>NC_133617.1:549546356-550146356 GCF_048593235.1 Sminthopsis crassicaudata | reverse complement strand
TCCCTTAGCATCAATTCATGTAAATCTTTCCAGGCTTCTCTGAAATCAAAGAGAATAATATTTCTAAAAAATAAATATTACAAAGCCCATTACAGTTATTTTGTCTCTATTTTTAATGAATTAGTCATGATAAGCAAAAATAATTTAAAAAACATTAATTACCCCAAGGTTTTACAAATTCAAAAGGAAAAGTTTCCATCATATTTGGTAAGAAATAACAAGAGGAGTTGAACTAAAAATAAATTTAGATTAGAAAAGCATAGCACACAGCACAATTAATATAAATGTCATATTACAAAATTGAAGGTGTCATAACAATTCCAGGTTAGAGAATTATTCTTAATGAAGTAAGCAAGAGAGTGAGAAAAAAAAAGACAGTTTGACTGAATTCAATTTAAAATATTTTCAACAATTAAGTAATCTAGAAAAACATGGACATTTAAAAAAAAAGTATTCTATAGATAACCAGATGAGGACATGCTGAAAATCACTACCAATAGAGAATTTTCAGTAAAACAATTATGATATTTTATCTCATACCTTGAAAATTGGAAAAAATGAAAAAAAATTAAAATTTTGAGGTACTATGTTGAATAGACAATAATTGAGACAACAAATTAAAGCTAAATTTGAAAGTTAATCCCCTTTGATACAGAAACCCCATACTCCAAGAAAGTGAATGGAAAATATATCTGATGTATATATTTAAATATTTAAAGCATTTTTGTATAGTTAAAAATAGAGATAAATTGGGCATCGGCATATGAGGGAATGCTTAAACAAAGTAATGTAGATATAATGTCATGGTATGAATACTATATAAAAATAAATAAAATTTTAGAAAAATAATAAAAATATATTTAAATTTACCACATGCAAAACCAAATATGAGTAATTAAGGGAAATTTCAGGAGAATTAAGAAGTGGTAAAATTGTGTAAACAGAATAAAAACAACATAGACAACTATAGGAACATAAAATAAAATAAAATAAAATAAAACTATGTTTTCTGTTAATTAAAAAACTCATCTTGATCCTGGAAGATATGAGAAAAAGTTACCTCTCTTTGCCCCACATTAGAAAGTGGAATATATAAATTTATTTTAGATATTTTTGCTGTCTGATAAAAACGATATATTATGGTTTGTATTACTATATCTTAATGTAACTTTTAGCATATATTAAATACTTTACAAATTCTTTTTAAGTTCACTTTTATTTGCTGGAAAGAAAACCTCGCTCACACAGGAAAGGAGAGGAAATTGGATTTACTAAAAAAAAAATACACCAATAACAACCCGAATATATACTGATCCCATACATTTGGGTAGATATGATTCAGACTTTTAAATAATGTTCAGAATACTTAGTCTTCATGTAATTGGTCTTGAATAAAAGGCTGTTTTGTATAAAATGAAATTCATCAGTCATTTTCACTGCCATATTTCCCTGCTGAACAAACTGACCCATGATCTGAGGTCCATATGACATTTGGGAATTTTGCTAAAGGATAAATGAGAAGAAACTTGTTTCTCCAGAAAGAAACACCTAATATTATTTCTTTAAGAATACCCATGTCTATTAGACCTATGAAATTCAAAATTTCATTTTAGTTAAGTGACATACATTTAATTTTTTCAATCTTGCTTTTAGAATGTGGCTAATAAATATACTGAAGAATTCCCAGTATTCCTTCTCTGGGTGTAGTTGTTTCTTTCCATCATTGATCAGCTGGAAGTGAGTTGGATCTTCTTTATGTTGAATATATCCACTTCCATCAGAATACATCTTCATACAGTATTGTTGTTGAAGTGTATAGTGATCTTCTGCTTCTGCTCATTTCACTCAGCATCAGTTCATGCAAGTCTCTCCAAGCCTTTCTGAATTCATCCTGCTGGTCAATTCTTACAGAGCAACAATATTCCATAGTCTTCATATACCATAATTTGCCCAACAATTCTGAGTGTGCAAGGTTGAGCTCTCCCACTATTATAGTTTTGCTATCTATTTCTTCTTGCAGCTCGCTTAATTTCTCTTTTAAGAATTTAGATGCTACACCACTGGGTGCACATATGTTTAATATTGATATTGCTTCATTATTTATGCTACTCTTTAGCAAGATATAGTGCCCTTCCTTATCTCTTTTAATTAGATCAGTTTTTGTTTTTGCTTGATCTGAGATGAGGATGGCTACCCCTGCTTTTTTGGCTTCACCTGAAGCATAGTAGATTCTGCTCCAACCTTTTACTTTTATTCTGTATGTATCACCCTGTTTCAGGTATATTTCCTGTAAACAACATATCATAGGATTCTGGCTTTTAATCCAGGTGCTAACTGCTTCCTCTTTATGGGGGAGTTCACCCCATTCACCCCATATGGTTAAAATTACTAATTCTATATTGCTTGCTATCTTATTAACCCCTGCTTATGCTTTTTTCCTTTCCTTTCCCTTTACCCCCCTCCTCAGTGTTAAACTTGTGAACAGCACTTGCTTCTCACAGCTCTCCCTTTTTAGTGTCCCTCCCCCACCTTAGACTTCCTCCCTCTATTTTACCCCCTTTCCTCACAATTTGTATATTTCCTTCTGCTTAGCTTACTCCTTCCCTTTTCACTTTTCCCTTCCCACTTTTCAATGAAGTGGAAGGAGTTTCATCATAAATCAAATGTGTGTATATTTTTTCTCTTTAAACCAATTCTAATGAGAATATGATATACATTATGTTCATCCTCCTCCATTCTTTCTCTCAGATATAATAGGTTACCTTTGCCTCTTTGTAAGATGTAGTACCCCCACTTTACCCTTTTTTCTGGTATAATTTCCTTTCTACCTCTAGTTTCTAGAGGAAATTATACATATGTTTTTTATATATTTTATGGCGGAAATATAGTTCTCAAGATTTCTTTTTACCTTTTTAAGAATCTCTTGAGTTCTATATTTGGAAATCAAATTTTTGTTGAGATCTGTTTTTTTTTCTTCAAAAATAGATGAAATTCACAATTTCACTTATTTCCTTATTATAATAATTATACTTATTATAAGTATCTCACTTATTTCATTGAATATATATCTTCTCTGGAAGAAAATGCTCATTTTGGCTAAGTTATTTTTGACTGTATACCAAGTTCTTTAGCTTTCAAGAATATCAGATTTTAGGCCTTTCCATCCTTTAATATGGGCACTGCTAGATCCTAAATGGTAGTTATTGTAGTTCCACTATATTTGAATTGATTTTTTTCTAGCAGCTTGTAATATTTTTCTTTGGTTTGATGGTTCTGGAATTTGGCCACTATATTTCTTGGAGTGTTGATTTTAGGGACCCTTTCTATAGGTGATCAATGAATTCTTTCAATCTCCATTTTACCCTCTCTTTCTATAACTTCTGGGCAGTTCTCTTTGATAATTTCCTGGAAAATAGTGTCCAGGCTATTTTTTCATCATATTTTTCAGGGAATCCAATAATTCTCAGATTGTCTCTCCTAGATCTATTTTCCAGGTCTGTTGTTTTCTCAAGAAACTATTTGACATTTTTTTCCATTGTTTCTTTTTGTTTGGTTTTGCTTGACTGATTCTTGGTGTCTCCTCAGGTCATTCAATTCCATTTGTTCAATTCTGATTGTCAATGAATTATTTTATTCACTCACTTTTTAATTTTTTTTCTAATTGTATAATTGAGTTTTTAAGTGAGTTGTTTTGATCTATGGACTTTTTTTTTCATTTCATCAATTTTATTTTTAGAGAGCTATTTTCTTTTTCCAACTCACTAATTCTGTTTTTCAAGTATTTGATTTCTTTATACACTCTATCTTTAAATGAGTGGGATGATTTATCCAGACTCTCTTACTAAGCTTCCCTTTCCTTTTCCCATTTTTCTTCTAGCTCTCTTGTAAGAGCCTTTTTAATTTCTTCCATGAGAGTTTTTTATGTTGAGGTCCAAATTACATCCCCCTTTAGGGATTCATCTGGAAACAGTCTGTTTTTAGTCTTCTCAGTGTTTAAATTCTTCTCACTATCCATATAGAAGCTATCAATGGTGAGAGTTTTTTTAAAAATTTTGCTCATTTTGTTAAGAGAAGTATAAAAGAAAACAAACTAACAAGAAAAACAAATGCAGTCTGCTTTTTTTTTTGGGGGGGGGGGGCGGGATGGTGTTACCAGCTCCTGTACAGACTGCGGGCAACAGCAGCAAGACACTAGCAGGACAATAATGGCTGTGTATGAGCTCTAAGACTCTGAGATTCCAAGAGCCTGCTGAGACACTCTGGGTGGGGGTGGCCAGGTCCCAAGAGACCCTACCTTTTTGGGGTTATAGTCTTTACCTCCTGTGTTTTCAGCTTCTCTGCTGATCCTGGCTTGCTGCCAAGACAAAATATCCACAATGTGGTAAAGTTCTTTCCACAAAAATGGCAGAAATCACATCCCTTCCCCCTCTGGTCTGCCTAGTGTGAGCTGCCTGCCATGCTCTCTCTTGCTGCCTGCCCTCAGTCTGTGCCAAATCTACCCATCCCTGCCCCCAGAAAAAAAAAAAAAAAAAAAAAAAAAAAAAAAAAAAAAAAAAAAAAAAAAAAACCAGACCTTTTCTGGCAAATTTCAAGGATGTCTTCTGTTGGTAATTATTTGTGTTTTTTTTTTTTCTGTCAAGCACTAATTTCGAGGATTATCATGAAATAAATTCTGAGGGCAAAGATGTGTGTATCCTCTCTGCCATCCTGGTCAGAAGTCCCTGTTAGCTTTCTTAGGGTCCTATCTCTCTCCTTGGTTCCGAGAATTCCTGCTGTTAGTCCTTTGTCTCTTCCAGCTTCTCCCTCTGAATCCAAAGCCTCCAGCCAGCAGAAAGGTGGAAGTTGGAATTAATCTGACTCCACCTCCAAGAGTGGGCTTGTGGGTAACAGTTTCTTTTAAAAGTTTACATCCCTAGGTGAGAAGATGATACATTTAACTCTTATCACTGTTATGAGTATACTTAGTGCAGGAATAATTTGACTTTATTGCAATGATATAAAAAAAGAAACCAGAGGTGGAAAATGAATTGTACTGGAAGAAGAGGAAAATGGTGATAAAATGGAGTAAATTACAACTCATAATAGAGGCCAAAAAAAAAGACCTATTGAGGGGGAAAAAAGAAAGGGACGAGCATGTGTGAATCTTACTGTCATTAGATTTTGTTCAAAATGTGGATATCAGACATATTAAACTTATAGAGAAACTTGTCTCACTTTATAGGAAAGTAGGAGGGGAAATAAAAAAAAGAAAAGGGGGAGACTAATAAAAGGGAGAACAGAAGAATAAGGGGAAAGGTATAAGAAACAGAGAGGGGTTGTAAAGAGTGAAGGCTGTTTGAGGGAGGTGATGGTCAGAAGTAAAATCCTGGGGAGGAGGGAAAGGGGGAAAGGACAGGAAATACAGAATTAGTCATTTTAACTATTAATGCAAGTGGGATGAATTCTCCCATAAAATGGAAGCCAATATCAGATTGGATTAAAAGTGAGAATCCTACAAGAAATACATTTAAAGCACAGTGATACATACAGAGTAAAGGTAAAAAGCTGGAGGAAAATCTATTATGTTTCAGCTGAAATAAAAATAGCAGGGATAGTGATCTTGATCTCAGATCAAGCAAAAGCAAAAAATAAATCTAATTAAAAAAGGTAAAGAAGCAAACTACACCTTGTTAAAGGGTTCCATAAATAATGTAGTAATATCAATACTAAGCATCTATGCACCAAATGGTATAGTATCCACATTCCTAGAGGAAAAGTTAAGAGAGCTGCAAAAAAGAATTAGAAAGCAAAACTATACTACTGCACAATCCCTTCCCTGTTTTCTCAGAACTGATTAAATAGAACTACAAAATAAATAAATAAATAAATAAACCAAGGAGATGAATAGAATTTTAGAAAAGTTAAATATAATAGACCTTTGGAGATAATTAAATGGATACAAAAATATACTTTTTTCTCAGCAGTATATAGAACCTACCCAAAAACTGATGATGTATTAGGGCATAAAAACATCAAAATCAAATGCAGAAAGGCAGAAAGTGTAAATGCATCATCCATGATATAATAAAGGACTAGGGAAAAATAGATCAAAAATTAATTGGAAACGAAATACTCTTGTCCTAAAGAATGAGTGGGTGAAACAAGAAATCATAGAAACAATCAATAATTTCATCCAAGAAAATGACAATAATGGGACAACATACCAAAATTTATGGGTTTCGGCCAAAGCAGAGGGGGAAATTTTATATGTCTAGATGATTATTTGCATAAAATATAGAAAGAAAAGATCAATGGGGTGTGCATGCAACTAAAAAAGCTAGAAAAATAACAAATTAAAAATACTCAATGAAATACCTAATTTGAAATTAAGAAAATTAAAGGAGAGATTAATAAAATTGAAAGTAAGAAAACTATTGAATTAGTATACAAAACTAATCATTGCTCTTATGAAAAAAAAAATTAACAAAATAGAGAGACCTTTAGTTGATTTGATTAGAAAAAGGAAAGAAAAAAATCAAATTGGTAGTATCAAAAATGAAAGGGTTGACTTTTTTCCACCAGTAAAGAGGAAATTAGAGCAATAATGAAGAGCTATTTTACCCAAATACATGTCAATAAATTTGATAATCTAAGTGAATTGGATGAATACTTATAAAAATATTAATTTCTCAGATTAACAGAAGAGGAAATAAACTACTTAACTAGTTCCATTTTAGAAACAAGCTATTAATCACCTCCCCAAGAAAAAATCTGCAGGGTCAGATAGAATTACATGTGAATTCTACCAAACATTTAAAGAACAAATAATTTCAATACTATGTAAACTCTTTGGAAAAATAGAGAAAGAATGAGTCCTACCACATTCCTTTTATGATGCAGATATGGTGCTAGTATCTAAATCAGGTAGTGTCAAAACAGAGAAAGAAAATTATAAACAATTTCCCTAATGAATATTGATGCAAAAAATTTTAACAAAATATTAGCAAAGAGATTACAGAAAGTCATTCCCCAAGAAAGTACACTATGGCCAAGTAGGATTTATACCAGGAATGCAGGACTGCTTTAATATTAGGAAAATTATTGGCATAATTGACTATATCAACAGCCTAACTAACAAAAATCATATGATTATTATCTTATTACATTAAGAAATAGCACTTGAAAAAATGCAACATCCATTCCTATTAAAAAAAACACAACTAAAGAGTGTAGGAATAAATGGAGTTTTACTTGAAATTATCTGTAGCATTTATTTAAAACCATCAGCAAGCATCATATGAAATGAGGGTAAACTAGAACCATTCCCAGTAAGATCAGAGTTGTAATGAGATTGCCCACTTTCACCATTATTATTCAATATTATATTAGAAATGTTAGCTTTAGCGATATGAAAAGGAAATTAAAGAAATCAGATTAGGTAATGAGGAAACCAAATTATCACTTTTTGCAGCTGTTATTATGGCATACTTAGATAGTCCTAGAGAATCAACTAAAATGCTACTAGAAACAATCCACTTTAGCAAAGTTGCAGAACACAAAATGAATGTGTTAATAGGGAGGCTGAGCTAATATAATAAAATGATAATACTACCTAAATTTATATATTTATTCAGTGTCATATCAATCAAACTTTTAAGAAATGACTTTACAGAGCTAGAAAAAAGTATAGCAAAGTTCATCCAGTAAAATAAAAGGTCAAGACTTTCAAGGGAATTAATTAAAAAAAATATCAGTGAAGGTGGCCTATGTGTATCAGACTTAAAATTATATTATAAAGCAGTGGTCATCAAAACCATTTGATACTGGCTAAGAAACAGAGTAGTTTATCAATGGAATAGGTTAGTATAACAAAACACAATAGTCAATGACTTTAATAATCTAGTATTTGATTAACCCAAAGACCACAACTTCTGGGATGAGAATTGACTGGCTGAAAAAATTGCTGAGCAAATTGGCAATAAGTATTTAGATATTAATCATTGACCCACACCTACACCTTATACCATGATAAGGTTGAAATGGGTTCATGATTTAGACATAAAGAATGATATTATAAGCTAATAAGAAGAACAGAGGATAGACTACCTCTTAATCTATAGAGAAGGAAAGAATTTGTAGCCAAAAAAAAATGGAGTACATTGTAGAATGCAAAATCAATGTTTTAAGTATATTAAGTTAAAAAATCCCTGTACAAACAAAACCAATGCAGGCAAGATTAGAAGAGAAGCAATGAACTGGGAATTTTTTTTCATTCAAAGATTCTGATAAATGCTTTATTTCTAAAATATATAGAGAATTGACTCATATTTATAAGAATTTAAGTCATTATCCAATTGATAAATGGTCAGAAAATATGAATAGACAATTTTCAGATGAAGAAATTGAAACCATTTATAGTCATATGAAAAGGTGTTCTAAATCATTATTGATCAAAGAAATGGAAACTAAGACAACTCTGAGGTACCACTACACACCTCTCATATTTGTTAAGATGACAGGAAAACGAATAATGATGAATGTTGGAGAGGATATGGGAAAATTAAAACATTGTTGATGGAGCTGTGAATTGAGTCAACCATTCTGGAGAGCAATTTGGAACTATGCCCAAAGGGCTATCAAACTGTGCATATCCTTTAATCCAGCAGTATCTCTACTGAGCCTATAACCCAAAAATATTATAAAGAAGGGAAATGCATCCACATGTGCAAAAAAATTTTGTGACATCCCTTTTTGTAGTGACAAAAAACTTGTAACTGAGTGGATACCCATCAGTTGGAGAATGATTGAATAAATTATGGTATAAAAGTTATGATATTATTGTTCTATAAGAAATGATCAACAGATGATTTCAAAGAGTCTGAGAAAGACTTACATTAACTGATGCTAAGTGAAGTGAATAGAATAAAAAAAAATGTATATGACAACAGCATATGATGATATGATGACCAATTTTGATGGACATGGCTCTTTTCAACAATAAGATAATTCAGGCCTGTTCCAATGCTCTATCTAGAGAGAGAACTATCAGGACTGGATGTGGAACACAGCATGTAATTTTCACTCTTTTTGTTGTTGTTTGCTTGCATTTTTGTTCTCCTTTTTTCATTTTTAATCTGACTTTTCTTGTGCAGCATGATGAATGTGGAAATATTTATAGATGAATTGGACAAGTTTAACATAGATTACTTGCTATTTAGAGAGGGATGGGAGAAAGGAGGGAAAAATTTGGAACACAAGGTTTTTCAAGAGTGAATGTTGAAAATTATCTATGCAAATGTTTTGAAAATAAAAAGCTTTAATAAAAATGTTCAGGGGGTAGCTAGGTGGCGCAGTATATAGAGCACCAGCCTTGAATTCAGGAGGACCCGAGTTCAAATCTGGTTTCAGACACTTAACACTTCCTAGCTGTGTGACCCTGGGCAAGTCACTTGACCCAAACCTCAGGAAAAAATAAAATAAAATAAAAATAAAAATAAAAATGTTCAATGATAAAAAAAGAATTTTAAATTCAGTTCATTACACAAATTTATCTTACTCAACAGGAAGTTAGAAGGAAAAATTTCATCACCCTCTGATGACATGGGTTCTCTTAAAAAAATAAAATACAAACAACAGGTATTAGTTCTAAAACCTTACAATGAAAGGAAAGGAAAAAGAATTCACATTCCAAAACTAATGTATAGCAGCTCTTTTGTAGTTACAAAGAATTTGAAATTGAATAGATGCACATCAAATGAGAGGAGTGGCTAACCTTGTCTTATTATATAAATACCTTTGGAATACTATTATGCTTTAAGAAATGACAAAATTTCAATAAAAACTGAGAAAAATTATAAGAAAATAATACAATATGAATTGAGCAGATTTATGAGGAAATTTTTCAAAATAACAACAATATTGTATTATCAACCCAATTACCCACTAAAATGAGTAATGTAAATTAAGAATCATAGTAAAACAGTTTTACATTGTGGAATGGTTATTTCAGATACATTTACTGGAATTTCCTTGTCCTTTGACTTTTTCATGGGAGAGATCACCACTGAGAAATCTTCTAAAATTTATTTTGGGAGGAGGATTCTGGAAAGATGATGGAGTAGGTCAATAAATTTCTACCTCTCCAGATTTCCCCCACAAACAGAACAAAATTGTACTTCAAGGCAAATATAGACTGGTGGGTGAAAACATCAATAAGACTTGGGGCACAACAGGGGACCTTCTGGTGCAACTCAAGAAGATCCAAAGAAAGACCCCAGTTTGTGGATTAACCAAAGTGAAGTGCAAATACCTCCATGCTAGCTCTGCAAAAACATCAAAAGAGAACCCCTGGAGCTGTCTGGGTTTGGCTGGAAACTCAATAGAAACACTCAATAGAAACCACAGAGATTTCACTTTCTAGACTGCCTGTAGAATCAAGAGCCTTAGTCTTAGAAGACCAAAGAAACTTGAGATGATTGGGAACACCACACCTAGCTGTGCTGCAGAGCTTCTACCCTAGGCCAGAAGAAAAAAACAAAACTGCATACCCAGTGAGTACAGAAGCAGTGGGGGGTCAGGGACTCTGCTTGTTGCAGATACTTGTAGGAGGATGGAGCTCTTGGTTTGGATTTCCAGCTCATAGAAGACAGCTGAAGTGAAGCTAGAGGCACCATTCCCCACTCCAAGAATCAGAGGTGCTTATACTAATACTTCTCATAAAAAAAAAAAAAATCAGCAAAGAAGACCCCAACCATAGAAGCTTACTATGGGAACAGGGTTTATTTTCAGAAAAGGATAACGAATTTAAAAAAAAAAGCTTCTTCTACCACAAAAAGTAATGTTACATAGCTCTCTGCCCAAAGAAAATTTATAGAATTCCAAAAAGAATTTAAAATCAAATGAGAAGCATTAAAGAAAAAATAAATGATAACAATAAAAAAACTATCCAAGGAAAAAAATTATGAAAAAGATTACAAACTATAAAAGGAGATACAGAGTCTTAACGATGAAAATAACTCTTTGAAAATTAAAATTAGGTAAAGGAATGCCAGTAAAGTTATGAGACCAAGAAATAACAATATAGAATATAAGGAAGGAAACAACATAGAACAGAAAGTGAAATATCTCATTAAAAAATAACAGATCTGTAGGACATATAAAAAAGAAAAAATATAAGAATGATTTAACTACTTTCAAGCTGTGACAAAAAAAGAACCTTATATAATAATGCAAGAAATAATCCAAGGCAATTGTTTTAGAGTGATAGAACATGTGGGGAAAATAAAAGTAGAGAAAGTCCACTGATCACCACTTCAAAGAGATACTTTGTAGAAAACACAAATTGCAAACCCCTAGATCAAAGAAAAAATCTTTCAAGAAACAAGAAAAAACAATTAAAATATGTTGGAGCCACAATTAGAATTGTTTAAGACTTGGCAGCCACAATAAAAGTACACAGGTCCTGGAATAATATTTACTTGCAAACCAAAGAACTAGGCCTACAACTAAAAATATTATATCTAGCAAAATTTTCCTTAATATTTAATGAAAAAATGAACACTCAATGAACTTGCAAATTTTTAGAACTTTCTTTCAATCAAGCCCAACCTCAATAGAAAATTTAATTTATAGGAGTCAATATCAAAGATGAATTTCAAGGAACTTAACATGGAAAAATTGTTTTTGTTTTTTACATGGAAATATATATATAGTAATATATATATAGTAATATATATATAGTAATATATATATATATATATATATATATATATATATATATATATACTTTATGTTTTAAGATTGATATCAGCAATTGGATAGCTGAAAAGAAAAAAATTGGAGCATAATTAAGATAAAATAGTAATTGTGTTATATAAAGGAAGTACAATGGAAGAATAGGCACAGAAGCATTTGAGGGGGGAGAGAACTTATAGTTGTGAAAATCTACTCACATTGGCAATAGGTTAAATAGACAATATTACACACACACATACCTATCTATCTATCTATCTATCTATCATGAAGGGTGTAATACCCTCCAAAATCTATAAAGAAATAAGGATGGAGAATAAAGCAAATAGTGTGGGAATAAGATGAGGGAGGGATCCATGAGTGGGGGAAGGTTAAGCTATAATAAAGCAAGTTAAGGAGCAGAATTAAAGCAAAGAGTTAACAATGTTAGGAAATAGTGTGTGTGTGTGTGTGTGTGTGTGTGTGTGTGTGTGTGTGTGTGAATGTATATATTTATAGAAGAATAAATAAATATATCTTTATTTAACTATAGCCTGCTTGGGAAAAGTGAGGGAGATGAAAGGGGGGAAAAGTACAAAATTTTAAAAAGTGTACAACAGAAAGCAAATGGACAATCTAAAAGGAGCTAAAGAAAAGATAAAGATGAATATAATTTCTTCTACTATTAAAATCAATTTACTTTATCCTAGTTACACTTAGAAACAAAAGCTCAATTTCTTCTAACTCTTTTGAAAATAGTGATAATCTTGTTGTGATTCTTTGGAGAAAACAGTGGAGCAGTATTAACATTGATTTTTACGTAGAAATGCAAAAAGTATATCCTGCAATAGAAGACTTAATAAGCCCTCTTAGAAATATATTGGCACTAAATAACTACTTTCTATATTTTCCTAGGTTTTTCTCTAAAACTCTAAAATGTTACTTGAAGATTATTTGTTTGGTTTTTTCTGATCAATATTACCATATGAAGCATAAAATTTGGAGATCTATGTTTAAGTGTTTTCACTGTGAAAGATGCCTTATTGATGGATGTTTCAGTTTGTGAATGATATTTTTTTTTATCAAGAAAGAATCAAAAGGCCAATCTTTTATAAGAGACCATCAGTGTTCCAGAATTGCTCTAACTTGGAAAGTCCTATGGTTAGATTACTAAAGCACCATGAAACCATCCTTTTGGCTTTTTTTATTCTGTGATGGAAAGAAGTTTAAAAATTGGGGGTTTTTTTTGACATATCCAAAACAATTTATCTCTTCCTCCTACCTCATCTTTTCTAAGATTCCATATTTCTGTCTGATACAGTATGATTTTTGTTTTTTCTCTTGTTTGTAACCTTAATAATATTTCTGATTCCTTGTTCTTTCTTACTCCATCTACTTACTCAGCTGCTTAAAACTGCAGTGTTTTTTTTAATTTCTTGATTGTCTCTCACATTTGATGTGCTCTTTTTTCTCACACAGCCTCCAATAATCTCCCACATAGGTAAAGCTCTTGGCAGTATTTCAAACAGTCTCCAAATCATTCTCCTTATCTTAAGTCTCTCTTCACTTCAGTTTTTCCTTCACACAACTTCTCACATAATTTTTCTTAAGTACAAATGTGACCATGATGTTCTCCTACTCAATACAGTTCAGTGATTATTAGATAAAATATAAATGAACTCCTCTGTCCATTTTACAAATTCATTCACAACTCCCTTCTCTTTTTATTCCTGAATGTCATCTATCTCCCCTTCCAAACTCTGAAACTGAGCCAAAGTAACCTTCTCTCTGTTCCTCACACATCACACTGCTTCTCCCATCTACATGCTTTTCCTCATCCTGTCACCTTTCCCTAAAATTTAGTCTACTCATTTCTGTCTCATAAAATCCCTGTCTTTCTTCAAGCTTTATCTTCAAGATAAAACTTTCTCTGATTCTTCACACAATTAGTACCTTCTTTTCTTATTCATCTTATAATTAAATTACTTATATTCATCATTTTATATTTATTCTGTGTGATGTTGCATATTTTTTCATTACCTCCTATTCCCGCAAAGTAAGTTCATTGTGAGTAAGGGTTATTTCATTTTATTTGTAATTGGTGCCTGGAATAGAGACTGGCAGCACAGTCATTGCTTAATAATTGCTTAGATGCTTGATTGATTTCTCTACACTCAAAGTGTTTGCTCATACACATGGAACAATGTTGAACACTGACACGTGGAATTGTATAATTTAGAACCCCAAAAGGAATGTTAACTGAAAAGAATAATTCTGCCTATTTCTTCCAACCACTTTTAGAATTGTATAATGTACTTCCAAATGGGAAGGATCAAGAAAGCTCTTGGCAGTGTTTCAAATTCATTGCTAAAGTCAGGCTTATATCTATTTATGTGAAGAGTTGGTTAGCTTGTAACATCCATATAAATCAGCTAATGTTTCTTTTTTACTGAATGACTCTGAAGCCCACTTAAGAATCTTTCTTAATGGGGATGAAGAGACAGCAATTGTGCATTTTAAGGATACTAGTAGGTTGTCCCTATTTGATTTTGTAATGCAAAACCCAATAGTATTCCAGAAAGAAACTTATAAAGACATGAGAATAACTATATTAGGGTAGACATCTGCTTTATTTAGTCTAGAATTCTCTTAGCTCCAATAACCCCAAAGGCAGGTTTTTTGATGCTATACTTGACCTTTTTGATGTTAATTAAGGGTTAACTTAATCAGTTAGGTGGTATAGTAGATAATATATGGGGCTTATTCAGGAAGACAAGAGATCAAATTCTGCCTCAGATTAATCAATTAAAATAATTTTTGTTATATGTGTACATTTTTATATATTTCCTTAAGAATAAGTATGGGAGAGAAAAAGCATAACAAAAGGGGAAAATCCACTAGAGAAAAATAAAACAGAAGGAAAAAAAAAGAAAATGAACATAATAAGTATTAATTTATATTCAGTGTCCATAGTTCTCTCTCTCTGGATGAAGTTAGCATTTTCTATTCAAATTTATTGAGATTGCTTTGGATTATTGAACCTCAGAGAAGAACCAAATCTGTTATAGTTGATCATCTCACAATCTGGCTGTTACAATGTACTCCTGTTCTGCTTGTTTCACTCAGTATCAGTCCGTGTAAATTTTCTAGGCCTTTCTAAAATTAACTTGTTCATCATTTTTAATAGAACAATAATATTCCATTCCTTTCATTTATACCATAACTTATTCAGCCATTCTCAAATTGATGAACTTCGATTAATTTGCCACTTCTTTGCCAATACAAGAAGAGCTGATACAAACATTTTTGCAGATGTGGGACCTTTTCATCCTTTATGATTTCTTTGGGATACAGACTCAGTAATGGTACTGCTGGTTCAAAGGGTAAGCACAGTTTTATAGCTCTTTGGGCAGAGTTCCATATTGCTCTTCAGAATGGTTGGATCATCTCAAACTCCATAAACAATGCATTAATATCTGTTTTCCTATATCCCATCCAACATTTATCATTATGTTTTTCTGTCATCTTAGCCAGTCTGAAAAATATGAGGAGGTACCTCAGAGATGTTTCAATTTTCATTTCATAGTGATTTAGAGAATTTTTTTCATATGACTACAGATGGATTTAATTTCTTCATCTGAGAAAATTGTCTGTTCATATCTTTTGACCATTTATCAATTAGGAAATTCAGCTATTTATTAGCTTCATTATCTTGGAAAAGTCATTGAGGTCTCTGTGCTTCTGTTTCTCATCTATAAATTTGGGTGATAATAGTATCTTTCTCATAGAGTTTTTGTGAGGCTCAAATAAGTTAAAAGCTCTTTGCAAAAATTAAAATACTAAATAAATGACATTAATAATTGCTATTTATTGTTAATACATCTTAAACATCTGTAGTTATATAATTCATAAATTTGAAAAATTTTACAATCTGTTTTCTTATGTATAAAAGAATTGTATGTGTTTAATATATATTTGACTAGGGGAAATGATGGGGGGAAGGCAGGGAGAAAAATTTTGGAAAACAAAGTTTTACAAGGGTAAATGTTAAAAATTATCCATGTATATCTTTTTTTTTAAATTTAATTTTTATTTTATTTTATAATTATAACTTTTTTTTTTGACAGTACATATGCATGGGTAATTTTTTATAACATTATCCCTTGCACGTACTTCTGTTCAGATTTTTTCCCTTCCTCCCCCAACACCCTCCCCCAGGTGGCAGGCAGTCTTATACATGTTAAATATATTACAATATATTCTAGATACAACATATGTGTGTAGAACCAAATTTCTTGTTGCACAGGAAGAATTGGATTCAAAAGGTAAAAATAACAGTTTACACTCATTTCCCAGTGTTCCTTTTCTGGATGTAGCTGATTCTGTCCATCATTAATCAATTGGAATTGGATTAGCTCTTCTCTATGTTGAAGATATCCACTTCCATCAGAATACATCCTCATACAGTATCATTGTTGAAGTGTATAATAATCTTCTGGTTCTGCTCGTTTCACTTAGCATCAGTTGATGTAAGTCTCTCCAAGCCTCTCTGTATTTCTCCTGTTGATCATTTCTTACAGAACAATAATATTCCATAACATTCATATACCATAATTTACCCGACCATTCTCCAATTGATGGACATCCATTCATCTTCCAGCTTCTAGCCACTATGAAAAGGGCTGCCACAAACATTTTGGCACATACAGGTCCCTTTCCCTTCTTTAGTATTTCTTTGGGATATAAGCCCAGTAGTAGTATGGCTGGGTCAAAGGGTATGCACATTTTGATAACTTTTTAGGCATAATTCCAGATTGCTCTCCAGAATGGTTGGATACTTTCACAACTCCACCAACAATGCATCAGTGTCCCAGTTTTCCCACAGCCCCTCCAACATTCATTGTTATTTGTTCCTGTCATCTTAGCCAATCTGACAGGTGTGTAATGATATCTCAGAGTTGTCTTAATTTGCATTTCTCTGATCAATAGTGATTTGGAACACTCTTTCATATGAGAGGAAATAGTTTTAATTTCATCATCTGAAAATTATCTGTTCATATCCTTTGACCATTTATCAATTGGAGAATGGCTTGATTTCTTATAAATTAAAGTCAATTCTCTGTATATTTTGGAGATGAGGCCTTTATCAGAACCTTTAACTGTAAAAATGTTTTCCCAATTTGTTACTTCCCTTCTAATCTTGTTTGCATTAGTTTTTTTTTGTGCAGAAACTTTTTAATTTGGTGTAATCAAAATTTTCTATTTTGTGATCAATAATGGTCTCTAGTTCTCCCTTGGACACAAACTCCTTCCTCCTCCACAAGTCTGAGAGGTAAACCATCCCCTGTTCCTCCAATTTATTTATGATTTCGTTCTTTATGCCTAAATCTTGGACCCATTTTGATCTAATCTTAGTATGTGGTGTTAAATGTGGGTCCATGCCAAGTTTCTGCCATACTAATTTCCAGTTTTCCCAGCAGTTTTTGTCAAATAATGAATTCTTATCCCAAAATTTGGGATCTTTGGGTTTGTGAAACACTAGATTGCTATTTTTATTCACTATCTTGCCCTGTGAACCTAACCTCTGCCACTGATAAACTAGTCTATTTCTTAGACAATACCAAATGGTTTTGGTGACTGTTGCTTTATAATACAGTTCTAGATCAGGTACCGATAGATCACCTTCACTTAATTTTTTTTTTTCATTACTTCCCTTGAAATTCTCGACCTTTTGTTGTTCCATATGAATTCTGCTGTTATTTTTTCTAGGTTATTAAAATAGTTTCTTGGAATTCTAATTGGTATAGCACTAAATAAATAGATTAGTTTAGGGAGTATTGTCATCTTAATTATACTCGCTCAGCCTATCCAAGTGCACTGAATGTCTTTCCAATTATTTAAATCGGACTTTATTTTTGTGGCAAGTGTTTCGTAATTTTGCTCATATAATTCCTGACTCTCCTTTGGTAGATATATTCCCAAATATTTTATAATATCGACCATTGTTTTGAATGGGATTTCTCTTTGTATCTCTTGCTGTTGGATTGTGCTGGTAATGTATAAAAATGCTGAGGATTTATGTGGATTTATTTTGTATCCTGTGACTTTGCTAAAATTCTGAATTATTTCTAATAGCTTTTTAGCAGAGTCTTTTGGGTTCACTAAGTATACCATCATGTCATCTGCGAAAAGTGATAATTTGATTTCCTCATTTCCTACTCTAATTCCTTGAATCTCTTTCTCAGCTCTTATTGCTGAGGCTAGAGTTTCTAGTACTATATTGAAAAGTAATGGTGATAGTGGACAACCTTGTTTCACTCCTGATGGTACAGGGAAAGGTTCTAGTTTATCGCCATTACATATGATGTTTACTGAAGGTTTTAAATATATGCTCCTTATTATTTTAAGGAATAGTCCATTTATTCCTATACTCTCAAGCGTTTTTAGTAGGAATGGATGTTGGATTTTATCAAATGCTTTTTCTGCATCTATTGAGATGATCATATGGTTTTTATTAATTTGATTATTAATATGGTCAATTATACTAATAGTTTTCCTAATATTAAACCAGCCCTGCATTCCTGGTATAAATCCCACTTGGCCATAGTGTATTATCCTGGGGATGATTTTCTGAAGTCTATTTGCTAATATCTTATTTAAGATTTTAGCATCAATTGGTCTATAGTTTTCTTTCTCAGTTTGCAATCTACCTGGTTTAGGTATCACTACCATGTCTGTGTCATAGAAGGAATTTGGTAGGACTCCTTCAATCCCTATTTTTTTCAAACAGTTTACATAGCATTGGAGTTAGTTGTTCTTTAAATGTTTGGTAGAATTCACATGTAAATCCATCTGGTCCTGGGGACTTTTTCTTAGGAAGTTGGTTAATAGCTTGATCTATTTCTTTTTCTGAGATGGGACTATTTAGACTACTTACTTCTTCCTCTGTTAATCTGGGCAAGCTATATTTTTGAAGGTATTCTTCCATTTCATTTAAGTTATCGCATTTATCGGCATAAAGTTGAGCAAAGTAGCTCCTAACTATTGTTCTAATTTCCTCTTCATTAGGGGTGAGTTCACCCTTTTCATTTTCAAGACTAACAATTTGCTTTTTCTCTTTCCTTTTTTTAATCAGGTTTACTAAGGGTTTGTCTATTTTGTTGTTTTTTTCATAGAACCAACTCTTAGTTTTATTAATTAATTCAATAGTTTTTTTACTTTCAATTTTATTAATCTCACCTTTTATTTTTAGAATTTCAAGTTTTGTGTTTGTCTGGGGGTTTTTAATTTGTTCCTTTTCTAGCAATTTTAGTTGTAAGCCCAATTCGTTGGCCCTCTCTTTCTCTATTTTATGCAAGTAGGCCTGTAGAGATATAAAACTTCCCCTTTTTACTGCTTTGGCTATATCCCACACATTTTGGTATGATGTCTCATTATTGTCATTCTCTTGGGTGAAGTTATTAATTATGTCTATGATTTGCTGTTTTACCCAATCATTCTTTAGTTTAAGATTATTTAGTTTCCAATTATTTTTTGGTCTATTTTCCCCTGGCTTTTTATTAAATGTAATTTTGATTGCATTGTGGTCTGAAAAGGATGCATTTACTATTTCTGCCTTACTACATTTGATTTTGAGGTTTTTTTGCCCTAGTATATGATCAATTTTTGTATAGGTTCCATGAACTGCTGAGAAGAAAGTATACTCCTTTCTGTCTCCATTTAGCTTTCGCCAAAGATCTATCATATCAAACTTTTCTAGTATTCTATTTACCTCTTTGACTTCTTTCTTATTTATTTTGTGGTTTGATTTATCTAATTCTGAGAGTGCAAGGTTGAGATCTCTCACTATTATAGTTTTGCTATCTATTTCCTCTTGCAGCTCTCTTAATTTCTCTTTTAAGAATTTAGATGCTGCACCACTTGGTGCATATATGTTTAATATTGATACTCTTCATTATTGATACTACCCTTTAGCAGGATATAATGCCCTTCCTTATCTCTTTTAATTAGATCAATTTTTGTTTTTGCTTGATCTGAGAAGAGGGTGGCTACCCCTGTTTTTTTTGGCTTTGCTTGAAGCATAGTAGATTCTGCTCCACCCTTTTACTTTTAGTTTGAATGTCTCACCTTGTTTCAGGTGTGTTTCCTGTAAACAATATATAGTAGGGTTCTGACTTTTAATCCAGTCTGCTAACTGCTTCCTCTTTATGAGGCAGTTTGCCCCATTCACATTTATGGTTAGAAGGACTAATTCTATATTGCTTGCCATCCTATTAACCCCTGATTATGCTTTTCCCCTTTCCTTCCCTCTTACCCCCCCTACCCATTAATAAACTTGTGAACAGCCCTCCCTTTTTAGGATCCCTCCCCCACCTTAACGTTCCTCCCCTTATTTTACCCCTTTTCCTCCAAATTTCTGTATTCCCTTCCCCTTAGTTTAC
The DNA here is from genome assembly GCF_048593235.1 of Sminthopsis crassicaudata. Classification (NCBI taxonomy): domain Eukaryota; kingdom Metazoa; phylum Chordata; class Mammalia; order Dasyuromorphia; family Dasyuridae; genus Sminthopsis; species Sminthopsis crassicaudata. Next base: position 550,126,206 of record NC_133617.1, on the reverse strand, counting down.
TCCTTCCCTTTCACTTTTCAATGAAGTGGAAGAAGTTTCACCATAAATCGAATATGTGTATTGATACACACTATGTTCATCTCCCTCCTTTCTTTCTCTCAGATACAATAGGTTACCTTTGCCTCTTCATGAGATGTAGTACCACCACTTTACACTTTTTTATGATATAATTTTTTTTCCACCTCTAGTTTCTAAGACAAATTGTACATATGTTCTTTACATATTTTTTTGGCAGAAGTATAGTTCTCAAGATTTCTTTTTACCTTTTTAGAAATCTCTTGAGTTCTGTATTTGAAGATCAAACCTTTTATGTAGGTCTGGTTTTTTCATCAAGAATAGATGGAATTCATGTATTTCGTTAAATGTCCATCTTCTTCCCTGGAAAACGATGCTCATTCTTGCTGGGTAAATTATTCTTGCCTGCATGCCAAGTTCCTTAGCCTTTTGGAATATCATGTTCCAGGCCCTTCATTCTTTTAATGTGGATGCTGCTAGATACTGGATTATCCTTATTGTGGATCCTCCATATCTGAATTGCTTTTTTCTAGCAGCTTCCTGTATTTTTTCCTTTGTCTGATGGTTCTTGAACTTGGCCACTATATTTCTTGATGTTTTGATTTTAGGGTCTCTTTCAGTAGATGATCGATGAATTTTTTCAATGTCTATTTTACCCTCTGTTTCCAGAACGTCTGGGCAGTTCTCTTTGATAATTTCCTCCAAAATAGTGTCCAAGCTCTTTTTTTCCTCACATTTTTCAGGGAGTCAGATTATTCTCAAATTGTCTCTCCTGGATCTGTTTTCCAGGTCTGTTGTCTTTCTGATAAGGTACTTGACATTCTTTTCAATTGTTTCATTTCTCTGGTTTTACTTGACTACCTCTTGGTTTCTCCTTGAGTCATTCATTTCTACTTGTTCCAGTCTAATTTTCAATGATGTATTTTCTTCACTCACTTTTTTTATATCTCTTTGTAATTGTCCAATTGAGTTTTTATCTTCTATGGAATTTTTTTCCATTTTATCCATTTTATTTTTTAGAGAGCTGTTTTCTTTTTCCAGCTCACTAATCCTGTTTTCCTTGGAGTTGTTTACCTTTTCCAGCTCACTAATCTTGTTTCTCAATGATTTGATTTCTTTATCCACTCTGTCTTTGAATGCATGGGATGACTTCTCCAGGCTCTCTTGCCAAGCCTCCCTTTCCTTTTCCCATTTCTCTTCCAGCTCTCTTGTGAGAGCCTTTTTGATTTCCTCTATGAGATTCTTTTGTATTGAGGAGCAGCTCATATTCCCCTTAGGGGATTCCTCTGGGACAGTCTGTTTTTAGTCTCCTCAGTGTTTGAAGTCTGCTCTCTCTCCATACAAAAGCTGTCAATGGTTAGAGCCCTTTTGAATTTTTTGTTCATTTTGTCAGAGTAGGAATCGAAGAAAACAAATTGGCAAGAGAAACAATAGGTCTGTTTTTTGGGGGATGGGTCTGGATGGTATTAATGGGCTTCCTCTACAGACTGGGGGTAGGGCAGCAGAGAGCCACTAACAGAACAGCAATGACTGTACTGAGTCTGTGCTCTGAGGCTCTGAGAACTCGCTGAGTCAGTCCAGGTGGGGGTTGGGGGTGGCTGGGTTCTGAGAGACGCTGGCTTTCTGGGGTTTTAATCTTCACCTCCGGTATTTACACCCTCTCCGCTGCTCCTAGCTTGCTGCCAAGACGGAGTAGCCACACTGGGGAAAAAGTCTTTTTACATTAACGGCAGAGATCGTACCCCTCCCCCTCAGGACTAAGCTGTGTGAGCTGCCTGTCTATCTCTGTCTGGCTTGCCTGCCCTCAGTCTGCTCCCAGTCTGACTGACCCTCCCCTGAGCAAACACAGACCTTTTCTGGCGACTTTCAAGGATGTCTTCTCTTGGTGATTATTTGTAGGTTTCTTTCTGGGTCAAACATTAAGTCTGAGGCTTCTCATGAAGTAAGTTCTGAGAGAAAATGAGGAGCTCAAGCAGCTGTCTGCCTCCACGCCGTCATCTTGGCCGGAAGTCTGTATATCTTTTGAAAATAAAAGGCTCTAATAAAAACAAAAAATACAAATAATAAAATGTCTATTTCTATACTATTTATTGAAAGCACTTTAGCATATTATAAAAAGTGCTGATTTTGGAATCTGGAAGTGCTGTATTTGAATACATCTCAAAAGTGGTACACAAAACTGTTTGCATTTTTGTTTTTCTTCCCAGGTTATTTTTACCTTCTGAATCCAATTCTTCCTATGCAACAAGAAATTCAGTTCTGCACACATATATTGTATCTAGGATATACTATAACATATTTAACATGTATAAGATTGCCTGCCATCTACGGGAGGGGGTGAAGAAAGGGAAGGGAAAAATCGGAACAGAAGTGAGTGCAAGGGATAATGTTGTAAAAAATTACCCATGCATATGTACTGTCAAAAAAGTTATAATTATAAAATAAAAAATAAAATAATTTTTAAAAGTATTACACAACTCCCAGGAAATCATTTAACAATTATGCCATTATTATCTTTTAGGCTAAATAAGCATAAATAATAATGTACTAGTACCTTCAGAGAACTACTGGAGGTAACTTCCAGTGCTCTTCTCTGGGTCATTCATTCATCTTGTTACTTACTGGGAACTTGTGGATATGTGTATTTCTTTTTGTTCATCCCTATATTATCTTTTTACCTATGGGAAGGAAATTAGACATTGTGTTTAATTTGTGAGAGAGAGCTTTGATTTCTGTTAAGCGCCACCTTCTCTTAAATTTAGAGAAAAATTTCCAGAACACTGAGAGGTTAAATGATTTGGCCAAAATTCCACAGCCACTATGTGTCTGAAGTAGGAAGTTAACTTGTTTTCTGGGTTTGAGGACCAACTCTCAATCCATTCTGTCTTTCATCTTCTCAAGACTGTTTTTTGGCACTAATATATACCTACTGAGTGACTAAGTGACTATATATAAGTAACAGAACCACAGAAACAATAAACAGTTACTTCAGGAGAATTGGTTTTCCATCTTTCTCCTCAAGTTTAGAGAAGCATAATTTCTATCCTGAAAATCATGGATATGTAGTCTGTGGTTTTGATTTTTGTTCCTGCTTTCTGATTTACTCTTTTTAAGTAAATTCAAATAAAGTTGTAATATCACTATCAAAATTCTAACAAAATAGATTGCTTTCATTTTATTGTAAATAAAAGCTTGAAGCTCATTTGCATAGTTACTCTATTACTCCCTCCTCTCAAAAATACAATAAAGAAGTTCGAGAGCTTTAATAATTCCAAAAGGTCATTGTTTAATTTTTAATTAGATGAATTTTAGATTTAGCAAAATATTTATAATATGAACATAAAATGTTCAAAATGAACAAAGTTGCTTAAAGAAAATTGCTTTAACCAGTTAAACCTGTGGGGAAAAAAACATGATTTTCTATTTCACTAAAAAAAATCAAATTAAGTAGTTATGTTTCAGAATATAAATGCACCTCCAAATTTATTTGATCATCTGTTATTACAGTCATTTTTCAAATAGACTTGTCAGATTTTTTTTTTATATCAAACTAGCATATGAACAATACATTTGACATTTCTTCAGGAGGTGTTATATCTTTAATTGTACAAAACTTTTTCATTATTTTGATTAAATATCTAGTTTATATTAAAGCAGGGAATGTTTATTTTATTTTAATATTTTTCTTGTCTAAAGTTTGCTTCCTTTTATTATTTTTAAAAGTTGTCATCTGATATTGTCATTTTCTCTTTACTGATTTGTTTTTCTGCCATTGGAACTTTGTATATGCCATTTGTTTTCATAACTATGTGTGTCACATCCTTCCCAAGTAGTTTCAATTCAAATTAGTGACTTCAGCATGAGTCTTAGCTTTCATTGTGGGACCAGTTATCATGGCTCTTCTCACCTCTTCAGGTTCAGTTTCAACCACCAAAGAAGACTTGCTCCTAACTAGCTTTGAGTCATTTTCATTACAATCAAATTACAATTTGAAAGTCTATAAATATATTATGATTTTATAGGCATTATGTAAAACCAGTTATCTCTAAAGCTTTTTCTCCTTTCTACTAGTGATCATAATTGTATATTTTCATATATCTTTCTTTTTAATTCACCAAAATAGTAGAGTTTTAATATGGGAAGGTATTTAGAATTTGACTATAAGAAAAAATAATATTAGAATTATATAACTTCTCTGTTTTAAAAAATGATCATGGGACGATCCTGTGGAAATTTTTAATCCTGGTTCTGAAAATATTTAAGTGGTTAAAATAATAGTTTCTGTAGATGTCTTCCAGCCATAAAATTTTGTTCTGTAGTTTGATCTATTATAGGTGTTTGTTTTTCCTTGCTCTATAAGTTTGTCTTTCAGTAGCATGATTTCTGTATAATGAATATGTTGATTAATTTAAGCAATATTGTCATTGTTATACTAGATCTGTCTACATATGAGAAATAAATATTTCTCCAATTATTCAGATCTATGTTTTATGAAGATAATTTTTGCAGTTGTATTCATATGGGAAGAAACTATAATTTAAGTGCTTACTAAGTGTCCAGATATTTTACTAAGTACTGAAGATACAAATGCAAGCAAAAAGAAAGTCCCAGGTTTCAAGAAGCTTACATTCTATTGACAGAAGGCAGAATTTAAATGAAATTATAAAACTATAGAGGGTGGAGGAAAAAAGGGAGGGTAGAGAAGATACTCAGTGAATGTCCTGGCATTGAAGTTCACAAAGTCAGTCATATATTTCTTCTTTGCTTACAATTATTACTTCAATTCTTTTTGTTTTATTGTTATAGGCAATATAACAAACTAATTGTAATTTAAAAAAAAAACTTTGGTTTTCTCTATTCCTCATTCTGTTAATTTAAGCATTTTATATTTTTATAAATATCCAAACATGCTATTTAGTCAGTTTTACTGATATATAATTTGGCAAAATGATGTCAAATAATTTATATTAATGTTTATAAATTATTTTTCTATTTTAGATATTTGAATTTTAATTTTCATTCTCTTACATGTCAAGTTAACTAATGATTTATATATATATGTATATATATATACATATATATAATTTTTTTTACAAAAGCTTCCAATCATATTTATTAATAATTAATTTTGCTTTCAATGTTTTTAATCTTTTATTTAAAGATATTTATTTTGGGGGATGATAGTAGATTTTTAATTTATTGGTTTACTAAGATTCATTTTTTTTAGTTATATGACAAATTTGTTGATCTGCTTTTGCTCTTCACCTCTGATGAAATTTTTCAGAGATCTCAACTTCCTTCCAGGATTTTCTACTCTAAATCCTAAAATGTTTACAATTTTGCATCGTTGTTGTCATTGTCTTTAATAAAACGTAAATAATTTTTATAATTTTTCTTGACATACCCCTTCTTTAAAAATTTACATTTTTATGTTTCCAGTTAATTGTAACTTTCCCCCCCACCAGTTCTCCTTTGCTAACTTTTTTGTTGTGGTCTGTAAAAGCTGAGTCTTATATTTCTGTTTCTCTGTATTTTATTTAGTAGGTTGTCATACCCTAATAAACATTCAATTTTTGTAAAGATGTGAAGCACAGTTTAAAAATATTTATGGTTCTTTCTATTTTTTCGTTCACAAAGTTTGAGAAATCTATTATAGCTATCTTTTCTCATCACTATTCAAGATTTTTACTTCTTTCTGTTTTTAATTTAGATTCATCAAGGGTTGAAAAATGTAGTTTCTTCTGCTATTATTGATTTACTGTCTACATAAAAATGGTAAGTCATTTACAATGCATTGAAATTTTCAGCAAAAATTCATTTTCCTATTCACTTTTCCTATTGACTTTTCATTAAGTCAGTTTTTACAATTGTCTTCCTTGAATTCATAATTGATCTCCTTGATTTTGCAAATATTTTACTACATCTTTTTGTTTTACTTCTATCAGTCTTCCTATTTTAAGGATTTTTGTTGTTGTATTTTTCAGTTCGGGGGATTTTGTTTTTTTTGGGTAAATAACATATTTTGGTCTCTGCTTTCTAATCCTTTTTGCATTTCACATGCTACTCACCCACCTATCCATCTCTATTTGTGCAACTTTTTACTTTGCAACTCAAATACATGGAATGTTTCTTTTTAATAAGTTCCCCTTTACTTCCTCTTTCCATTTTTTTGGTGTATTCTTTTTCCTCTTTTCTTCTTTCTTCCCACTCTTTTAAGATCATAAAAATATAACAAAATCACTCTCAGGCCTTCTATTTTATTATTTTCTCTCTATGACTCTTGATAGTAGTAGGACTTGGCAAGAACAATCTCCTCCCATTAAAATGTAAACAGAATACTCTTGTCAAATACTTTATGATTACCTGTTCCCTTTTTATGTTTCTCTTCATTATTGTTACATTTTAGAAGGCTTTGTTGTTGTTGTTTTAATGCAATTCTGGTCTTTTCATAAGCAATGTTTGAAATGAATAATGAGTGATAGGGATGTCAGTTTATATCTATTCTTTCATCATGCTTGAGGTCAGGCCTTTCTGTGTGTGGCCTGGAATATATTTATGGGCTGGTGCACTGAATTAATCTTGACCTTTTTTCAGTCCCTGCCCTGAAATGATCTCTGAAGCCATTCTTTGCTAGACCTCATCCCAAGTACCTGCATACCTTTCCTTCTGTTTTCCTATGATTACTAGGCTAGAAATATCATGATTTAAAAAAAATTACTGAGGACTTGGTCTAGTATATTTTTTAGATTTTTGTAGAGGAATTATGGGGGCATCATTGCTTTACTTTTCTTATTACTCCACTTTCTTCTATAATGAAAGTTTGACAAGGTTCTTATTTCATATGAAAGCTTGAATTTCCTGGAATAATCATTACATATTCAGGGTTACTCCATACCATGATATAGCATTGGTCTTGTACTTTTATACAGATACTGGTAATTTATAAAATTCATTCTCTGTTATTTTTTTTTTTTGTGGCTTCAAATAAATCCTCTACAGGTGATTCCCTAAACCTTCTAGGAGCATCCATCTGAGTTCTTGATATTGTCATCTGATTTCATCACACAGGCAGCCTAACTACTTTTCAAGTCATACATGTCACTAATTATATGTTTCATGAAACTTTTTTCAGTTCTTAGTTGATAATGTTGTTTACTCATGTCTATAATATATTTCTCACAATTCTTTGGTTGATCTTTCAATTTAATCCTTTTGAAACTGTTGTATTCCATAAATTTCAGTGAAATAGGGTCCTTGAAAGAATATTTATATTAGAAAGGTTTTTTTTCTTTTAAAAACAGGCTTGAAATCAAGTGAATATAAGCACTATGAAAATTTCTAAGGGAAATAACAGCTTATTTCACTCTTCCTGTTTAGTTCTGACACTAGCTTATTGTTCATTTTCACTGTCTATCCAAAACTTAACCGCAACTATACATCATAATCTATATAAACATTAAGGGAATCCAATGAAAATTTGAGGTGTGAAATTGACACATGACAAATGATATTCTATGAGGGCAGAGCCAAGATGGTGGAGAATAGACAGGGCTTTGCCTGAACTCTTCCTGACTTCCCTCAGAATCAACACTAGATCAACCCTATAAATACATTTTTGAGTGACAAAGCCCACAAATATTTGGATAATAATAAATTTTCATCAAAAGATATCTTGGAATGACTTCAGGAAAGGCCTGTTTCAATTGGGCAATTAGGGGGGAGGAGGACGCAAGTGCAACATAGGGATATCCAGAGCAGATCCATGAATAAGGAATCTACCCAGAGGCTCTTAGACAAAATATAGCAGTGTTGGCTACTCTGTCCTGATTCAAAGGGCAAGTAGATCACCAGACAAGCTGTGAGACCTCCAAAGCAATGATAGAAAGAAAGAAAAAATAGATTGAGAAAAGAAAATTTAAGAATTATGGGACTACCTCAAAACCATGAAAAAAATAAAATAAAATAAAAGAGCCTGGACAACATCTTTAAAAAAAATCAAGGAAAACTGTTCTTATATCTTAGAACCAGAGGGTAAAATAGCCATTAAAGAAATCCACTGATCACCCTCTGAAAGAGATCCCAAAATGAAAACTTCAAGGACCATCATAGCTAAATTCCAGTATTAGCAGATCAAGGACAAAATGCTGCAAACAGCCAGCAAGAAGCAATTCAAATATTGATGAGTCACAATGAGGATTATCTAGGATTTAGCAGCTTCCAGTTTAAAGGATTGAAGGTCCTAGAATATTGATATTGCAGAGGGCAAATGAGTTTGTATTAGAGCCAAGAAGCAACTAGCCAGCAAAACTAAGTATTTTCTTTCAGAGAAAAAAAATGAACATTCAAGGAAACAAAGGATTTTCAATTATTTTTAATGAAAAGAACAGAGATGAATAAAAAAAATGATTTTCTAACACAGAAATAAAAAGCACAACAAGGTAAAAAAGGAAGAAAAATTCTACAATTCTTGAAAATTAAAATATTAACATCCCTACATGGGGATATGTGTAATTTTTGAGAACTATATTTTTGTTAGGGGTATACTTAGAGTGTGTAAGTATAAGTTGACTTTAATGTGCTGATATAAAAATAAAAAAAAAAAAAACTAGGGGTAGAAAAGGAATTGTACTGGAAGGAGAGGAAAAAAGACATAAATTACATAAATTACATCACATGAAGAGGCAAAAAAGACCTGTTATAGTTAAGGAAGAGAAGGAAGGGAGCATTGCTTGAACTTTAATCTCATTGGATTTGGCTCAAAGAAGGAGTATCATATATATTTTGTTTGATATAGAAACTTGTCTCACCCTATAGGGAAGTAGGAGGGAAAAAGAAAAAAAAATGAAAGGGAGAGGCTAATAGAAGGGAGAACAGAAGTTGAATGGGGGAAAGATAAGAAGGGGGAAGAGACTGAAAAAGGAAAGCTGATTGAGGGAGGTAGTGGTTAGTAGCAAACAAACAAACAAACAAACAAAAACCCAAAAAAATAGAGATGAGGGAAAAGAGAAAAGGACAGAGAAAGTATAAGTTGGGGCAAATAGAATGGTGGAAAATACAGAAGTAGTAATTTTAGATGTGAGTATGAATGGGATGAATTCTCATTAAAAAGGAAGTGATAGCAGACTAGATTAAAAGCCAGAATCCTACAATATATTGCATTGTTGTCTAAATTAGACCTACTTCAGACTCCAGGTTGTAATGAAGTGAGACACTCATAGATCATCTAACAGTTAACAAAAATAAGTTTCCTTTAAAAAGAATAGTTATATAGATATATAGTACTGATTCAACTGGGCATACCTTTATGGCCTTTGTATTTCACAGAACTGAGTGCTGATTAATTCCAAGAAGCATGTAACTCTTCTTTGTTGTCTTTCAGATGTATATTATAAAGAAATTAATGTTCTGAGCCTTTTTGATTCAGGTCAATTAAATCTCAAAATTGTTTCATCAACTTCTGAGAAAATTAAATCACAAATGTAGTTTGGTGGGTAAACTTTGCTTCTGTGACAAGGTACTTCAAATGTTAAAGGGCTGTAATTTGGAAGAGGAATAATATTTTCTTTCTTTTGCTTTAGGAGAGATTGGATGTTTGGAATCTAATACTTAATGTACAACAAGAAAATGGTATTTACACACATATATTGTATCTAGGTTATATTGTAACACATGTAAAATGTATGGGATTACCTGTCATCAGGGGGAGGGAGTTGAGGGAGGGGGGGGATAATTTGGAAAAAATGAATACAAGGGATAATGTTATTTAAAAAAAAGAAGAGATTGGATGATGTAGAAAGGTAGCTATAAAATTGGTATAAGAAAAAGTTTCTTAAAAACTATAACTATCTGTAAATGAAAGTAGCTACTTGAGGAATTAATGAAATTTCTTTCGTTAAAGATCATCAAGCAAGAATCTATGGTTTGTCTAGTATTATTTTGAGGAACTGTTGAGTACAAATTGAATTAGATGGCCATTGAGATCCATTCTAAATCTGAAATTCTCTCATTACCTGAATGATGATTCTCACAACTCTTTTTATTAAATAGACCTCACGATAACAATAGCCTCTTATTTGTATTTTATTTGTCTTATTATTATTATTTGTTGACCTATACAACTCTATTTTTAAACTCTCAAAGAGAGTGTTAGTGAACTGTACCATCTCCACCATAAAGAGCATGCCCATAATTTAAAAACCATTTGACATATTGAGAAACGGAAGAGATAACACAATTTAGATAGATGATACTATAAAGAAGATAACTTTTATCATTTGTTTGAAAGCCTGTTTTATAAGATGAAATTAAAGGAGACAGAGTAGAGATGGTGGAGTAAAGACTGGGACTCATCCATAAACATGGCAACAAATTGGCTATAGGAGGTAAAAAGAGTGAAGGGTGGAGTGCAAAAACTAGGCTATGAACATGGGTAGCAAGTAGGATGATGGTATCCTGCAGAGAAATAGGGAAGTTTGTAAGATTTCAGAGGGAAAGTTTGAAAGAGTAACCATGATGAAATAGAAAATTATGTTACCAAAATGAAAAGGCATAAAAGGCTGTAAATAATTAGTTGAGATTATTCAGTGTAAATTTTTGTAGTGGATCCAGTCAGCATGGTTTTGTGATTTTCTCCAACTTCTTTCAAGAGCATGTGAGTAGTACACATGGCAATGGATAACTAGAGTAATCTACAGCTGAGACATCCTATCAGTGATAAGATAAAGAAGAAAGGGACTCATGAGAAAAGGTTGTTATAAAATTGAACTGAGGATAGGATGGTTATAGCAGTTGTGACATAGGAAAAAAATGAAGAATAGAAGGTTTAGATGTCATCCTGAGGACAGAAAACAGGAGTTTAAAGACAAAGAAAGAAGAATGACAGCAGATTGTAATTAGATAAGAAAATTTCAAAGTCTATGAATATGGGGATGATGTAAGTGATTAAAAAGACAAGAGGTGTGATCATTTGTTTTTAACACAAAGGTCATAGGTAAGTATAAACAAATAGAGAATGTAAAATTATTGTATGATTAGTATGTTTAAGGGAGAATTGATATGAATGTTGAAGTTTAGTGTGAAGGCAGATGTTAAGAAGAGAAAAAAAAACTATATGTAATGGATTTATTGAGCAAAGAAAGGGAGGATTCTGCAAATCAGTAGACAATAATGATCAGAATTTTCATTAAGTGGCAAAAAAAAGATTGTATGAATCTCAAAGGAGGAAAGTTTACTGAGTAATGGTGATATAGAAAGAGTCTAAAAGTGGCAGAGGAAGAAAGAAGTATCCAATATATTAGAAACAGATCTAAAGCAGCCTCTAAGGATTCTGAATAGGACAGTATATATTCAGCTGACAATTTATTCACTTTTGATTAACTCCTACTAAGGTCAAAGATATATATCATGATATCAGTGAGAATCCTGAGTGGAAAAAAAAAGGATTTTATATATGACTTATTCTTATATTACCAAAAACAGCTGGAAAGATAAAAGCTTACAGTTGTTTCTGGTAGGAGAAAAGAGAGAAGAGTAGTAAGCAGTCCAAAATGTGACATGGGAAAAACACAGTAAAACTAGATTTGTAGGACATTCACATCCTCTTCAGCTTTTTTAGAAACAATCCTTAGAAACTTGATTCTAGATTCTATTTGGTTTCTTAGCATCTCTCAGCACTTAGAGATTTATATTCCTCATGGCATTTTGATTCTATCTAGAGAAGTATTTCTCTGCAGATATATATCAATCCTAATCATATCTAGTTTCTTCTCAGAAATATATTTTTGTCAAAAATTGATGCTTTGCTACATAATCATAAAGGGCATATTCCTTTTAAACTATAAAGAATTTTCGTATAATTTTATAATTTATAAATAGTTACAGGAGGAGAAAATTATTTTCAAATAGACTTATTAATAATAGTTTGTTGGAATTATTTTAAAATGTCTCATTTATCTTTTTTACCCTAAATTATCAATATAAATTATTTCCCTTGAAAACCATTCTTTTTCATACATTTTGCAAAAAGCTTATGTAAATATAGATTTGTCAATCTTTTACCTTTAGGGAAAAGTTTGTCTGGTTTTAAAACTTCAATTGTGCTTTGATTTTTTTTTCATCTGAACTATTAAAGATCCATTAAAGTCTGAGGGCAGAAGGGAGTTTTGACTACTTAAGACTTAATTCAGTACATTTAGTGACTGGTGTGGGGAAATTAAAAAAAAAAAAAACAGGAGGAGCACTGTATAAGCTAGGTAGAAAAATTTTATGTTTGATCCTTGAGAGAACAGGAAGGAAGGAAGGAAGGAAGGAAGGAAGGAAGGAAGGAAGGAAGGAAGGAAGGAAGGAAGGAAGGAAGGAAGGAAGGAAGGAAGGAAGGAAGGAAGGAAGGAAGGAAGGAAGGAAGAAAGGAGACGAGGAAGGAAGGAGATGGGGAAGGAAGGAGAGAGGGAAGGAAGAGACAGAGGAAAGAGAAAGGAAAGAAAAAACAGATGGAGGAAGGAAGGAAGAAAGGAAGAGAGGAAAGGAGAAAGGGAAAGATAGGAGGGAGGGAGGGATAGAGGGAATAAAATAAAGAAAAAACAGAATAATTATAATAAACAAGTTTGGCCTCAAAGAAGAGACAGAAGAATATATAAATGAAAGAATAAGAAAAAACCCAAAAACATTATATTAGCAACAAAAGTCAAACTGATCTAAAGCACCAACCTTATTATCATGCTCCATTCCACTCCACCTCTTTTTCTCTCTTTCTGTCCATTCTTACACACATGCACACACACACACACACACACACACACACACACAAACACACACACACACACACGCACACATACCATTCAATAAATTCCATTTAACTTTCCATCAACTTTCTATTGTCTCAAGAATCAAATATAAAATTCTCTACTTGGCTTACACAATACTTCTCCTGAAGTACTTTCAAGTTCTTTCAAGTTGCAGCTAAAAATCCATCCCACATTCTTCAACAATAATTTTTTTTCTATCCATCCTAAATGCTAGTGTGTTTCCTCTAAGATTGTTTCCAATTAAAAATGTATATATATATATATATATATTATATATAATATATTTAAATATATATACACAGTTGCATATGCATATATACACAAATAATATATACAAATAAGTATACATACATTTCCATGTAATGTATGTATTACACACATATGTAAGCCCTGATCAAAAGCATCCTAATCATTCTAATTTGCTTATTCTGTAAAATAACTTTATTGTCTTGTATTGACATTTATTAAAAGCTCATTTGACATAACAAAAAGATCTACACAAGAGAGTTGTTTCTATGGCATCAAAATCACACTTAGAACATTGTCATTCATATAGTAGCACAGGTATTTAAAAAAATATATAATACCAGAGCAATACTATATTCCTGATAGAAGGAAGCACAATGAATGGGAGCCTCCTACCAATAAATAAGTTCAGGTCCTAGCTTTGTTATTTGTTACTTTGAACAAATCACTTCTTTCTGTGTCTAAGTTTCCATAAATATAAATGAGGAATAAATATCCTTCTACTTGCTTTCTTTCCCTCAAATATAACATTATCTTTAATTCATCCTTGAAACAGGTGCCAAAGGTATATTTTGATTATGTTAAATTAAGAAGGTTCTGAACAAACAAAGTCACTGCAGCCAAGAATATAAGGGAAATAGGAATCTGAGCAATTAATTTTGCAGCCAGTGTTTCTGAGAAATCTTAGAAATCTTTATTTCTAAGATATACATAGAACTGACTCAAATTTATAAGACTACAAATCATTCCCCAATTGATAAATGATCAAAGGATATTAACAGATAATTCTTAGATGAAGAAAGTAAAGCCATCAATAGTCATATAAAAATGCTACAAATCACTACTGATTAGAGAAATGCATAGTATAACAACTTTGAGGTAACACCTCACACCTTTCATTTGACTAAGATGAAAGGAAAAGATAATGATAAATGTTGAGGGGAGATGGGAAAACTGGGCCACTGATACATTATTGGTGGAGTTGTGAAATAATCCAACCATTTTGGAGAGCAATATGGAATTATGCCCAAAGGGTTATCAAACTGTGTATATCCTTTGATTTAGCAGTTCCTTTACTGGTTCTACATCACAAAGAGATCATAAGAGAGGGAAAAGTTCCTACATGTGCATAAATGTTTGTAATAGCTCCTTCTGTGGTGGCAAAGAATTGGAAAATGAGTTAATGTCTATAAGTTGGGGAATGGCTGAATAAGTTATGGTACATGAAAGTAATGGAATTGTTATTGTTTTTATAAGAAATAATGAACATGATGATTTTAGAAAAGCCTGGGAATATTTGCATGAGCTGATGCAGAGCAAAGTGAGCATAACCAGAAAAAAATTGTATACAGCAACAGCAAAATTGTATAATGATCAAATATGATAAACTTGACTTTTCCCAGCAATTTGTGAATAAAGGTAATTTAATAAACTTTTTATAGGAAATGCCATGAACATCCAGAGAGAGAACTATGGAGACTGAATGTCGATTAAAACATACTATATTCGTGCTTTTTTTCCCCTTTTTTTTTTTTCCCGTCACATTTTCCCCCTTTTGTTATGATTTTTCTCTCACACTGTGACTCGTGTGGAAATATTTTAAAAATGAATGTACCTTTATAACCTAAAAAGAATAAAGTTTCAAAAAAAGAAAAATAAACTTTAAAAAAATCACTTAATCACTTGATAAAAATGTAAAATCCTCGTGGATGAGGACTATTTTATTTCTATCATACTATCCCCACTGCCTTGCAAACAATAGATATTGAATAACTACTTTTTTCATCTCTTCCTATGAATTATCTCATATTTCCTTCAATTTTTAATGTTTTTTGACTTTGTTTTAATATTTCTCATTATCTTTTATAATGATTATCTTTAACTTGGCCCATTTTAATTTTCAGCAAGTTTATAGTTTGGGTAAGGTTTTGTACTTCTTGTGTTAATTCTTTTACTCCTATTAATTCCTTTTCCAATTCCTTGTTTGTTTGTTTGTTTTTTAACTCTCCCTGTTCACCAAAAACTTTATCCTAGTATCCTAATTTCATTTATATAAATATTTTAATTGGAAAAAAATATGCTGGCTTCATTTTTTTCAGTAATTCTAGTGAATTTGTATCAAGAATGTGTCTTGAATATCCTTGCCACCATGATAGTTAATTTTATGGAGTTATTCTCTTTTTTTATCCTATCATTATTCCAAACTATTTTTCTAACTTGAGGCTTTAAATTAAGGCCAGATTCTGCAGACAGAATAGAGTCTCCAGACTTAGACTCAAAAGGACTTGTGTTCAAATGGACCTGAAACATTTACTAGTTGTATGACCTCAGACAGGTAAACCCTGTTTGCCCCCATTTACTCATCTGTAAAATGATCTGGAGAATAAAGTAGCACATTCCTCTAGCATATTTGTCAAGAAAACTGCACATGTTGCCTTGAAGAGTTAAATAATACTGAAAAATAAAGGAACCATAATAACAATCTGCACACTTCTAGATGGAATAACAAGAATGTTTTATCCACTGCTTTCTTGGAGTTTTAAGTGTTGTGTTATTCAAGGACCTCAGGGACAGCTCAACATATAGAGCTTTCAAAAGGATCTGATGTAAGGTAAAGTTTCTATACTACTTGTCTCATCAGTGCAGTTTCCTAATCTGAATTTGATTTTGGGCAACATATTTGTAGGCTTGTCCCTGGTTGAAATTCCATTAGATTCCTGTTGGATTCAAATAAAAGTAGTCAGTGGAAAACTACAGATCCAAAGTAACAGAACTGCTGGTTCCTCTGTACTCTAAAAACCTCTATCCTGTTTATTCTACTTTAGGTTTTAGATTGCATTGTAAATTTGAATTTTGATTGTACTCCACTTTTTGTCACAGAATCACCACCCTACTGCTGCTGGTTTCTCAACTTGTCTCTTGCTCAGGAGGGAGTTTAGGGCTTGTGACTATTCTAAAAAAAATAGTCTTTGGAATTCCATCCTCAGGCATAGTACCATTCCTCAATTATACCTGGATCACTGATCCAGAACTGTGTAGTAAGCAATAAAGCTGCCAGTTGGCACATATTCCCGCATGTTGTACAAATGTAGACCCCATTTTTGCTAGATTGGAGACCTCTTCTTGAGATGGTACAGAATCTTCCTGTGCTTAAATGCTTAATGCAGCTGTTCTTAGCTAGACCCAATCCTAGTATATAGATAGATAGATAGATAGATAGATAGATAGATAGATAGATAGATATAGATAGATAGATTTCTGCTGTCTCCTTATGTTTATTTGAACTCAAAATATTAATCACTGTAATATTTTATTCTTGAGTTTCATTATCTTCACCTGTTTTGAGGCATTGTGAGTTAGAACTTGATTGTTTTTCTTCCTACTACTTCACCAAAAATGTCTATTGTGTTTTAATGTAGCCTTCACAAAACTTGATTCATGTTTTCCAGGTATCTCCTAAATCCATGCTTATTCTTTTATGTTAATAAAGTTCATGTTCCCTTAAATTGCTTCTGGCCAAATTTCTAGTAATTATTTCTTTGTATGTCTGCATGGAGACTGTGTTCTTTATATCTTGAACTCTTTTAATCTGGCTAATTGTAAGTTTTGGGTCTCTGTGCAGAACTAGTTCTGCTTCTAGATGCCATGACTGATGAAGAATAATGACAAAAAATTTCTTCTTCTGATTTTCCTTCTACCCCCACCACCATCATTGTAGAATGATTTTTCCTTACTATTTATATCTTCAATTACTGCCTGTCTTCAGGTTATAATCTTGTAAAGACCTTATGAGTATGGTTAATTTTCAGCCCAGTTAATCATACTTCCTCTTTTTAATTTGGTCCAGAAGAGAGGCTCATGCTCAGTAAAGGAATGATTTGTAATTAAAATCTTGTCTTTATGTCAAAATTAAAAAGATATGGGACACAAAGACTACATCAACTAATGAGAAAAGGAGGAATAAAACAACACCCATCCCCTACCAATGAAAAGTTATACAATCTTCCAAATGTCTATATTCCTCATCTCCTTTTGCTAGTAATATCAACAATGATGAAACCAGTTTCTGCAATGGAATTCCCATACTTTGGAGATGTTAGTGGTGTTTTGAAGAAAATTCTTTCAATTCTAAACTGAATAATGTTTAATAGAAGGATAAAGCTACAGCACACACATTTTTTCCTAGATGAAAGTAAGAGGATGCCTTCAATTTCATATTCTCTTACAACTTCCTGTACTTGTTAGATTTATTGTATTTTTTTCTAAGATGGCATAAAAACACAAAGATCTTTTTCCATATAAAAAATTAATGAGAGAAAAATATCCCATTGCAATTTTCCACTACTTAAAGAAAGGGAATAATTGTATTACTGAAAAACTACATGGGTCTAGTGTATTTGAACACAATGGCTCTACCTGAAACTGAAAATTAAAGGCAACCAAATTTATACCAAATTCTAATAGCACAAAAACTGCGTACTGGGAGCAAAGTTGACACTTCTGATACTAGATGAATTCTTTCAATGCTCCAAGGTACTGTTAATGGCCTTAAAATAATCATTTCTTAAAAAGTGCCCTACTGACCTGAAAAAGTTGATGAATCTTCCCAAAGTGACTTATTTCCAGTTTATATACCAGAGAGATTTCACTCATTATACACAATCACCCTTCAAGATGTCATAAATTAATAGAAATTAGTTCCTCTGCTTCAGTGTAATGTTTGCCCTATGAATAAGTAACCATCAAGATAATTTAAACAGTTGATTTTTGTATCAGCAGCAGTCATAATACTTTAAATTTTTGGTCAACATGCTTACAACAGCCTTACATTAATCTCTTCCAAAGGCTGTCATTTTTGGTCAGATTGAAATTCTTTATTTTAATGTTAGTCTTCTGTTGAATTTAGGGAGCACAGGATCATTGATCTTGTTTTGTTTATCCTATCAAAAAATTGGATGATAAATTGCTAGATTGCAAAAGCCTCTTGAAGGACACAGTCCAGATCTTTCCTGGAGAATTAAAAGACAGCTATCGCTTTTTAAAACAGCAAATTGCAACTTGTATTACAGAAGACAAAAAGAAACAATCTTGAATTTTCTTACTGGCACTTAAATGCTGTGTCTTGATTATTTCCATTTAAATATAGAAATGGATGAGTAATAATTGAGTCCTGCTTATTATATGAAATAAGGGGAAAATGTAAGTGATCCAAAAAGTAATAGGATAGCTATTCATTAGGCCTGATGGTTAACTGAAAGTATATGAGGAAATTGCTTGGTATGACAGTCATGAATTCTAAAGAATGGTTTAATGCTTGCTCAAAAGAATTTTGAGTAGTAATTAAATCAGATAAGTCTTGGAATAGATAACCTCAGACAATGAGTATACCTTGACTCCTGGTCTCTAGCTTGAACATACTACTTCTACTTTGTCACATTTTCAAAAACGGTGGTGGATATAAGGGTAAAGAGGATCAGCATAAGAAAGAAAAAAAAAGAAATGTTTCAGTTAGAATGGCATTTAAAAATGACAAATAAAGATAATTTTAATTAATTAATTAATTAATTATAGAGTCAAATACATAGCATAGTAGATTGAGTACTGAATTTGGAGTCAGGATGCATATACACATTGAGATACAATAAGTAAGCTATTCTGACAAGAGAAATAAATGTATTTTGAAAGGAGACAGCAAATCAAATGGAATACCTATATTGGGGCTAAATTATGAAAGGAGATTGCTAGCTCTTCTACAATAAAGTAAGAATATGTATATATAATTAAGTAAGCTTTATAAAGTAAGTTTATTTACTTTGCCAGGATACACATTAAGATTAAGAATCCATATTGCTACTGTTAATATATATGATATCTTCATGTCCTTTATTCTCATGGAGGGGTACTCTAGGTTTTATGGTCTTTGTAACTTATTCAAAGATGAAGAATTTGCCAGAGCAGGGAAACCTGAGCTTCTCATGTTCTCTTTTCTTTCTATGTTCAAGTGCCATATCACTAATGAAGACCTTACCATTATTTTTTAAAAGGCTTTCCATTCTAACTGTCGATATGGCAGGGAACTGACCATATACCTTCTTAGTTTCCATAAACTTGAATTGCTTGCTAGGCTATTGTCACAACTTCTGCTATTGAAATTCTATCTGCAAGATTTTTACTTAGGATAACTATAAATACGTGAAAGATCCTCAAAAAGATGTCCAGAAATTTGTAGGTGCTTAGGAGTATGTTTCATGGAAAGTGCAAGCAAGAATGAGCTCTGGCCACAGGGCCTGAGATTAGTAGGTCCTAAGTGATAGCTAGTGAAGCAGCATAAGGGACCATGAAAAGAAAACTCAGCCCATGTCATGTCACTGCATAAGGATATAGGACCCAGAGTATTCTATCAGGGCTATGATTAATGATCTTATCAGAGTCATAGCAGGAAAGAGGAGGTAATTAGGAAATCTTTATGGATTCTTGAAATCATTATCTCCAATATGCAATAAGGTTTTCAGGTTAAGTATTATAGAATAGAGTCAATACTCACTGTGGGTTGTACAAAGACAAGACAATAGAAAATGAGTTAAGTGTAGAATGTAGTTTGACTAACAGGAGAAGAAAGGGTAGAGTCTAATCACAGTCATGAAATTAAGGATTGTAGAATCAATTACATCCAGACTAAAGTAGGGGCAAAAACAAGTAGGATTTATGTATTTATTCTAAGAATGGGAAAATAGGTAAAGCATGGTACTAGCACAAAATCTGAACCAGGAATTCATCCTGGAAATATGAATAAATATAAGAAAGATCTGATTTCATTGAAGAAATACCATAATTTAAAAGAAATCCAAGAACTCCAAAGAGAATAAGTTAATAACAAATTGGCTTTAAGGATTCCCAGAAAAAAATGAAGCAAGTTATTACAACTAAAACTAGGAATTAAATTTAAAGTTCTGGAGAAAAAATAAGAGAATAAACAGCTTAGAAAAGAAAATAAAAACTTCATCTACAGGAGACTTCTCTAAAAATAAAATTAAACAAATAAATTTCAATGATTTTAGACATAAAAAATATTAAGTAAAAAATTAAAAATAGAATTTTCAAGGAATCAACTATAAAAATATTTTATATAGTTATACATCATATTTGGATGAAAACTATATCTATATAATATAAAATATATATTCCTATTTCTATGGGAAGATGAAGACTAAAGAGAGGGAAGAGTTGGGGAAAGAATAGTCATAAGCAATAGGAAGCAGAAATAGAAAGGGTAGGCCATAAAGTGAAGGTTGGAAAAAGAGAAACTGTATGAAGGAATAATCAGATTTGGATTGATAAAATAGAAGAGGAATAGAGATACAACAGAACATTTTCATTGCAGATTAATAGCATTCATAATTTCCTCCAATTTCTTTCTCACCTGAAAACCATAATCATAAATGTAAGTTTAACATATGCATCTATAAAATGGAGAAAAGTAGGAGAATAATTAGAATGATGAATTTATAAATCTGTCATTTATAACATTATATGTAACATATATAAGGTATTTATATGAAAAAAAATTTCATAGAATTAAGTGAGGATCTAGAGCAGAATGTATTGTGTTCTGTTGATCTAAAACAGAAAGTAAAAGAAAAACAGGGTAATAGTATTATGCGTAAAGACTATATATATAATGAAATAAAAACAATAAATATATAAGCAATGAATGTCAAAGATTATAAATACTTCAAGGAAAGTTAAATGAATTACAATGATAAATAGACTAAAAAATTAGGTTCCCCAATATGTCCTTTCCAGATATAAGCAGATAACAGAAAGAAAAACAGAAAGTTAATCACTTGAATACAATTTTAAAGAAGATGGACCTTTTGGCAATTACTGAATGATAATAAAAGGGAATACACATTTTGTCTACTGTTATGGCACATTTATAAAAATTGAATTTGAGTACACGTAAACCTCAAAAACAAATGAAGGAAAGCAAAATTATTCAACCAATCTTACTGACTACAACACAACAAAATAATACAATCAATAATGGATATTTGGGAAAATATTTGAAATCAAATGAAGAAAAAAAGGATGTAATACTAAAGAATATCCGGATTCAAAAATAAAATATTAAAATGCATAATTTTACCAAATAAAATAACCATAATATAACATCTCAAAACTTTTAAAGAAAGGGCACAGCAAACTAAATAATAAGTTAGTTATGCTATAAAACAATAATTATCAAAAACAATTAGGTATTTGCTCACAAAAAGAGAAAACTTGATCAAGGGAACAGATTATGTATCTATTATTCCAAAATAATAAAGCATATCATCATACTGTTTGACAAAACATGCCAACAGTATTGTTGTAAAGATTCATTATTTCACAAAATGTCCTGCATTAGATTTAGACATTATATTTAGAGTTAAATCTCATACCTATATATCTATAAGCATATTAACAACTTCCTCCAAAAATTCTTCTTTTTTAAAGTATTAATAGTATTATATTTTCCCAATTACATGTAAATATATTTTATAACATTCATTTATTCTTATAAAATTTTGAATTACATTTTTCCCCCTCTTACCTCTTTCCTTCTCAAGACATCAAGCAAACTGATACAGGCTTTATATCTATATATTCACACATATAATCATTTTAAATACATTTTAATATTAGTCATATTGTCTAAGAAAAATTAGAGCAAAAAAGGAAAACCAAGGGGAAAATCAAACAAATAATAAAAACAGTGAAAATAGTATACTTCAATTCAATGTTGTGAGATAGGAGCCCTCCTGCCAGTGGCTGCTAGGGGTCTAACTCCGACCTATAGAATGGATCTCTTCATGTGAGAGGATAATGATAATGATACAAGGAGACTGAAAGGCATTTGCTGTTTGCTGACCTCTCTTCTCTTCCTTCTTTCCTCCAATTTATTTCATTCCCAATCCATAAGGACCATCTGTATAAATAAAGACTGTTTTGCATCTCCTTCAAGTGTTATGATTCACACCCCTTCCTTTCCAGAAACAATTCCCTTTTTTTTGTTTTATGGAAGGGTGATAACTTTCCCCCCACTCCATGGTCAGTAAGTTTGTACATTGGCTGTTATCTGAGTCCACATGCCAGGGAGTGCAAACAGCACTATGGCAGGTGTTAAATCTTGGGAGATGTCATGGAGGCAAACTTTCAAACAGAGAAGAGGACTATAGTCAGAACAGGCATTTAAGTCTCTCATCAGCCTCCTGGCTAGGCCATTTGATGTATTGGCTGATTTAATTACCCCAACTAGAAAAAGTCTTACCAGGTCTCTTCTCCCTTTCCTTCCCCATGGGTTACCAAAGGAATTCTGGGAGGATCCTACACAAACAGCTCTTGGGTGCTGCTGCTTATTTATTTCTTATGTTTAGGACCCACATTTGGTTGCCATATGTACTGTCCTTCTGGATATCCCTGTTTAGATGCCAAAATGTAGTGTGCTTTCTAGAGCACCCAAATTGGGGTGCCAAAACATACCATCCAAACTAGTTCTCTGGAGGATCTTGGGACCAACTTTGGTCTTAGTGGAGGAGTAAAGAAGGCAGGAGATTCACGAGGCTGGTAAAAGATGGAGTCCTTATTTCAATTCCTCTCATCCCTTAAATACTTTATATGATTACATCACTACAGCACACTGAGCATGTGCCAACTAGAGAATCATTAAATCATCACATCACACTGAGCAAGTGATAACTATAGGCTATTAATATATAAATACCTCTTCACTGTAAGTATCCCTTGCTTCAAGTAGAACACAGATGGTCATGCCCTCCTTGACTTCTCAGAAAGGGTGGGAACACCAAAAAGAGGTAGGGAGCCAAACCAGATATTGTCAGCAGGTTCTCTCTGGGCTGAAGGGTCTTATATCTTACCTAGAGCCCCCCATTATCTGTGGCTCTGTACAATTCTCCATAGTTTTCTCTCGATGAAAATGGCTTTTTCTAACACAGGTCTATTATATTGTCTTGGATCACAGCATTGCTGAAAAGATCTAAGTCTATCATAGCTGATCATTACATAATTTTGTGGTTAATGTGTACAGTGTTCTCTGGGTTCTACTCACTTCACTTAGCATCAGTTTATATAAATATTTCCAGGTTTTCCTAAAATGAGCCTGCTCATTACTTCTTATAGAATAATAGTCCATTACTTTCATATGCCATAATTAATCAATCCACAACTGGTGAGTATGCACTCTATTTCCAATTTTGTCACCATAATATGAGCTGCTACAAACATTTTTGTACATGTGGGGCCTTTCCCCTCTTTTGTGATTTCTTTGGGATTCAGGCCCAGTAGTGGAGGTATTGAATCAAAGAGTATACACAGTATGATAGTCATTTGGACATAGTATTAAATTGCTCTCCAGAATGGCTGCATCAGTTCACACCTCCACCAACAATGCATTAGTGTTCTGGTTTTTCCACATTTATTCCAACATTTTTCAGGAACTTCACAACTCCACCAATAATGTATTGGTGTTCTTTTCAACATTTTTCATTATCTTTTCCTGTCATCTTACCCAATCTGATAAGTATGAAGTAGTACCTCAGATAATTTGTATTTATCTAATCAATAGTCATTTAAAACATGAAATTTTTTCTTTAACCTATATATTAAAATTTATGTGAATAGTTTAGTTTGAAATTTAACCAAATAATAATTTTATGTGTTAATTTGGTATTAATTCTTCAACTGAAGTTTAGCAAAGAAATATTATTTTATAATTCTTATCTGTTTTCTGAAAGAATAATAATGATCAGCTAAGAAATGATTTTTCACTGAAATTTATTATGCATTGATGACTTAAAGAAATAATGTGTAAAATGATCCAATTTAAAGAAACATCTTTGGAGTTCACTTTTAAGCAGTTTGAAAAGAAAAAAAGCCTAAGAGTAATGATTAAAGCAAGATTTAATGATTTTAGAAAGTTATTCTGCAGGATGGATGAAACCTAAATTTATGGAAGATGGCAGAGAAGACACACACAACTTCCTAAGCTCCTCTCATACCTCAATATCAATAACTGAATTCAGGATCAAAAATAGCACTTGACTGGCAAAGACTAGAAGTACAACTCACCTGCTGAAGATAATCTGAAAGTTCATCAGAAAAGGTTTGTCCTGAGGGGCCAGAGTAGATCAGCGCAAAACCAAGAGGTGGCAGAGGATGGAAAACCAAGCAGACTGGGGGAGGGATTGGTCTCTGTGGTTAGAAAAAGTACAGATGACTCTGGCATAGGCTGATTGCTCTGCCTTGGTTATAAAGGAGTAGACCAGCAGAGAAATTAGAGCCAAAAGCAGAAAGTACTCTAAAAAGCCCCAAATCCTAAGGAGACCTGTCTATACCCACCCAAAACCAGAAGTGACTCAACAATACAGCTGTACAGCCCCATTCTGCAGTATGGGGTTTTTCTTCTGGGCAGTTGCAAATCTGCTCAGCAGGGAGGCACAGACCAGGGCAGCCTGCCCAGTGGGGCGGGAGGGCGCTCGGCCTGGGGCAATAGAACCTCCACAGTGCAACTGTGCTTCTGGGGCAGAGCCACTTCAGGGTCTTGTGGACCTATTTGTTGGTCAGCTGCTAATACCCACAGCCCCACGGCAGGCTTTGTCTTGGGGCAGTGACACTTTCACTGCCCAGTCTCTAATTCCAGAGCAGTGGCTAATCTGCATCTAGGGGTTCTTCACTGAGCACTTCCACAGCTAGGCCAAGCAATCAGGCCTAAATCACTTCCAGTGGGGGTGGGGAATTCATTTCCAGAGCACTACAATACCTCACCTACTCCCTGTAGACAGATGGTACATATCCCTGCTTTGCAGAGGAAGCTGGTAACCTTCTTGCCCTGAAGGCAGACCCTACATGCTTTTAAAAATGAGTAAAAAAAATCAAAAGGACAATCATAGCTTCTATACAAAAAGAGAGCAGGTTCTCAACCTCGAGGATACTATTAGTAAATAGTCTCCAGAAAATACCCCAAATAAAGCTTTCCTAGAAGAGACTATTAAAAATCTCAAAGAAAGTTAGAACAAAAATGAGGAAAGGAAAGAGAAGCTATGCAAGAGAGTAATAACTTCCTAAAAGATGAATTGGAAAACATAAAGAATTCCCAGGAAGTGCAGGGAAACAGAATTTATGAATTGGAAAAGATAAAGAAATCACAGGAAAATAGGATTTGTGAATTGGAAAAGATAAAGAATCCCCAAGAAAGTAGGATTTGTGAATTGAAAAAGAAAATAACTCACTACAAAAAATAAAATAAAATAAAAATAATTAGTGAAATGGAAAAAAAATTTCATGTAGCAAAACAATTCATTTAAAAATTCAGTTGGACATATACAAAAAGAAGTAAAAAAAGAGCTAATGAAGAAAATAACTCATTAAAATAAAAACTGAATAAATTGAGATGAATGATTCATTGAGACATCAAGCAAAACCAAAAAATTGAAGAATTAGAAAAAATATTAAATATCTTCTTGGAAAAACAACAGACCTGGAAAATAGATCTAGAAGAGATAATGTGAGGATTATTGCACTTCCCAAAAATTATGATGAAAAAAGAACCTAGATACTAATTTACAGGACATCATCAAAGAGAACTGCCAGAGGTAATAAAATCAGAAGGTAAAATAGGCATTGAAAGAATTTATCAAACACCTTCTGAAAAACACCCTAAAATAAAAACTCCATGGAATATTGTGGCCAGAACTATTTTTCAGAACTATCAGACTAAGGAAAACTATTACAAGCAGCCAGAAAAAAAAAAAAAAAAAAAATTCAAATATTGAGGTGCCACATTAAGGATCATTCAAGATCTGGATGCCTGCACATTAAGGGATTAAAGGGCCTGGAATCTGATATTCCAAAAGGCAAAAGAACTGGGAATGCAGCCAAGAATAAATTACCCAGCTAAGCTGAGCATTTTCTTCCATGGAAGAAGATGGACATTTAATGAAACAGATGAATTCCAAATGTTTCTAATGAAAAAACCAGATCTAAACAAAAATTTTGATCTCCAAACATAGGACTAAAAAGAAGCAGAAAAGGGTAAAAGCAACTCTTGAGAACTTTATTTCTATTGTGAATATACATAAAGACTATATGTATAATTTGATTTTACTGATATAACATAAAAAGGAAGTAGAAATGGAAAGGGGATAGTGTCAGAAAAAGGGGAAAGGGGGGATACAAAGAGGGAAAATACATCCCACAAAGAGGCAAAAAAAAAAAAAAAAAACACCTTTTCATATCTGAGGGAATTTAGAGAGGGGAAGGAACATTGTGTGAATCTTAATCTCATCAGAGTTGGCTCAAAGAGAAAATAATTAACATATCTGTTGTACAGAGAATTTTCCCTAACCTCACTAAAAAGGGGGAAAATAAGGGGAAAAGGAAAAGAGTAATAAAGGAAGAGTATAAGAAAGGGGAAGAGAGACAAAGGGGGGAGGGAGGGATACTAAAAAGGGTGAGCAGTGTGACACAAATGGGGCCTATAAATTTAATACTGGGAAAGGGAGTTAGGGGGACAAGAAAAAGAAAGGCATAATCTGGGGATAATATGATGGCAGGAAATACAGAATTAGTAATTTTAACCATAAATGTGAATGGGATGAACTCTGCCATTAAGCAGAGGAAGATAGCAGACTAGATCAAAAGTCACAACCCTACAATATGTTGTTTACAGGAAACACGTTTAAAGCAGAGAGATGCATACAGAGGAAAGCTAAAAGGCTGGAGCAGAATCTACTATGCTTCAGGTAAAGTCAAAAAAGCAGGGGTAGCCATCCTAATCTCAGATCAAGCAAAAGCAAATATTGATCTAATTAAAAGAGATAAGGAAGGAAACTATATCTTGATAGGCTATAGCATAGACAATAAATACTAAACATATATTGCCCGAGGTATAGCATCTAACTTCCTAAAAGAGAAGTTAAGAGAGTTACAAGAAGAAATAGACAACAAAACTATAAGAGTGGGAGATTTTAATCTTACACTCTCAGAATTAGATAAATCAAACCACAAAACATATAAGAAAGAAATTAAAGAGGTAAATAGATCTTTGGAAAAAAACTGAATGGTGACAAAAATGAGTATACTTTCTTCTCAGCAGTTCATGGAATCTATACAAAATTCACCATATATTAGGACATAAAGCCCTCAAACTTAAATGCAGGAAGGCAGAAATAGTAAATGTTTTCTTTTCAGATCACAATGCAATAAAAACTATATTCAACAAAAAGTTAGGGGTAAATAGATCAAAAATTAATTGGAAACTAAATAATCTCATCTTAAAGAATGATTGGGTGAAACAGCAAATAGAGACACAATTAATAATTTCACTCAAGATAATGGCAATGATGAGACATCATACCAAAATTTGTGGGATGCAGCCAAAGTGGTAATAAGAGGAAATTTTATATCTTTACAGGCTTACTTGAATAAAATAGAGAAAGCGAATATCAATGAATTGGGCTTGCAACATAAAAAGCTAGAAAAATACCAAATTAAAAACCCCAATCAAATATTAAACTTGAAATTCTAAAATTAAAAAGAGAAATTAATAATATTGAAAGTAAAAAAAAAAAAAAACTAATACATAAAACTAAGAGTTGATTTTATGAAAAGAAACAATAAAATAGATAAACCTCTGGTAAATAAGATTAGAAAAAAGAGAGAGAAAAATCACATTATTAATCTTAAAAATGAAAAGGGAGAGCTATCCACTAATGAAGAGGAAATTAGAGTAATAATATGGAGTTACTTTGCCCAACTCTATGCCAATAAATTTGATAACATAAGGAAAATGGATGACTACCTCCAAAAATATAGGCTTCCCAGATTAACAGAGAAGGAAGTAAATTGCTTATATAGTCCTATTTCAGAAAGAGAAATAGAACAAGCTATTAATCAACTCTCTAAGAAAAAAATCCCCAGGACCAGATGGATTTACATGTGAATTCTACCAAACATTTAAAGAACAATTAGCCCCAATGCTATATAAACTATTTGAAAAAATAGGGAATGAAGGAGTCCTACCAAATTCCTTTTATGACACAGACATGGTACTGATACATAAACCAGGTAGGTTGAAAACAGAAAGAAAATTATAGACCAATCTCCCTAATGAATATTGATGCTAAAATCTTAAATAAGATATTAACAGAAAGACTACAGAAATCATCTCCATGATAATACACTATGACCAAGTAGGATTTACACCAGAAATGGAAGGCTGGTTCAATATTAGGAAAATTATTAGCATAATTGACTATATCAATAACCAAATTAACAAAAATAAATTGATCATATCAATAGATGCAGAAAAAGTATTTGATAAATTCCAACATCTATTCCTAATAAGAACACTAGAGAGGATAGGAATAAATGGTCTTTTTTTTAAAAAAATAATCAGTAGCATCTATTTATAACCATCAATAAGCATCATATGTAATGGGGATAAACTGAAACCAGTCCCAATAAGATCAGGAGTGAAACAAGGTTGCCCACTATCACCATTACTATTCAAAATTGTATTAAAATTGTATTATTGCTAGCTTTGTCAATAAAAGTTGAAAAAGAGATTAAAGGAATTAGAATAGGTAATGAGAAAACCAAATTATCACTCTTTGCTGATATGATGGTATATTTAGAGAAGCCAAGAGATTCTACTAAAAAGCTATTAGAAATAATTCACTTCTTTAGCAAAGTTGCAGGATACAAAATAAATCCATGTAAGTCATCAGCATTCACCAACAAAATCCAACAGTTAGAGTTGCAAAGAGAAATTCCATCTAAAGTAACTACCGATAGCATAAAATATTTAGGAATCTATCTGCCACGGGAAAATCAGAAACTATATGAGAAAACTAAATTTATGGTTGTTCTGTTAATGAATCAAACATAGTTACCTATATCGCGAATTCCTGTTTCATCTTGGTTATGGAATTGTCTTTATTTTTGTGAATAAATAAAGATAGAGTTAAAGAAATTTTTTTTCAAAGTCAGGATCAATCTCTCCTTACTTTATATTACTTTCATTAAGCTTGGATTAAAACTTAAGTAATAATTTTTCTTTGAGAGAATGCCAGTTAGAAACACTTGGAAATAACCTATATTTTCAAAAACATTTATAATAGTACTTTTTGTTGTAGCATGTAACTGGAAATTAAAAGAATGTTCACTAATTAAAAACAGCCCAGCCATTTTTCTAAGGCAGAAATTTCTGTATGCCATTTTTATCACTACCACTACAACTACTTAGAGAAGGTAATTTTTTTTGTTCCTTCCATATTTGTAATATTGTATTTAATGTTCAGGGAATCATTATCGTTTGGATTTGCTACCTATTATATCTTATATATTTTTTTCTGTTTCATTTTTGTGTTTGTATTTTGTGACTAAGTCTGTAAGACTAACTTAGCACGGATTTAATGCATGGCTAAATAGATTATAAAGAGAATCATAATAAAAAAAAGTGTTTTATTATATACATTTTAAGATGTTTTTGCAAAAATTGACTTAGTAAAGACTAGAAAGGAAAGAGAGAACTGCTAAAAAAATCTTCCCAATGTTTCTCTGACAAAAGGTTTCATATATAAAGAATTGAATCATTTTTTTAAAGCATTTCCCTACAGATAAGTCATTAAAGTCAATTTTCAAAGAAACAAATCCAAGTTATCGGGAACTATGTAAAAATGTTCCAGATGACTAATAAATAAGTTGATGAAATTTAAACAATGACCAGCAAATTTTGAAGTAGTCTGTGAGAAAACTATTATTGTAATATATTATTGGAACTATGACTTGGATCATTAATTCTAGGAAAAAAAATTAGAATTTTGGTTCAAATTTTACAAAAATAAATTAATTTTTGACCCAGTTTATCTAACTATTACATCTATGCCTCCAAAGAAAAATATGACCTATTTGTACATAAATATTTATAGTAGCTCTTCATATGTTAGCCAAAAAAATGGGGAATTAAAAAGATGTCTTCTTATAGGAGAATGGATGAACAAACTGTGGTTTATGAAAAAGATGGCATATTATTGTATTATAAAGATGTGGTGAAGTGAATAGTTCAGAAGAAACTAAGAAGAATTCTTTGAACCATTGCAGAGCAAAGTTAGCATAATTATGAGAATGATTTGTACCATAACATTTCTGTAAAAAAAGAAATGTGAAAGTATTTAAGAACTTTGATCAATACAATGAAAACCACAAGTCTAAAAGAATGAAAATGAAACATATAACTTATTTCCTGATAGAGAAGTGAAAAAAATTGGCATGCATTTTTGGAATTAGGAATCCTGAAATTTATATTAAAAGACTGTTCAGTTATGTATTGAGTTTTTTCTCTTTATTTCTTTTATTTGTTCTTAGTCATTTGAATTAGTGGAAAGAATGGGTAATTTTAAAAGGATACATACATACATATATATATATGTATGTATATATATATATATATATATATATATATATATACATATATATATAACATTTATAATGATATAATTGCAGCACAGTGGTATTGGTCTAAATTAGTAGCAACTACGTTGTATAGCTAATGAAATGCTAGATCTCTAGTTAAGAAGACCTGAATACAAATTTAGTTTCAACCTGAGAAAATCAATTAATAATCATCTGTCTCAGTTTCTTTCTCTGTAAAATGAGAATTGTAATAGTATCTGCCTCCAAGGATAGTTTTGAGTACAAAATTAGATATTTCTAAAGAATTTTGCAAAACTTCTACTATGTAATGTTAGCTATTACAGGTGTTAATAATAAAAACAATGACAATAAAAATTTAAGCACTGAATCCCACTGCCAGTAAGGGATGATGAAAATATATTGTATCACCTTGATATTACAAAACAATATTTCAGTGTATTGCCTTATTGGAGTAGGGATACTATTTATATAACTACTGTTGGAAAAGCATGAAAAAAATTAAAATTAACATATCAAATACATATGATTTAAAGTGGTTATCATTTATATTTTAAAATCACTAAGGCACATTTTATGTAGTAAAATAAAAATAATTTAAAAATCCCTGGTGCCTGATTATTTATTATGATGCAGAGTCTCTGAGTCATTGGATAATGGAAAGGGATTCTAAGAATATTCCTTCCCTCTGACAGAAAGTTTCACCTTGACTAAGAAGGAAATTATGACACTACTGATTGAGACACTAGAAATAGGATAGCAGGGAATATAAACAAGGTTGCCCACTATCACCATTACTATTCAACATTGTATTAAAAATTGTTTTATTGCTAGCTTTGTCAATAAAAGTTGAGGAAGAGATTAAAGGAATTAGAATATGTAATGAGGAAACCAAATTATCACTCTTTGCTGATATGATGGCATATTTAGAGAACCCCAGAGATTCTACTAAAAAGCTATTAGAAATAATTCACAAAGTTGCAGGATACAAAATAAACCCACATAAATCATCAGCATTCTTATATATCACTAACAAAATCCAATACTTAGAGTTATAAAGAGGAATTCGAGGGCGGAGCCAAAATGGCGGATAAGAAACACACAACTCTGTGAACGTCCTTACTCCCTCACAACCAATTAGATAAATCAGCCTCAGAAATAGCGCTGGACTGATAGATACCACAAGGACTGGAAGCATGACTTACCAGTTGAAGAGAATCTGGAGTTTCAACAGAAAAGGTCAGTTCCCAGGGGAGGAAGAAGAGAGGCCAGCCCAGACGGCTGGGTGCTAGCATACTGCGCTGATCGCCCTGGGAAGGGCTCTGGGATCAGAGAAGCCACTGAGATAAAGGAATCTGGCACAGGCTGTTAGCTCTTCTCTGCTTATAATATAGCAGTTCAGAAGAGAAATCTAAACTACTTTAAAAATTCAAAGATAGATTAGATTTTCCCAGGTCCTGGGGGTCACTCAGCAGATCTCAACACCGGGGGTGTGGCCCCTAGTTCCCACCTGAGACTAGTTAAGAGATTGAGAAGTGGGCGGATACGGCCCAAGGGAACACACACTGCCTATCTCAGCTGGAGGGTGTGGAACTCAGCTCTGGAAGTCCCAGAGAAGCAGAACCTTTGAACTAGGGACCAAGGTTTCTGGCAGACACTTCCATTTTGAGCGCAGGGGCTTTTCACGTCACCTGCTGCAGACATCCATGCCCCACTGGGACGCATAGGCTGGCCTTTGTGCTGTCTTTACTGTTCAATCTCAAACTTCAGGGAAGCCCCTAGAACACAATGCCCTCAAGGCACAGCAGTGCTAGTCACTTCTGAGGCACTTCCAGGGAGGGGGTGGGGAACTCTCTCCCAGAGCTCTCTCTTAGCTCAGGCTCAGGGGCCGCTGCATCCATCCAGTCTGGGAGGAAGCTGGTAAAAAAGTAAATAAATAATTTCCTACCCCAGGGACAGACCCCAAAAGATTTTTAAAATATGAACAAAAAAGCCAGAAAAACCATAGATTCCTTCTATACAGAGAAAGAGCGGGTATCCAACCCCGAGGAAGTTAACAGCAGAGAGACAGCAGATAACAACCTAAAAGGGAACGATTCCTGCCCCCCTCACATAACTCTCTCCTAGAAGAGGCTATTAAAAAGTTAAGAGAGTTTGAAGAAAAATGGGGAAAGGAAAGGGAAGCTATGATAGAGAATAACAACGTCCTGAAATTGGAGTTGGAAAAAATAAAGAATTCACAGGAGATGCAGGGAAACAAAATTTGTGAATTAGAAAAGGTTAAAAAATCACAGGAAAGTAGGATTTCTGAATTGGAAAAGATAAAAAAGTCTCAAGAAAATAGAAGTTCTGAATTGGAAAAAGAAAATAATTCTCAAAAAAAAATTAGGGAAATGGAAAAAAATTCAATAGAGCAAAATAATTCATTTAAAAACGAAATTGGGCATTTACAAAAAGAACTAAAAACTGTGAAAGAAGAAAATAACTCCTTAAAAGTCAGGATGGAACAAATAGAAATGAATGATTCACAGAGAACCCAAGAATCAGTCAAACAAAACAAAACAAAACAAAAAAAAAAAAATGAGAAGCTGGAGAACAACATCTAATACTTACTGGGAAAATCTATAGACCTAGAAAATAGATCTAGGAGAGATAATCTGCGGTTCATTGGACTTCCTGAAAACTATGACCAAAAAAAGAGCCTAGATTCTATTTTACAGGAAATTATCAAAGAGAACTGCCCAGAGATAATAGAAACAGAAGGGAAAGTAGATGTGGAAAGAATTCATCGAACTCCTTCTGAAATAGACCCTAAAAAAAGAACACCACGAAATATTGTGGCTAAGCTGCAGAATTACCACACAAAGGAGAAAATCCTGCAAGCAGCTAGAAAAAAACAATTTAAATACCAAGGTGCCACAATAAGGGTCACTCAAGATCTGGCTGCCTCCACATTAAAAGATAGACGAGCCTGGAACCTGATATTCCGTAAGGCAAAAGATCAAGGACTGCAACCAAGAATGAACTACCCAGCTAAGTTTAGCATCTTTTTCCATGGAAGAAGATGGTCATTCAATGAAATAGAGGAATTCTATATGTTTCTAAGAAAAAAACCAGACTTAAACAAAAACTTTGATCTACATCCACAAGACTGAAGAGAAACAGAAAAAGGTACACAGAACCCTTGAGAACTGTAACTCTGTTGTGGGTATATAAAAAGTACTCATGGATAATTTGATTTTACTGATATAAAAGAAAAAAAGGGGGGTGTAGTAAAGGGAAGGAGGTCGTTTCAGAAAAAGGGGAAGGAATGATAAAAAGAGGGAAACTACATCCCAGGAAGAGGCATAGAAAATACACCATATCTGAGGGAATTTAGTGAGGGGGAGAATCATTGTGTGAATCTTACTCTCATCAGAAGAGGCTCAAAGAGTAAATAATTGACATATTTGTTTTTCAGAGAATTTTCTCTCACCTCATTAAAAGGGGGAGAGGAAAAGGGAAAAGGAAAAGGAGAATAAGTGAAGGGACTTGGAGGGAGGGGGGAGGGATACTAAAAAAAGGGAGGGCTGCGCGTCACAAGGGGGGTCTGTAAATTAAATATCGGGGAGGGGGATCAGGGGGGTCAAGGGAAAAAGCATATGATGGCAGGAAATACAGAATTAGTAATTTTAACTGTAAATGTGAATGGGATGAACGCTCCCATCAAACGGAGACGGATAGCAGATTGGATCAAAAATCAGAACCCTACAATATGCTGTCTGCAGGAAACACACTTAAAGCAGGGAGATACATACAGAGTAAAGGTAAAAGGTTGGAACAGAGCCTATTATGCTTCAGGTAAAGCCAAAAAAGCAGGGGTAGCTATCCTTATCTCAGATCAAGCAAAAGCAGAAGTAGATCTCGTTAAAAAAGATAAGGAAGGAAACTATATCCTGCTGAAAGGTAGCATAAATAATGAAGCCATATCAATACCAAACATATATGCACCAAGCGGTATAGCATCTAACTTTCTAAAGGAAAAGTTAAGAGAATTGCAAGAAGAAATAGACAGCAAAACTATAATAGTGGGAGATCTCAACCTTGCACTCTCAGATTTAGACAAATCAAACCACAAAACAAATAAGAAAGAAAATAAAAAAGTAAATAGAACATTAGAAAAACTAGGTATGATAGACCTTTGGAGAAAATTGAATGGCAATAGAAAGGAATATACTTTCTTCTCAGCAGTTCATGGAACCTATACAAAAATAGATCATATATTAGGACATAAAGATCTCAAAATTAAATGTAGGAAGGCAGAAATAATAAATGCCTTCTTCTCAGATCACAATGCAATAAAAGCTACATTTAGTAAAAAGTTAGGGGTAAATAGACCAAAAAGTAATTGGAAAATGAATAATCTCATCTTAAAGAATGACTGAGTGAAACAGCAAATTATAGAAACAATTAATAATTTCACCCAAGATAATGACAATGATGAGACATCATACCAAAATCTGTGGGATGCAGCTAAAGCAGTAATAAGGGGAAATTTTCTATCTTTAGAGGCTTATTTGAAGAAAATAGAGAAAGAGAAGATTAACGAATTGGGCTTACAACTTAAAAGGCTAGAAAAAGACCAAATTATAAACCCCCAACCAAAAATTAAACTTGAAATACAAAAATTAAAAGGAGAAATCAATAATGTATAAAGTAAAAAAACTATTGAATTAATAAATAAAACCAAGAGTTGGTTTTATGAAAAAGCCAATAAAATAGATAAACCTTTGGTAAATTTGATCAGAAAAAAGAAAGAGGAAAATCAAATTGTTAGTCTTACAAATGAAAAGGGGATCTTTCCACCAATGAAGAGGAAATTAGAGAAATAATAAGGAGTTACTTTGCCCAACTTTATGCCAATAAATTTGATAACTTAAGTGAAATGGATGACTTCCTCCAAAAATATAGGCTCCCTAGATTAACAGAGGAGGAGATAAATTGCTTAAATAGTCCCATTTCAGAAAAAGAAATAGAACAAGCTATTAATCAACTCCCCAGGAAAAAATCCCCAGGGCCAGATGGATTCACATGTGAATTCTACCAAACATTTAAAGAACAATTAGCCCCAATGTTATATAAATTATTTGAAAAAATAGAGGATGAAGGAGTCCTACCAAACTCCTTTTATGACACAGACGTGGTACTGATACCTAAACCAGGTCGATCGAAAACTGAGAAAGAAAATTATAGACCAATTTCCTTAATGAATTTTGATGCTAAAATCTTAAATAAGATATTAGCAAATAGACTTCACAAAATCATCTCCAGGATAATACACTATGATCAAGTAGGATTTAGTCCAGGAATGCAGGGCTGGTTTAATATTAGGCAAACTATTAATATAATTGACCATATTAATAATCAAATTAATAAGAACCATATGATCATCTCAATAGATGAAGAAAAAGCATTTGACAAAATCCAACATCCATTCCTACTAAAAACTCTTGAGAGTATAGGAATAAAAGGACTATTCCTTAGAATAATCAGGAGCATATATTTAAGACCGTCAGTAAGCGTAATACGCAATAGAAATAAACTGCAACCTTTCCCAGTAAGATCAGGAGTGAAACAAGTTTGCCCACTATCACCATTACTATTCAATATAGTACTAGAAACGCTAGCCTCGGCAATAAGAGCCGAGAAAGAGATTCAAGGAATTAGAGTAGGAAATGAGGAAATCAAACTATCACTTTTTGCAGATGACATGATGGTATACTTAGAGAATCCCAAAGACTGCTAAAAAGCTACTAGAAATAATTCAAAATTTCAGCAAAGTGGCAGGATACAAAATAAATGCACATAAATCCTCAGCATTTTTATATATCACTAACAAAATGCAACAGCAAGAGATACAAAGAGAAATTCCATTCCAAACAAATGTTGAGAGTATAAAGTATTTGGGAATCCATCTACCAAAGAAAAGTCAGGAATTATATGAGAAAAATTACAAAACACTTGCCACAAAAATAGTGTCAGATTTAAATAATTGGAAAGACATTCAGTGCTCTTGGATAGGCCGAGCGAATATAATAAAATGACAATACTCCCCAAACTAATCTATTTATTTAGTGCTATACCAATCAAACTCCCAAGAAACTATTTCAATGACCTAGAAAAAATAACAACAAAATTCATATGGAAGAATAAATGGTCGAGAATTGCAAGGGAACTAATGAAAAAAAAAAAAAAAAACGCAGAGGAAGGTGGTTTAAGTGTACCTGATCTAAAGCTATATTATATAGCAGCAGTCACCAAAACCATTTGGTATTGGCTAAGAAATAGACCGGTAGATCAGTGGAACAGATTAGATACAAAGGACAAAAAAGGGTACATCTATAGCAATCTAATCTTTGACAAAACCAAAGATACCAACATTAGGGATAAAAATTCATTATTTGGAAAAAACTGTTGGGAAAACTGGAAAGTACTATGGCAGAAATTAGATATGGATCCACACTTAACACCATATACCAAGATAAGATCAAAATGGGTCCATGATTTAGGCATAAAGAGTGAGATAATAAATAAATTAGAGAAACAGAGGATAGTCTACCTCTCAGACTTGTGGAGGAGGAAGGAATTTATGACCAGAGAAGAACTAGAGATCATTATTGATCACAAAATAGAAGATTTTGATTACATCAAACTAAAAAGTTTCTGTACAAACAATACTAATGCAAACAAGATTAGAAGGGAAGTAACAACTTGGGAAAATATTTTTAAAAGCAAAGTTCTGACAAAGGTCTCATTTCCAAAATATATAGAGAACTGACCCTAATTTATAAGAAACCGAACCATTCTCCAATTGATAAATGGTCAAAGGATATGAACAGACAATTCTCAGATGAAGAAATTGAAACTATATCCACTCACATGAAAGAGTGTTCCAAATCACTACTGATCAGAGAAATGCAAATTAAGACAACTCTGAGATACCACTACACACCTGTCAGATTGGCTAAGATGACAGGAACAAATAATGATGAATGTTGGAGGGGATGTGGGAAAAATGGGACACTAATATATTGCTGGTGGAGTTCTGAAAGAATCCAGCCATTCTGGAGAGCAATTTGGAACTATGCCCAAAAAGTTATCAAACTGTGCATACCCTTTGACCCAGCAGTGTTACTACTGGGCTTATATCCGAAAGAAATACTAAAGAGCGGAAAGAGACCTATATGTGCCAAAATGTTTGTCGCAGCTCTTCTTTTTGTAGCTAGAAACTGGAAGATGAATGGATGTCCATCAGTTGGAGAATGGTTGGGTAAATTATGGTATATGAAGGTTATGGAATATTATTGCTCTGTAAGAAATGACCAGCAGGAGGAATACAGCGAGGCCTGGAGAGACTTACATGAACTGATGCTGAGTGAAATGAGCAGAACCAGAAGATCACTGTACACTTCAACAACAATATTGTATGAGGATATATTCTGATGGTTGTGGAAATCTTCAACATAAAGAAGAGCCAACTCACTTCCAGTTGATCAATGATGGGCAGAGGTAGCTACACCCAGAGAAGAAACACTGGGAGGGGAATGTAAATTGTTAGCACTAATATCTGTCTGCCCAGGTTACATGTACCTTCGGAATCTAATGCTTATTGTGCAACAAGAAAATGGTATTTACACACATGTATTGTATCTAGGTTATATTGTAACACATGTAAAATGTATGGGATTGCCTGTCATCGGGGGGAGCGAGCAGAGGGAGGGGGGATAATTTGGAAAAATGAATAGAAGGGATAATATTATAAAATATATATATAATAAAAAATAAAAAAAGAGAAATTCAATTTAAAGTAACTACAAACAGTGGAAAATATTTAGGAATCTATCTGTCAAGGGAAAATCAGGAACTATATGAGCAAAACAACAAAACACTTTCCACACAAATAAAGTCAGATCTAACCAATTGGAAAAAAATATCAAATGCTCTTGGATAGGGCAAGCAAATATAAAGATGGCAATACAATCTAAACTAATCTATTTATTTAGCACTATACCATTCAGATTCCCCAAAAATTATTTTAATGACCTGGAAAAAATAACAACAAAGTTCATATGAAAAAATAAAAGGTCAAGAACTTCAAGGGAATTAATGAAAAAAAAATCAAATGAGGGTGCCCTATGAGATCTAAAATTATATTATAAAGCTGCAATTACCAAAACCATTTGGTATTGGCTAAGAAATAGACTAGTTGAACAGTAGAACAGGTTAGGTTCAAAGGACAAAATAGTCAATAACTTTAATAATCTAGTGTTTGACAAACTCAAAGACCCCAGCTTTTGGGATAAGAACTCACTGTTTAACAAAAATTCCTGGGAAAATTGGAAATTAGTATGGTAGAAACTAGGCATTGACTTACACTTAACACCATAAACCAAGATAAGGTCAAAATGGGTTCATGACCTAGGCATAAAGAATTAGATTATAAATAAATTAAAAGAATATGGGATAGTTTACCTCTCAGACCTGTGAAAGACAAAGGAATTTATGACCAAAGAAGAAGTAGAAATAATTATTGATCACAAAAGAGAAAAGTTTGATTATATCAAATTGAAAAATATTTGTACAAACAAAACTAATGCAGACAAGAGTAGAAGGGAAGCAATAAATTCGGAAAACATTTTTACAGTCAAAGATTCTGATAAAGGTCTCATTTCCAAAATATATAGAGAATTGACTCTATCTTATAAAGAAATCATCCATTGTCCAATTGATAAATGGTCAAAGGATATGAACAGACAATTCTCAGACAAAGAAAGTGAAACTATTTTGAGCCATTTGAAAAGATGCTCCAAGTCATTATTAATCAGAGAAATGCAAATTAAGACAACTCTGAGATACCACTGTACACCTGTCAGATTGGCTAGAATGGCAGGGAAAGATGATGTGGAATGTTGGAGGGGATGTGGGAAAACTGGGACACTGATACATTGTTGGTGGAATTGTGAATTCATCCAGCCATTCTGGAGAGCAATTTGGAGTTATACTAAAAAAAAATTATCAAACTGTGCATACCCTTTGATCCAGCAATGTTACTACTGGGCTTATATCCCAAAGAGATCATAAAGAAGGGAAAGGGACCTGTATGTGCAAGAATGTTTGTGGCAGCCCTCTTTGTAGTGGCCAGAAACTGGAAACTGAGTAGATGCCCATCAATTGGAGAATGCCTGAATAAATTGTGGTATGTGAATTTTGTGAAATATTATTATTCTGTAAGAAATGACCTGCAGCATCATTTCAGAAAGTACTGGAGGGACTTGCTTGAACTGATGCTGAGTGAAATGAGCAGGACCAGGAGATTATATACTTCAACAGCAATATTACATTATGATTAATTCTGATGGACATGAGTTTCTTCAACAATGAGATGAACCAAATCAGTTCCAATAGTGCAGAAATGAATTGAACCAGCTACACTCAGGGAAAGAAGTCTGGGAGATAACAATGAACCACTACATAGAATTCCCAATCTATTTTTGTCTGCCTGCATTTTTTATTTCCTTCACAGGCTGATTGTACACTATTTCAAAGTCTGGATCTTTTTGTACAGTAAAATAACTGTTTGAATGTGTATACATATATTGTATTTAACTTATACTTTAATGTATTTAGCATGTATTGGTCAACCTACAATCTTGGGGAGGGGGTGGTGGGAAGGAGGGGAAAATTTGGAACAAAAGGTTTTGCAACTGCCAATGCTGAAAAATTGCCCATGCATATATCTTGTAAATAAAAAGCTATTCTAAAACAAAATAAAATAAAAAAGAATTGATAGTTGCTTGATATTCCTTTCAGAGCAGTCTAATATGAGTTTTCTCTTTTTTATTGACTTATAAAGAAACAAGATAAAACAACACTATTCAGTCTTTGAGCTCTGAGAATAATTTATTAATAATAGGAGTTAGAATCAGATATTTAGGCCCGAGATTATTTTGGGTGGATATAATAAATCAAAGGAAAGAGAAATGTCCAAACTACATTAGACTTTGCATTGTTTTTGTGAGAGTCTGTGACACAAGAGTCACACAAATGAATAGTAAAACAGTAATTCCAAGCAGTATATTCAAATTTACTAGTTTCCTATTTCTTACAGAGATTTCAAATAAGTGCTATCCAAATAATTTAAGGCATTTCTAAGATGTCAATGATAATTATTACACTGTTATAATGAAGCTTACATATTTATGGTATGAATGTGTGCAGGCATCTATGTCCTCATAAACATTTATTTTGTATCACTGCATTTTTAACTGATTTAACGTATGTGTTTCGATTCTGAAGCAATTGAACAAATACTCATATGTGTTTGGTAGAAGTATTTGTATTGCTTTATTGTCGCAATTGTAAACACAATATTGTGATTATTACAAGAGGAAAATGAAGGAAGAATAAAAGTGTGGGTGAAAGGAGGAAATAAAAGAGAAAAGCGAATAGAAAGAAGAGTCAAAATGTCAACGAATTTGTATTAAATGTCTATTATGTGCAAAGGCAGGCCATAGAGGAAGAAGATAAAAAAGAAAAAAAAAAAGAATTCTCTATTCTCATTGAATCCACAATCTAAGAGAACATTAAAGAGAAAAGAGAGAAGTTCATATAATAAAGAATATAGGTAAACATAATTAAACAAGCCAAATTTTTTGAAATCTCACATTTACATTTTGGAAAATTGATTATCATGGAAGAAAGATCCCCAAAGACAGACATTCACATATGAAAAAACATTATGATATATCTTGCATCTGACTAAATGAACCATTTTTATTCCTGTTTCCTAATTAACTGTTGGTGTATAATTACAATTCTTTCTGGAAATAAACATACATGCAAACAAATAGGTATAGCTAGATAATAGGGATAACTATAAATGAAGATTATACAATAAGAAATGTTTTTATTTACTATTTCCTATCTATAGATGAAATAACAAAAACCTAGAGGAATAAACCATGTGCTACTGAACTATTTAAATTTTATCTGTTAATTGTGTACCACATCTTTTTTTTCATATTTTAAAAGAGATTTGAAAATTACAAATATTTTCTTTGTTATTCAATTGTTTCACTGGTGTCTTTCTGTGACCCCATTTTTTTGGTTTTGGTTTTGTTTGTGTGTTTGTTTTTTGTAAAGATGTTTTGCCCTTTCTTTGTCCAAACTATTTTGTAGAAGAGGAAACTTAGCCAAATGGTATTAGGTGACTTATTCAGGGATCACACAAATAGTAAATAAATGTCTGAAGCCAGATTTGAACCCAGATTTTCGTGATTTCAGAACTGGCATTATATCCATTGTGCCACCTAACTCCCCAAATATTTTCTTTACATTATATAAATAAACTCTAAAAAGAAAGAGTAGTTGTACACTTTGCATTGTTTTTGAGTAGTGATTAATTGTATACTTTGCATTAATTGGACGTTGAGTTTTTATGTTTTTGTGCTTTATGTTGTAGTTTTTTTTAACTTTGTAAACTTATTTAATGAAGCCACTCAAACTCTTACTTTTGTTGGGCTATAAGTTTTCATTTGCAGTCCTTTATCCAAGCTTGTAGAACTCTAGTTTCCTTAGTCACCCAGGTTGAGTAAAATATTCATTTTCAGCAAGATAAGCCCTTGGCTGAAAGTATATTAGAGATATGTTGTTTGTTTTTTTTTTTTTTTCCATTCTCACACAAGGGGTTTGATGTGTATACAGTGACAAAAACAAAGTTTTCCCAAAGGTAAGAAAGTCAGGGGTAACAGAAAGCCATCAAAATGCTGGCTTGTGGGGTAGAGGAAGATGGTACAGGTATTAAAATAATAATCATATCTTAAGTTTTTCAGTTTCAAAAACACTCCTGTGTATACAGGCATTGTGTAATTAATTCCATGAACTAGTAAAAGATAATTTTTTTGTTCTATGATACTCAATTAGGAAACATGGCACAAGAAAGGCAATCTGTCTGTTCAAGTGGACAACCAATTAACAAAGTTAACAAATCATATATTGCTTAACATATAGGAATTGTAATTCTTCTCACTTAAGGTATAAATAAGCATATTAGATGATTTGAAGAATAAAAGTCTTAGAGGAAGGAGGAAAATAAAATAAAGAATTATAATAAAGAATGTGTCCATTAAGTCAATAAGGGTATTGCTAGTGAATATGTGTCAAAAGTAAATTACCATGATAATTCAAAAGATATAGAATACAGGTTTGAGTGACTATTTTTGAATAATCCCTAAGTCAGTTCTCTACTATAGTGTGAGCTACTATAACTATCTCTGCAATCTTAATGTAAAAAAAAAATCCCCAGGTATTTGGTCTTTAATGTATAAATGGAAATAAATGAAGGGTGTGGGTGTTCTAGAATCACTAGAATTTATCTGGTGATACACTAAAAAGAAAAGAATAATTTACAGTAGGCATAAGTATTGCATAGCATTGCTGTGTTATCCTTGGTGTTAAAGTACAATATCTAGTCATAATAAATTGGTCTAGCTCTTCTCTTCCAATGGAAGAAATGCTAATGATAAAGGAATGCTTTTATATTACAAAAAGGGCATTCGATTAATAATTATTAGTACTAAATGGGACAAAATCTATGTAACCAATAAAAAGGGGAAAAATTACCTTTATATACAATGACCAGTAATTTATATACCTCTGCTAGTCTTAACCAGATTTAACCAAGGTTCTGTTTATAAGCTGTACAGAATTCTGATAGGCATTCTTTCTACTTGGACTCAGAACAATGCTGTTTTCTTTCTCCTAAATTTTATTTGCAGAATAGTTATTAAATTTATTAATATTTAATATTAATTTAATAAAATTAATAAAATCTAATAAAATATTTAAAATATTTATTTAAAATGGACATGTTTGATAAAGCATATTAAGTCACAAGAAACTACCCCAAATATTCCTACAAATATTTGTAGGAAAATATTTAACTAAAGGTCAGAGGGATTCATGCCTCTGCTAAGGAATGGTAAGAAACATAACTGGTTTCAATACCTACCTTAGAGTTGTGAAGAAAGTAAAATATTCTTCAGAATACCTCCTGTTGAGTTTATACAAGTTTCTATGTTGTTGAGAATTTAAAGAAAATGACGTTAATTTCAATTAAGGAGAATTCAATTTTCTTTTCTTCAGACCCTGGATTTTTCTATAGGGATTGCAGTTACCTTTATCTTCTTTACATTCTCTTCTTTTCAAAATAATCATGATTCCAATATTTTCCTAAAGGTGCTGCTGGTTTTGTTTTTCCTTCTACTGCTGCATCTCCATCTGGACCAGCAATCCTGTTTTAATTGCTTTTGTTGAGGTTTCCCATCATGGGAAGATACTAAGATAAGCAGATGTTTCTCCTGTTTCTAGAGTTTCTACAGTAACCATTTTCCTCATTTTCCTTGAATCACTACGTAACTTAGTCCACAAAGTGATGTAATTTTCATTAACTATGGGACCATTACTCATCTTTTCCCAAGAGTATTTTAAAATCCTATCTTTTATAATTGGCTAAATTCATTTCAGGTATAAGCTAACATATCTTCTAATCTAATAATTTGAGATAGTCTTTGTCCAAAGTGCAATTCCTTAAGAGTATCCCCACAACAGCGAATAGCTTGCTATATTCTGTCATTAACTCCTTCCTTGCCTTCTCAAAGGGAGGGCCTTTGACTGCATGTACCCACTTGTACTAGCTTCATAAAATGAACTATTTTTTAGTTTTAACCTCACCAAGGTATAAGTGCCCACATAAAATTTACCAATATTAAGATATAAAAAAATCCACATTTTGCTGTGTAACAGAGGAAGCCCAGGCATGAAATCCAAACATCTCATAGGTCAGATTTGTGACCCTACGGTCTTCGATGTAACAAAATTTTTGCTTCCTTCTAGTTCGACTACTGAGGTATTGAAATTCTAGTCTTTGTCTCAGACTAGTACTCGTATGTGATGCATTGGTATTACAACTGGGGATAGATACAAGGAAGTCTGTCATATTTTTAATGTTTATTCCCTGACTCTGAGGCATCCAGATTCTAGTTTACTTCACTACTGTCTTCCTCTTCTCACTTTTCCTCCCCTCCCTCTTTATACATGTACTAGGCCATATTATGGCTCAGTTTGCCTGCATTTATGGCAATTAAATAGAGTTCTTTGAACTGAAGGAGGAAACTATTTCTCTAGACTAAGATAATACCTAACACATTGTTCTGGGTTTATTAAGCAGATATGATTAATTAATAATTTGTCTACTAGCAAAATAACTAC
This sequence comes from Sminthopsis crassicaudata, assembly GCF_048593235.1. Lineage (NCBI taxonomy): Eukaryota > Metazoa > Chordata > Mammalia > Dasyuromorphia > Dasyuridae > Sminthopsis > Sminthopsis crassicaudata. Next base: position 550,081,345 of record NC_133617.1, on the reverse strand, counting down.
TAACCTATGGGTGGAAGTATTCCTTTGTTCATTCTTCATTTCCCAAAACAATAATGATTCCCAACCTGAACACAACAGATCAAGTGAAAATACTTTAATTGTCATCCATGCATTAAAAACGCAGAGCAATTCTTTTACAATGACAGGCATATAAGAAACTGATGGATAATTATTAGCCACCAACCCCTATACTTCTTTCAAGGAGCAGTTGCAATAAAAAGCATGTTCTTAATGCCAGAAAAATAATGCAATCTTTTAAAATCCTGCCCTAAATATATTCATACTTTTAAACTGGAAACTTTGGGAGAAATATATCAATCCCAATAACATTTTATATCCTAAATATATTATCATTTATCTCAGTATCATTTTCTTTCTATTTTGATGATTTATGTGTTAGGACATTATATCAAGTCAGAGGAGTGAGCCATTTCTTAAAGTTTTCATTTTTCTTACAATACTTTTTTTTCTTTCAAACAAACATCATTTTGAACTCATCTCTAAGAGCAAATTGTATAGGAAAATGGATGAAATATAGAAAAAATGGTTTCAAGTGTAGAGGAATGATCCCTAAAATTTAAGCAAGAACTATATAATGAAGTTGCATGCATTGAATTGGAAAAGAGTAGCACTGAGCATAGAGCACATGGATTACCTCATTTTCCATAAATATTCTAAGATAGATTCATACAAATGGAGTCAAGTCAACAAAGCTTTTGCTAAATGCTTACTGTGTACAAAGCTTTACACTAGAAATATAATATAAGTGAAAGGAGAACCTCTGTCCTCAATAAATTTCCATTCCAATGAAGAAACAAAAAAAGAAGTTAGAATGGGGAAGATAGATTATGGAAATGAAGCTTAAGGGCATCATAGAGAAAGCCCAGAGAGTCTAGAGTACAATCTAGAGCAGGTACTGGCCTAAGTAGCCTCCTTAAAAATGGAAGTTTCATAAGAAACCAGCTAAACAAAAAGAAAGGAGAGATATATAGAGGATATTTCCATTATGAGAAATTCAGGGTCAGAGTGAGATTCTAGGATGAAGAAGGTCCCTTAGGGGCATCATAGAAAAAAATACAGAAGAAAGACAGACTTTAGACGAAGTAAAACAGAAGAAAATAAGAAAAAAATTCAATATTCGATATTATTATTGTAGTCATTGTTCCCTTATCTAAAATAAAAGAAAAAAATGTCAATATCTCAATGGAAAGGCAAGGGAAACAATAATATCACACATAAACAAATGAGAACAGGTAAGAGAATACTAAGCAGCAGCAGTCACAGGTTTGACATTGCAAAAGCACATAGTGACTGCTACAGAATAGCAAACACAAATCTTTAATATGCTTATATAAATGTCAATTTATTGGACATATTGTTATGGACTGTTATTTGTTTGGACATTTATGGACAGGTTGAGTAGCAAGAGGAAAAAAAGAAAAAGTGACAATTTACAGGCACAATTCTGAAACAACATAAAAGATATTTAAACATGATTTTTTTTAATATTCCAAAGATCTAAGAATTCATTTCTCGGAAAGGAGATGGCAATCATGTCATTCCTTAGAAGCAGAAACCTCAGTAGCAACAACAAAAAAGACAATGTCTAATATCTCTACTGTTAGAAATGGATTCCAAAAAAATAAGTTATCTTTTCTAAGCTTGAGTCTCAAATTCTATCCCTATTTCTAGCCTTTCTCCCAACTATTAAGAAGGCAAGCAACAAGATACCTATTTAACTTTTCCTTTAAGATTTGGAATGGTAATGTGCAAAAATGTTTGTAGTATCCGTTTTTGTAGTAGCAAGGAAATGGAAAATGAATGAATGTCCATCAGTTGGAAAATGGCTGAATAAGTTATGGTATATGAATGTAATGGAATATTATTATTCTATAAGAAATGAAGAGCAAGCCAATTTTAAAATAGCCTGGAAAGACTTATATGAACTGATGCTAAGTAAAGTGAACAGAACCAAGAGAACATCATATATAGTAGCATCAACACTGGAGAATGATCAACTGTGATAGATGACTCTTTTTAACAATACAGTGATTCAAGGTAACTTCAATAAATTTGGAATAGAAAATGCTATCCACATCCAGAAAGAGAACTATGGACACTAAATGTGGATCAATGCATAATATTTTTTACTTTTTGTTGTTGATGTTGGTAGTGGTGTTTGCTTGCTTTTTTTTCCTTATTATTTTTCCCTTTTGAACTGATTTTTGTACAACATTATAAATATAGAAATATGTTTAAAAGAATTATATATTTTTAACCTATACAAGATTGCTGTCTTGGGGACACTGGAGATAAGGGAGGGAGGGAGAAAGATTTGGAACACAAAGTTTTACAAAAATGAATGTTGAAAACTATCTATACATGTATTTGGGGAAATAAAATGCTATTGAAGGATAAAAAAAAAAAAAAAAAAAAAAAAAAAAAAAAAAAAAAAAAAAACAGAAAGAATTGGAATGCTGGAAGAAAGCCAAGATGGTAAAGGCAGGGACTCCTCTGACCTCTTGCAAATTCCTCTCCAAAAATGTTGAATAATATCTCAAAAGGAATTCTTAAGTGGCAGAACAACAAAAGATGGAATGAAACAAATTTTCAGCCAAAGACAAGTTAGATGGCCAATAGGAAAGATTTTTCTCACTTGGCTGAGAATAGAGTGTGATCCTGAAAGGATGCATCCTGGCAAGCCAATAATAGGCCTTGATGACAATGGGATATGTGAAGGCAATTCTGGAGCTTTCATCCAAAACATGATAAAGGGGTCAGACAAATTGTTAGGAGGAAATTACAGGGGTCTTTTGATGGCATGGTGAGTAAGACTCTGTTTCACTGCCATTCACAATATTAGGTCACAGTCCTTCAACAAAAAAAGGTCCCTAGGACCAGTGATCCTGGTCACAGTTCAAGAGATGAAAAAAGGACTTCTGGTCCTTAATAGAGGAGAACATAGAGCAATGACCACACTTCTCTTAAGATCACACTACTAAGGAAAAACTGAACACTATAAATCCTCAACAGCATGAAAAAACCTAAAATTTGGGACAGTACCACCTTCACTCCAGGAACAAAACCCAATTTTAACATAAACTTAAAAGCTAAACAATTGACTGGGAAAATATGCAAATGACATAAAAAATTAAATAAGAGAGGGACAGGTCAACTAGAAACTAATGTCTTTATGAGACATCAAGAAAGAAAGAGAGAGAGAGAGAGAGAGAGAGAGAGAGAGAGAGAGAGAGAGAGAGAGAGAGAGAGATGTGGAGAGAGGGAGAGCCCTTACACATCCTATTTCAAGAAATTATCAAAAAAAAAAAACAAAAAAACAAAAAACAACTGCCCTAATGTCCTAGAATCAAGGGGTAAATCTGGTATTGAAAGAATCCACTAATCACCTCTGATAGAGAGCCTAAAACGAAAATTTCCAGGATTATAGTCAAACTCCATAACTCCCATGTCAAGGAGAAAATATTTCAAACAGAAAAAAGAAAAAAAAATTAAAGGATCATGCAATCACAATAAGGATAACATAATTTAGCAGCTTCTAGTTTAAATTAATGGAGGGCTTGGAATAAAATATTCCAGAGTACAAAAGAGTTAGGATTACAACCAAGAACCATTGACCCAGTGAAACTGAGTGTGATCTTTGAGAGAAAAATATGGATATTCAATGAAATTGAGGACTTTTAGCATTTCTGATGAAAAGAGCAGAAATGGATAGAAAATTTGACATCCAAATAAAAGACTCAAGGGAAGCCCAAAAAAAGGTAAACAAGAGAGAAAGAAATCATTAGGGAATTGATAGGTCTATTTACATTCCTATATGGGAAGATGATACTTATAACTTCTAAAAACTTAGTTATTAGGAAAATTAGAAGTAGTACACATAGAAGGAATGTGTGCAACTTGACTATAATCAGATGATATAAAAAAATAGAACAGTGGGGAAAGGGATGCACATCAAAAATCAATAAAACAAAAGCAAAATATTTAAAAAGTAGAAAAAATGTGAAATACCTCATTGGAAAAACAACACTTGGAAAATAGATTCAGGGGAGAGAATTTAAACATTATTGGATCACCTGAAAGCCATGACCAAAAAAGAACTTGGACAACATCTTTCAAGAAATTTTCAAGCAAATTACCCTGAAAGCCTAGAGACAGAGGGTAAAATGGAAATTTTATTATTACTGATTAGTAATTAACAATTAATAAATAGTAGTTTGCTATTACTATTACTTATATAATCCATCACCTACTTCCTGAAAGAAATAGCAAAATAAAAATTCCAAGAAATATTGCAGACAAATTTTAGAATTCACAGGTCAAGGAGAAAATGCTGCAAACAGCCAGAGAGAAATAATTAGAATAATTTTATTGTCAAATGAATTTTCTTAATACTTTAATTATCTAATGCTACATAAGCCAACACAAATCAGAAAAAATAAGTTTTGCTATATTCTTAGCATGATACACCTATTTTTCATTCCTAATTCAGTTAGTAGCATGTATACATCATAGGAGACAAAAATAATTAAAAAGATGACTGGTATAGTATAGCTTGTTATAGAGAAGAAAATACTATGTTTGTAAAGAAAAATGTTTATTATTAGTTGTAGTAGATAGAAAAGGGATGTGTCTTTGTTACTATTGCTAGTTCTAATAAATCAAAGGAAACTATCCATCAGATTTTAGAAAAGAAAGATGTGTATACCAGAGACTATTAAATTCCCTTTTTTAGCAATTAGGTCTTTTTCTACTAATTTGGGGAACAAGGAAAATCCTGAATGGAACATGCTTTTGCAGCTGTTCCCACAATTCATTCAGTTTCCATACACTTCAAAATACACAAAATGAAATGCAGCAGTTGTATTCTCCCCTACCTTCAATATAGTAGAAATTTATATCTTAAAAGGCATTTTAAGATCTTAATGCTCTGTTCTCTTAAGCATGACTACAATTCTTGAGAATGGAGGAGAAAAAAAAAACTGAGTCTGGTGAATTGCTTATATTTGAAAATTCTAAGCTGCAATATGGCTAAAAACAAGCAGGTGTCCACATTAAGTCTAGTACCAATATAGTGCACTCTTGGGAGCAGTGGACCACCAGGCTGCCTAGGGAAGGGCAAACTAGCTCAGGTCAGAAATAAAGTCAGAACCTTAGTAGTAATTAATGGTGAGGTCTAGTCTGTGGATGGCCATAGCACTTTTAGCTTTGATGAGAAAGGTAGAACTAGCCTCAAAAAATAAAATAAATTATATATAATAATGGACATTATTGTCAGTTTTTGAAAAACTTCAAAAATAATTTCTTTACAAATTTAAAGATGTAGAACATTAATATAATAAAACTTAAATTAATTAATTATTTTGTACTTCCCCAAAATATCTTCTTTAAATGTTCTTTGTTTTGTTTTTTTTTTTAGAAAATGACACTTCATCTATAGTTTTATTCCTCTCCCACCATATTCTGAATAATAATATTAAATTAACTAGAATTTTGAAATAAATTATATTCTAGGTCAGACAGGTATACCTTAAAGCTTCCCAGTGATTCAGGTTTCAGGATTGGAATGCAAATGCACCAAACAGAAAATACAATAAGGACAACTTTACTTAGATTAAAGTTTAAAAAGCTACTATTTCTAAATTATAATAAAAAATGAAACACTATTTTCTTTCTCCAAAATCATCATATGTGGAGAGAGCATAAAATAGAATACTAAACACATAATTTAAGATTTTAACCCCTTATGTTGTTGTCCTCCATTGGGAGCCATCTACAGAGAAAATTCATGTTTGTGAAGCCCAATACATTTTACCATCATAAAAGGGATAAATTATCATCCCAATCTGGAGCCTGGAGGAAGGAGGTAAGAGTGAGTGAGTGAACCTTACTCTCATAGGAATTGGCTTAAAGAAAGAATAATATGCATATTCCATTGAGTATAGAAACCTATATTACTTTCCAGTAGGAGTGGGAGAGGATAAGACAAGGGAGGATAATACAAAGGAGGGCAAATTGGAACAGACAGTTAGAAGCAAAACACTTTTAAGGAAGGACAGGATGAAAGAAAAGAGATAAAATAAATGGAGAGAAGAATAAAATTAGCAATAGTAATTGTGAGGAAAAAATAGAAACAAATTTCTCTGATGAAGGCCTCCTTTCTCAAAGAACTGAATTAATAAAAAAGTGAGAGCCATTTCACAATTGATAAATGATCAAAAGATATAAAACGTTTTAAGATGAAGTAATCAAAATTATCTATAACCATGTGAAAAAATGATCTAACTCACTATTGAAGAAATGCAAATTAAAACAATTCTGAGGTTCTATTTTATACCTATTAGATTGGCTAATAGGACAGAAAAAGAAAATAACAAATGTTGGAGAGAATGTGGAAAAATGAGACATAAATTCATTGTTTGGAGTTATGAATCATTCTTTAGAGCAATTTGGAAGTATGCCCAAAGCACTATAAAAAGTGCATATACTTTGACCTAAAATAGCATCACTAGGTCTACAACCCAAAAGAAAAAAAAATAAAAAAGGAAAAGGATCTTTGCATACAAAATATTTATAGCAGTTCTTTTCTGAGGGCAAATTGTTGAAATTGAAAAGATACCCATCAATTAGGGGATGGCTGAACAAATTGTGGTATATGATTGTTGGAATTATATTGTGATATAAGAAATGATGAGCAGGATCTATAAAAACCTGGAAAGATTTTCATGTGTTGATACAAAGTAAATATACTGTATACAACGTAATAACAATATTGTAAGATAAACAGCTCTGAATAATACAGCTATCCTTAGCAATGCAGTTATCCAAGACAACTCTGAAGGAATTATGATGACAAATTTTAATCATTTCCAAAACAACTTGTTTTTCTTATTATTTTTCTCTACATTTTCTTTCACAACATGATTAAAATAGAAATATGTTCTGTATTTCTATACACATATAAACTATATCAAATTGTTTTCTGTCTCAATAATAGTGAGTAAAGGAAGAGAAAAGAATTAGGAAATTATTTTTATGTTAAATATTATTTCACATGTAATTGAGGAAAATAAAATATTAAAATTTAAAAATAATGTTTGTATTACTTACCACACAGAGTTATTCTTACAAAAAGCATGTTGTCAAATTCAAAGCACTATGAAAATGGAATCTTCATTATTATTAATTTTAAAAGACTTGCTAATCCATTCAGACTAAAAGAAATTTGGCTTAAAACATATTTTAACTAACTCCATAAAAAATAAATATCCAGTTTCCTCTAATAGTTTAGGTTAGCCACACAGAGGAACAATTTCCTTAATTACTTTCTCAATTGTGTCTTTTTTTCCCCCAGTTCAACTATTCCTTATGTTTCTGTCTAGCTTCTGAAGTAGTTTAAGACAAGCATGTTCTTTGAAAAAAACAAAGATCATTTTACATTGACAGAAATGTGAAACATTTTCTTGTGCTTTTATTATATATTCCTTGACCCCTCTTAATTTCAGCATTTTTCTTTCTTTTAATTATTTCCTATTTATTCTGTATATGGCTTGTTATCGCTATATTTTTTCATGCTTCTCCCCCCACATTAGATTAAGAGTTTCCTAAAATCAGAGACAATCCTTTATTCCTTTTTGCATACCTACTCTTTAGCATAATGTCTGGAACACAGTAGATAGTTAATAAATGTTTGTTGAACTCACTGGATTGAATCCACTAGTTGCTTTTGCAAAACTTCACAGCATGTATTTCAAAAGTAATGATGCATATCCCATCCCATAGGAATGTTACTGAAGAGTATTTGACCTAATCCCATTTGATTAGTGAGAAAGTAGTTAGTAATATTGAAATATTGACTGTACTGAGCACAGTATTTGATTTATCATCCCATAGTTTATGACTCAAAAAATAATAAAATATAATTTTTAGATGCCCACCTACGGTATTTCGGTAGATCTCATGTCTGGGCAAAGAAACTGAAAGGAAAAGGATTTTATTCTTTGACAAGCAATTTCTGAGTTAATATGTTTTGCCTTTCAATAACAAGAAAGGTTAAAGCACTCCAATCCATTTCTAATAAATGTTACCCTAACATTCCTTTCCAAACAACAGTCAATTACTGCTGAACTTTTACAATAAGTGCTTCACAAATGTAAAACTTAAAACATTTTTTAAAAAACTCAGGTCTGTCAGTTAATCTGGCCCCAAGCTGCTCTAACATATCATAGTGGCAGTTAAATGGTAAGCAACATCACGTCCTAGTGACCTTTTGAGAATTTCAGGGGGATAGATTGATCTTATGATCCTTTAATGATTTAAATAGAAAAAAAAGTGTACTTAATATTAGACATTAATGTTTTCTTATTCCATTAGTCCCTTCAGGACCACATATATTTGATTTGCCCAAATGCATAATTTTTTAAAATTCCCATTTTTATTTCAATTATTATTCTTTTTTCTAAATGTCTGAGAAAGTGATTGAAAATAAAATAAATCCAGGACTATGGAATTTCTATGGGAAACCAGTAGTAGTGTCTTCATGGTCCAATGAATTTGTGGCTTTTGTGCACTGAAATGGGTTATGAATAAGACCATATTTTATTCTTCTTTTTATTTCACAGAGAGCCAAGTGCAGTTCTCTGAATGTATTAGGCTTAAGAAATAAATATAATTGCTTTCTTTTCTTTATTTTTGGTGGGAAAAAATGAAAAGCAATTAAATGAATGGGCTAAATGCCAAGTGTATCTAAAAAGGGTCAGTGTTTGGAAGAAGTTCCTCTGACCAAAAAACTTAAATAAGTACTATGTATTCTATTTTAATATGAGAGTATAATAATATTTCTTTTGAATGATCATGTACTCTAGTGATTCTTTCCTTTACTTTGATATGTACTTGCTGGTGCAAAGTGCTGTGAAAGCTCTCCAGGATCACTTTATGCTAAATAGAGGCTGATTGTTTTGTATCATGCCAATAATTACATGCTTTGAAGAGAATTTATACCCTCAGGAAATTTGCAGATGGAAGTCTGACATATATCCAAATACAAATTCATGGCATCTGAATATCAATAACTGTGATGTGCATCAGGTAATTTCACTAGACATGGTATTAATAGTTTCTGCAGCATTTCAAATGCTCAAATAGTGAATGCATGACTACAGATTCATCTAGTGCCAATAATATTTCAAGGATTATAAACATGCACCTCTGCGTGTGGATTATATGTAAATGTGTATATAATATATATATGCATATGTGCTTGAATTTACATCATAAATAGCTCAGTTTTTGATGAGGCATTCAGTAGGAAGCTGATTCCTCTCTGATGTAAATATAATCATTTGGACTGACATTAAATTTTAAGAGCAATTAAATATTGCAAATTGGAATTTTTATTTTAAAAAGTCTGAAACCTAAACTTTTAAATTTGCCAATTAACAAAAAAGGAACAATGAAAAAAGGGGAAAAAAATTAAAATTGGACACAATTGAATTTATACATTTGGCAAAATTATACTTAGAAATTATTTTTAAAAGAGATCATATGAAACAGTAAAGAGAAAACTCTTCATGGAGGAATAAGGATTGTTATCATTCCTATGACACAATCCTGCAAAATTAGAACAAAAGCATTTTTGGAAGATTAGATTGTTCAACAGTGACCAATACTTATGAAATCTGAAGAAGATATATTTAGCCCAGAGGAATTTACTTGTGATTAGCTGAATGTGAGTGTGTTTTACAAAGTATTGATTCATAATGGACATTATTTTGTCCTAGTTAGGATAAATACAGAGCAATTCTGTTTCAGAGAAATGATTCTCATTTTTAAAATTGTTCCAAACCTTTACATGCAAATCCAAATGAATCATGCAGTTGAAAAGAGTGGCATATTTTCCTTAGTTATTTTGATACAATCAGTTATTACTGTAATTATCTAGGCATTGATTGTTAAGAATATTTGAAGTGGTAGCTATGACAGAGAATAAAAGTCATTAGAGTCTGATATGTTCACAATATAAGACAGCTAATACTATTAGAACTATAGCTACATCTGTGATATGATTTGGACATAGGCATCCAATATTGAGATAGACATTTTACAATTTTCATCTCATTTAATCCTCAGGACCATGGCAACTGTGAAACTATGAAACTGGTCTAGATCAAATTAGGAAAGTCATATACAGAGAATCTTAGCTTCTGCAGAAGCTTTCTGATTATACTAACTACTCACTGTTTTCTGGTATCATATGTGGGATAAATTAGAGTATAGTATTGAGTAATATTGCATGGAACCCACATCTACCACTACTATATATTTCTGCATATATCAAGGAGCACTGGACTTAAAGTCCAATGGAAAACTAGATTCAAGTCCCCTACCCCAGAATTTACTAGCATTGTAACCCTGGACAAGTAATTTAACCTCACTGTGTTTCAGTTTTTTTATTCTTTTGAGAAGATAGCATCCTAACTTAGTAGAGGGAGAGCACTCATCTGTGAAATCACAGATTCCGTCCTCCTCTCTATTCTAGAACAATATAAATTATCTGCATCCTGAATTAGCATCCCACAATGTCAAAATTATACATCAAATAACATAAATGAACATTCAGTAAAATAGTGAGGAGGAAAGTACTAAAAACATTCCCTGAAAAGAATCCACAGGTAGTAAGAATGGTTCTTAAGATACAAACTGACCAAACAGCAGAAAGCTAAATAATTATCAACAATGATTTTCATATGGCCTCAGTTTTTCCTCAAGTCTACAATAAAGCTTTTATATAGACATGTATGCTTTATTTGGAATTATACCTAAAGATTTATTAAACTACTTATGCCCTTTGACCCAGCAAAACCACTGCTTGGTCTATTTCCAAAGATGATTAGGGAAAAAAAGAAAAGAACCTATATGTTCAGAATTGTTTATAGCAGCTCCCTTTGTGATAACAAAGAACTGAAAATTGTAAGAAATGTCCATCAATTGAGGAATGGCTAATCAAGTTGTAGTACATGATTGTGAAGGAATGCTACTATTCTATAAGATATGATGAGCTCAATGATTTTACAGAAACATAGAAGGACTTTGTATGTATGTATGTATGTATGTATGTATGTATGTATGTATGTATATATACTAACTCATCCCGAGTCCTTGGTCTTAGTGAAGAAGTGATGAAGGCAGGACAGCCACTAGGAGGATGGTCAAAAAAATGGAATGTCTCATTTCCAGTCCTTCTCAGTCCTTAAATACCCTATTACAATTATATCATTACAGCCTACTGAATATGTGTGAACTAGAGAACCATTATATCACCATACTAAGTACTAAGTATGTATGTGAACTAGAGAACTATCATCTCATCTATTCCACTGAGTGAACATCTTGTTGCAAGTATCCTTGTTTCAAGTATACTTCTCCATAGTTCCGGCCCTCTACATATGTATCTCTATATACATTTGCATGTGTCTATATGTAAGCATGTATATATGTATATATGTGTGTGTGTCTGTGTGTATACATATGTATACAAACACACACATAACAATGGGTGAAGTGGTAGCCATCTCTAGGGGAGGGAGGAGGGAAAAATAAATTCCCATGATAATTTTATTATATATTCAAAAGAAATAGCAAGCTAAGCATAGTACATTTGCAGTTTCATGTGCAATCACTTTTTAGATTGTACTATGTTACGAAAGTGCTTTATAGCATAAATTAAAAACAAAAATAGCAAAAAAATGTATAAAAATGACATATATTCTTAATAATTATTAAAATGCAGCTATGTAAATGAAGATTAATTAGCTTACTTCTTTAGCTTGTCTTTTGTTCTGCTTCAAATTCATTTTCATGAGAGAATCTTGGATGTTTAAGCTACTAAGAAATACCTGTCAGCCTGTCTTTACAGGGAGAGGTTTAGGTTCTCTTAGACAAAATGAAGTTGAGGTAGCTTGGATGTTCCTGTAGAGAAACAACAAGAAAGTCACTGTCATTGTATCTGAATGGGATGGAGTATGGGGAATACTAGAAGTCTAGGAATAGAGTGGCATCAAGTTATAAGAGCATTAAAAGCCGAAAAAAGGATTCAAATATTGGATTCTGGAAGTAATAGTCACTTGGGTTTATTGAGTGTGGGGGGACATATATGGATAAGAACAATGTAACAAACCCTTATTTTAGGAAGGCAATGCTGGCATTTGAATGAAGGATAGCAGATTGGAATGGGAAGTACCTTGAGACAGGAAAACTAAACAAAAGGCTATTGCAATATTTTAAGTATGAAATTATGATGTCTAGAAATAAGGTGACTGATGTTTCTGAAAAGAGAGGGGAACTTATAAGAGAAACATTAAGAAGGTCAGCACAGCAGAACTTGTCAAGACTCAATTTGTAGCATGAGTGAAAATGTGGATTCAAGTATAACATAGATAATATACTTAGGTCAATAGGAAGACTGTAATTTTCTCAAAACTAACAAGGGAAGCTTAAAAGAGGGGAAGCCTTGAGGGGGAACAAAATTACTAAAATTATAAAATTTTGAATATATTATTAAGATATACAATAGTCAGTTGAAAATATGATGCTGTCAATGAAGAGAAAAGTTAGGACTGGATAAATAGTTCTGAGAATTCTCTCCATGGAGACATTCACTGAATTCTTGGAAGAGAAGATCATCAAGTGAGGTAGTAGAGAAAACAAAGATCCAGCAATGGATACTGGAAAGATGCAGTCAGGCAGGAAAGATATCAAATGAAAGCAGTGTTACAAAAACTTAGAGAAGAGACTCCCAGAGAGTATCACATAGAAAAGGGTGATGAACAGAGTTGTATTCTACAAAGACGATAAAAAAAGATGAATATTGAGAAAAGGACATTATATTTGATGACTAAGAAATCATTGGTAACTTTGGGAAAAGCAAGTTTAGTTGAGTGATGAGGTCATGTCAGATGAATGAGAATTTTAAAAAGAGGGACAGAGGGATGTAGGAGTAGAAGGGAGAAAAGGGAACACAAGTTAAAACTTTTCCTTTTTAAAACATGTTGGATGTCTGAAGATGCAGAAAGAAGAAAGTTTCTTAAAAATTGACTCTATAGAAGAGCTAATCCAATTCCAATTGATTAATGATGGACAGAACCAGCTACATCCAGAAAAGGAACATTGGGAAATGAATGTAAACTGTTATTTTTACCTTCTGAATCCAATTCTTCCTGTGCAACAAAAAAATTCGGTTCTACACACATATATTGTATCTAAATTATACTGTAATATATTTAACATATGTAAGACTGCTTGCCATCTGGGGGAGGGGGTTGGGGGAGGAAGGGAAAAAATCTGAATAGAAGTAAGTGCAAGAGATAATGTTGTAAAAAATTACCCATGCATATGTACTGTCAAAAAATGTTATAATTATAAAATAAAATAAAAAATTAAAAAAAAATTGACTCTATAATTGTATAGATGATTTTTTCACTTCTGAAAAAAGGACATTAATTCTTAATTCTGATTCAGTATTATGGAGAACAATTACAGAATGAAATGAAAGAGGTAACCTACTAATGAGCAAGTTAATGCTTCCCAACTAATGAAAACAGTTATTTGTCAAATGTTCATCATTTCTGCTGAGGAGGAATGTGACACATTAACTATTATAAATCATTTCTTTAACATTTCATGGTTTAAAATATTGTGAATTATATTTAGGAAATTGTTACAGGTTCCTTAAATAGCATACTACTAAATAGAATCCAACTGTTTAACTATGATACAATTTTAGTTACTTCTATAGGAGAACTGATTGTTAGGAAATATCCTTAGGTAAAAAGCAAACAAACAAAAAGCTATCAGGTACAGAGAAGGAAGGAAGCATAGGATGAATATCAGTGAACTTTTATCTCTAAAGCTAACTAATAAAAGATAAAAGTCCATGCTTAGTCAACTTTTAGATTGGTGATACATATAAATCTGGAAGTGGGAAAATAATACTGTTTTCTAATGGCACAAGTCTGTAAAATTTTAAGTTATATTTAAGTTCAAACTTATCATAGGATAATAATTAACAAGTTATTGCTATCAATATAGATTTAAACTAGGAAAGAGACAATATTTATATCCTCATTTACTTTTACCTAAAGCGTCTCTAAACTTTTTTTTTCACCATGCAACACTAACAGTAAAAAAAAAAAAAAAAAAAACCTATTATTCATCCCATAACTTACATATGTTTGCAATATAATGTGTGTATGTATATACATATGTGTGTGCTTCTGAAGTAATATATTATGTACATTGAAAACCATTTGGACACATTCAAAAATAGAAATTGAGATGAGTTAAAATCAATCTGTTGCCAAAGCCTGTTGATTTCACCTTAAAACATCTCTCAAATCTTTCTTCAGTTCAAATCTCTCTTCACTTCAATTTATCCTCCATTCAGCTACTATTTTCCTAAAGTGCAGGTTCCACCATATCACACAGTACTCAATAAATTCCAATGGCTTACTATTGACTCCAGAATCAAATAAAAATCATTTTGTCATTCAAAGCCATTCATAACTTAGCCTCTTACTACCTTTCCAATCTTCTTACACCCTCCTCCCTATATATGCTTTGATCCAATGACATTGTCTCTGTTTTGTTGCATGACAAAGACACTCCTTTTTCAACTCAATTTTTTTCTATCTCTCCTACCTAGAATGCTTTTGCTTCTCATCTCAGTGTACTGGTTTTCCTGGCTTCCTTTAAGTCTTAACTAAAATCCTTTTATAAGAACTTTTCCCCACTTCTTTTAATTCTAGTGAATAATTTCCTATTTATCTTTTTTTGGATTTTTTGTATATATGTCTTTGCTTGCTATCTTCCCCCATTAGATTGTAAGTCCCTTGAAGACAGGTTGTATATTTTGCCTCTCATCACCAGTACTTAACACAGTGCCTGGTACATAGTGAGCACTTAATAAATGTCATTGGCTGGTATTTTCTTTTTAATACTAAAATGTTTTTGTGCAACCATTTCAAGTAGAAACTTTGTTCGAAATAGAGGTGCTCATCTCCCCTTTTCTACATCTCAAAACCCTTTAAAATTATCTCCCACCATTTTCTCTCTTACTTCAATCACTGAAATTGTAAAGATTTTTCTCCTTGTGAAGGTCATCTACTGTACACGTGTCCTTAATCCAAACCTGTTTTATCTTCTCCATCAAATTACTATCTCAGTCATCTCTTTTAACTTTCAATTTTTCCTTATCACATTTTTCTTCTCCTCTCCCCTATAATCAAAAAAATTATTAGTATTTATCATTTACTTATGTTTTTACACAATATTCCTGTTTCCTTTCTCAGTGAAATTGCTTAAAGCAGCTATCAATAATTGCATCCCTTCCCTCACTCATTTCTTAACCCCTTATTCTTTATTTCCTAACCTTTAAAAATGTTTTCTCCAAAGTTACCAATATACTCTTTTTTGAGAAAAAATTAATTTAACAAGTATTTGCATTTTCTTCCTTCCATTGTCCCCAGTTAAATAACTTCAATAAAAGAAAATGCTCCTTAAAGGAGTTTTATCAAAAGAAGTCATTTTATTATGTACTAAGTCCATCAGTCAGACAATAAATATTTATTATAATTATGTCAGATGCTAAAAGGTAGGAATAATAAGAAAAGTAAAAGACAGTTCCTACTCTCACTTAGCAATAATGGAACAGATCACAGAAAAACAACTCATACAAAATTGTAAATAACTAACAAAGAGAAGGCATTAAAATTAAGGGAAATTGAATATGGAAAGTCAGAACGAGTGAGAAGTAGAAGGTAACACTGAATACACGTTGTGAGCCTGGGCAACTGGAGGAATAGTGGTGATCTCAACAGCAGTAGGAAAGG
Organism: Sminthopsis crassicaudata; assembly: GCF_048593235.1. Classification (NCBI taxonomy): domain Eukaryota; kingdom Metazoa; phylum Chordata; class Mammalia; order Dasyuromorphia; family Dasyuridae; genus Sminthopsis; species Sminthopsis crassicaudata. The sequence continues at coordinate 550,065,443 of NC_133617.1, read as the reverse complement.
TTTTTTTGTTTGTTTTTTGTTTTGATGTCATTTGGCATAATAAGTCCTTTACTTCTCTATCAGAAATAAGAAATGCATTTCATATTCATTTATTTTCTGGAATCAATGTTAATTATTTCATTAATTGCTGCGCTAAAGATACTTAACATTTTCTTTCCTTAAATTTTTCATTGGATAAACTATTCTGCTTCTGCTCACTACACGATCAGTTCATACCAATCACCAGATTCCACTGAAGGTATCTCATCATTTCTTATAATACAGTAATATTGTACTATATTCATATATCTTAATTTGCTTAGCTATTTCCCAGTAGATGAGCAATCTCTTAGTTTCCAGTTCTTTAGAGTTTTAAAAAGAACTGTTTCACTTCCATGACCATAAATTGAAATTCCTGTATTTGATCATAATCTGCTGTCATTTCACTCTTCTCTCCTTCTTGCAATCCAAATCCTGTATATCATCTTTATTAGGGTAACACCTAGGATGAATATATTTGAGGATACCTATCTATATAAAAAAAAAGTTGATTTAAAAATACATTATAAAACCCATGAGTCCACATAAGTTATATTGATTTTTTGAATGAAAGTTTAAAATGATAGCGATATCAGAGGAATGTGTATGAGTGTATGTATATACACACACATATACATGTGTAATATACTTATATACATATACATGTATAGGTGTGAATACACATATGTGTGTAGTCCAATAATTGTACATGAAGATGAAATAAAAAGGGGAAAATATTGGAAAGAGTTGTTAAAGTGCTGGCTTCATTGACTCCTGGGTCCTTGTTAGTGGATACACATGACTCAGTCCTAGTGAGAAGGGGTTCAGTATCTCCACCATCTTGGTAGGATATGGTAGTGTGATTGGACAAAAGTACCTTCTATTTGGTTTCATGCCAATTTTAATTGATGAACCAGCCTGCTAATCGCTGTGAAATGATCTAAGGATTATTGTCAGCCAGTGGGCATATCTTTGTAGGACTAAGACAAGGCTCAGAAGTCTGTGATAATAGATGAGCAAATTTCATGGAAGTTGCATGCTTCCCTCACATACATTTCCTCCTCCTGCCTCCTAATCTCAGATATCATCTGGTCAGGTGAGTTTAGAAAGCTATTTCTTCAACTCCAGTGGGAATTTTCCTAGGACCTAGTAAAGATGAAGTAAATAACAAGTGAGGACCCCGATGGCATCTAATATAGCCATTCCCCCAAGTTTGAGCACAAGCCCCAGGGTAGCCATAATATCTAAGCTCTTCCTCTTTCAACTACTCAATAAAAACAAAGTTCTAGGCTAAGATCAAGAACAAAGTCATTTTTAACATTAAGGGAGGTTACTGATGTCTTAGTCTTTCATTGGTGGGATCTTTGAGGAATGGCAAATTAGAATTATTTTTATCTAGTCATCACCCCTTGACCATTTCAACTTCTTGGTGAACTGGTTTAACTTTACATTGTCCTCTTCTCTCTGTTTACTTGTCCCCTTACATTTTTCTTGATTTTGCCTTGGCAAGTTTCATCCCTGATGACTTTAATATTTCCAGCCTTTGATTCTATCACATGCTTTTGAGTGAAACTAGAAAATAAATTAAAGGAGTGCTGACTGGATTGACTACAAATTTGTGATACATGATCTTAACTTCATTTTTATCATATTAAGACAATCCTATTATATGTCCCTAATCTATTCGATATCCCAATTGCCATAGTAGCTCTTCCAAATCTTTTTATCTCTCTCAAATATTTCATGAATTCTCTTCTTACCATTCTCTGAGGTGAAAATTTTACTATTTGAGGACATTCTCTGAAACTCCTCCTTCTACCTGCCTTTTAATTTTACATCATCCAGATGTTTTATGAAACTCTCTTCTCCATCCCTATCTCACATAAAGTGGGAGCCCTTCTTAGCAAAATGCATCCTCTGCAGGCACAAGTGAGCACATTTAATCCTGTCTATTCCAACAGATTGCCTTCTTGATCATCCTAAATAGTATTCAACCTCTCTTGGAACTAGTTTCCAACCGACTATCTATAAATACGCTTGTGTCTCTTACATCCTCAAAAAAACTGACAGGATCCAAGGATCTTTATTGCCTATCATTCTTTATATTTTGTGGTTAAATATTCTTTAAAAAGCTGTAACTCTCTAGGTTTGTTGTTTATATTGTTTTCTTTACCCTCTTAATCATTTAGCTAAAACTGATATCTTCAAAGTTGTCAGTAATAGCTTCTTATTCCAATCTTCACTTTCTTTTGACATTTACTTCTCTCCAGGTTTCCTAGAGAGAACTCTGTGCTACTTTTCCTCCTACCTGTCTAACCACCACTTCTCAATCTCCTTTGCTAGGTCTTCATTCAAGTCATGCCTGCTAAATATGGGCCATAGGACTCTGTTTTAGGTCAATTTTTCTCCTATTTCACTTGACAATATCTTAAGGTTTTAATCATCATACTCCCTGAGAGTAGTAAACCTATTTGTCAAGTTCTAACTTCTCTTGTATTCCCCAGATTCATATTCTCAACTGCCTAACAGAAGTATCAAACTGTATGTTCCATAAACATTTTAAAATCAAAATGTCCAAAACTAAACCCCTTTTGTTAATATTCCTACCTATGCTATATGGAAGATATTTTTTAAATATGGATTTCACTAGATTGTCATGATGTTCTTAACAACTCTCAGTTCTGTGTTTCTGTTTCCAGATCTCACAGTTATACAATATCAGATCCACATCTCTAGTTAGCATTGTAAGAATAACCACTAGTTTAATCTTGAAAAAATTATATCTGGAAAGCAGATGAGTATCGTGTACATCTTAATGTTTTCTTGTAGCACATAGGTTGCTACACACCTCACCACAGTGACTGTTGATTAATATTTACTATCTACTAAGATTTGACCTATATACAACTGTTTGGAAATTTGTATTTTGAGACTCTATAATTCTCTGAAAAAATCTCTGCAGGGATCAAAGGGATCCCATAAAGACCAAATATAAATATGAGAAACATCTATCTACCATTTTATATATTTAATTAAAGCTGTTTAAATGCAATATTCTACTCAAAAAAGGGATATTTTTCTTAAATGTGTTATAGACATTTTAACTCTATTTTGTGTTCCAGTTTTTTAAAATGCTTCCTTTCCCAATCAAGACTACATTTAATAGGCTCTCTAAAGAGAATTTTCATTCCATTTAAGTAATCATATAAAATAAAATCATATCTGGCAGTAAACAAAACAGACTTTTAGTGGAAATGCCATTATAATAAATTCTTCTACTAAGGTCCCAGTTTGCATAACCAAGCAATGGCAAACATCCATCAAAGATTTATTTAAAGAGAAATTTGCTAATATCATTACGTTGTCTTCAAATGTTTTAGAAAAATTAATTACATTATTTATACACATTAATAATGCAGATATGGATTTCATTTTGAATAATAAGTTATCAAATGAAATAACTTCTTCTTGAACATATATTAATAAGCAAAATGAGGACTCCTGAGATCATAATATCATGAGGCAGAAAGGGGGCAATAATACAATATCTAGACTTCCTTGCATGTAGTATAGTATTTATAAAAGTATATAGAAGACTTAAAAGAATAATGTTCTACCTTCCTTAAGTAAAAATCCTTAATCCTCACTAATTTTAAAAGTAAAGGAAAAGTTAATGGAAAAGTTAATAACAGATGAATAACAAAGAAAATTCACTCCTTTCTCTACCATTGGCATGAATAATTTGAGAATTAGAAAGTACTAAGTCTACTCATAAATAAAAGGAATTTCCAATACACTATAACCAAGTGATCAGGCAGTTTCCACATAAAGAGCTCCAAGGAAGTGAAAACCATCAGCTCCCAGCAAGGCCTGTTTCATTTTTGGACAGCTCTAAGTGATATCAAGCTTAAAATTATTTCTTTGAAACTTCTATCCAATTGTTTCAAACTCCATTGACATTTGAGATCCAAAGAGAACATATTTAATATTCTTATCCCATAACAACTCTCCAAATACTTAAATATAACTCTCATATTTAATATGCCCCTAAATCTATTCTTCTCCAAGACAATAATCTCCAATTTCTTCAAATGATCCTCACAGGCTCTTTACCAACCTCCTTACACTCTACTGAATTAATTTCATCTTAGCAATGTTTTCTCTTCCAAAAGTGTAGCACCCAGAAGTGAAGAACTAGACTAATAAAATATATTTATGATGTTTTCTGAAATTTAAATGAACATAGACAACAAGTAAAAGCAAGAAAATTAACACTAAAGATGGTGTTCATGGGGAAGAGGAAGACTGTAGGATTCTGGCTCACAGACAATGGCATACTGCCAAGAGAACATTGCCTTCCAAGCTCCTTCTCCACACCAATTGAAACAGAAAAAAATGTATGTATGTGTGTATATACAAATAGATGTATATGTATATATACACATACACATATGTCTGTCTATATGTGTGTATATATATACACACATTTAGACACACACACAATATAAGTGAAATGTATCTATGTATGTATGTTTCCATAAGTTGAAAGAAATGAGGAGATAATAAAATTTATTGGGGATAAAATATCTCTTTTAGGTATTTAAAAGACTGACATGTAACTTAGTTATTATTCTATTTGACCTCAGAAAATAGAACCAGAAGCAATGGGTAAAAGTAATAGTAAGATAAATTGATATCACAAAAAAGCTTTCAAGTAGTTTCCCATGACCCCTTGCCAGGTGTGTCATGGTGGCATATATTAGCTTTTAAAGAACTTTCTAACTCTAAAATGCTGTGATCCAATATTGTCATGCTTCTATGATTACCTTAATTTTTTTTTTCCAGCTTAACAATAGAAAATCACCTAGAAGGAAGAACAGAATTACTTAAGGATGATATGGGGAATCATTAATACTGATATTCCACAATTTTTAAAACTATTGTTTGGAAATATTAAAGTAGCATGTTATAACTACAGAAAAAAAACTAGCCAAAAGTCTCCTAACTTTGATTTCCCTCTTAGCTTGTATGCTGAAATGTCCACTATTATAAAAACAAGTAACTGAATTAATAGGAGTTATATATTTAATCTTCTGTAAGCCATGGCTGCTAAGAAACATTGGATTAATCTATATTGTCAATCATGGTCCCTCTACCTTAACAAAGCTGCATATAGGTTCTGTGAGAACATAGTAAGGAGTATGACTATTTTCCAGAATGGAATTATAATTATCAACAATTTTGGTTTATTAAAATAAAAATTTCAGATCTGTATATAGTATTTGAATAAAGAACAATAAATTAGTCAATACCAAAAAAAAAAAAAAATTCACCAACGATAAACCAATGTCAGGCAGGAAAAAAATAGCTTTTTGATAATCAAAAGTACAGTGACTACTTGCCTAAGGTTACACTGCTAAAAAATAAAAAGGACATGAATGAAATCTAGGTTTCTAATCTCTCAATTTAGTGTTCCTTCCAGTATACCATGCCACCTGGAATAATAATTTAGTTGTCAATTATGCACCCCTCAGAACTGGCAAATCACTGAAAAGTTCTATGTGTAATAGAAGTGATTTTTTTACTCCTAGGATTTAAACTCTCCAGGGATGATAATTATGTCCTAAGATTGTGAGCCTATAGGAAAGGAAGTAATTAGTACCATTGTCAGTAATGGGAAAATAGGAAAGAGGAAAATTTTTGTAAAGTCCATAGGAATTATAAGTTTCATTATCTGACATGTTAAATATTAATATCAACAAAATTTTAAGCACTAAGGAAAAAAAAACATTAAGCTTATCCTATTAAACTAACTAAATATGTTAAATTTGGAACTATGTAATGAATTACTGAAATGTTAATACCTTTTGACCCAAAGAGCTTAGTGCTATACCTCAAGGATGGTAAAGACAAAAAAGATTCAAATGTTGATTATAAGATTTTTTTGATATCAAATAACTGCAAACAATGTAAATACCCATTAATCTATGGTCCATGAATAGGTTAATTTGATACTTATATTTGAATGTAATAGATTTCCTCTGCAATTCCATGTGTATTTTAGTCTATAGATTTAAAAGAAACATCATTATTATAAGACGGGGTGCAAAACTTTTATCTAATTTTCCAAAGAGGGCCATGACACACACAAGAAGGATAAGAACTATTATAGAATGAGTAACCAAACTGTGGGGCAATTGATGATACAATGGATAGAGTGCCAGATCTGAAGTCAGGAAGATCTGAGTTTAAATAAAGACTCAGATACCTCCAAACATGTTATCCTTGATTTGTTCAGCCTTTGTTTGATTCAGTTTTTTCATATGTAAAATGGGAATAACAATACCACTTTACATGGTTGTTATAAAGATCAAGAGAAATCACACAGAAAACTATATACATTTTAGCTATTATTACATGAATGTAATAGAGTATTACTGTACTAAACAAGTATGATTTTTTTTAAATTGGAAACATATGAACTCATACTTCTGCAGAAGTAACAATATATAGTCTTAAATATGAAGACTAAATAAGAAGATATAAAATATTACCTCTACAATGTAATCAAAGTTTTTATTAGTTTTGTTGAATTGTTACTTTTCTTTATTTTTTTTCTTCTTTGTTACTAGGTTATTGGGTAGGAAGAAGAAGAGACAGACATATACTAAAAAGAAAAACAAAGTACAAACAATACAAATCAATAAAAATAAAATCCATTTGAAAAGCTGCTTCTCAGATAGAGTCAAATATTTGTGACTAAAGCTCAAAAAAATGAAAGAATTGTGACATGAATAGATTAAACTTAATTGGAACTAGCAGGTAAGGAGGAATTAGTTTTCAGTCTGAGAAATGTACTTAGAAAAGTAAATTTTATGTGATATATGATGTCAGTTACCTTGTCATAAAGTACTATGAACAGTAATGTCATTTGAGTTCCATTAATTTCTACCTGAATATGGATAAACAGAAGACCCTGATTTATCCAGTAACAACACAATATACAATTAACAGAAAGATTAGAGTCTACTTGGAAATTGTACACAATTACTTGGTCATATACTGAATTCTCTTGTGAAATGATTATCGATATTATCCAATTGCAGAATGCTTTGCAAATAAACTGGAGAACAAATGCTCATCACTAAGGTAGTTTTCAAAGGCAAAGCAGTCTTTGGAAAACATAAGGAAACCAGTGTTTTACTTCCAAAAGAACAAATAATTTTTGAATGTAAAGAATATAAAGCACTCTTAGTCATCCTCATCCTCTTCAGGCCAGACTAGTGCAAGAAATTTTCTCTGACTTTTATAGTTCTTTTAATTAATATAGGACTTAAAAATGTGACTAGATTCTTTGACTAGGTGGATTGAATTTGGTTTAAGAAATTACTCAGTCAATGACAAAGGTTTACTTTGTGTTCAGCCAGATATTATTCAAGAAGCTTGGCACATAAGACTTTCACAAGAGAACCAATTGCATGGGAAAATATATGAAAGGAGGGGAGAGAAATAAGAGATAGAACCAGTTAGTGATGCACTGCAGTCAAATTAAGGCTTAGTAATGAGGGGAAGGTGATCTCTGCAGTCTCAGAAAAAGAAGAGCTTACTGGAGAGTGAATGAAAAAGAAATAGGAAAGCCTGGAAAGCATAAGGAAAGAAAGAAAATCTCACTTTAGAGGAAGGAAGGAGCTACACTGATGAATATTCCTAAAAGTAAAGAGAAGCCATAAAAGAACATGATTTGGTGGATTTTACCGTTGAAAAATGTATTGTCCTGGGAGTAGGAAAATTTGGAACCTCTGGGGGCAACTAGCATCTGTAAGAGTGGACACAGGAAGGAGATTTTCAAACAATTATAGAAAATAAATTAGTAAGAAAAGGTATGGATCATTAATGGGTTGCATAATCAGGGTGGTGGTAGGCAAAGGAGTCCTATCATGGAGCAATGCTAGATAGTACAGTGGATAGAATTATGAATCTGTGTGATCCTGGGCAAGTCGATTGAACTTTGCCTCAGATTCCTCATCTGAAAAATGGGAATAATGATAGCACTTACCTCCCATGGCTGTTGTAAGGATCAATAGAAATAATACAGTACTTAGTATAGTGTCTGGAACCTAGTAAGAATGATTTAAAAGTAAACATAGGAGAAAAGGAGGAAGATGAGGAGGAGGGGAAGAATGAGGAGAAGGAAAAGCAATTGAATTATTGTGGAAATGAAATACACTTGAAAAAAAAGATTCCATGAGACAAAACTCAACAAGGCAGTGACAAAAATTACCAAGAGGCAAGATGCAAGAATGTATACTTTGGAACTTTTCTTAGAATGAAGACTTCAAAGAAAACAGAAAGACTAGATAATCAGAGGAGTCATGAATCATATAATGAGAGTCTGAAGTAAACAGAAAAAAAAATAAATGAATGGTGAAGAAACATCCTTTTTGAAAAGGAGTACAAAAATGAAATTCCAAATGAAATTCCTTCCAGATAAAGAAGAAAACTTAAAAGGGAAATATGAAATGAGAGGAGAGGGGAAAGGAACTTTAAAAGAGTAAAGTATCTAAAAGGCCATAATGTTCTTGTTCTTCTTGTTGTTTTATCTTTTATTCTCAAAAAGGACCAATGACATCAAGAGAGTGATGTCTTGACTTGCAATTGAATTGAATTGAAGTGAGGCAGAACTGTGCAAAGTCATCAGACTCACTTTATCCTCCAGAGCCATGGTAGTCCTGTGTCAAGACAAAAGTCTTTGCTATGCAGTGAATGACTCTGGTCTTTTTAAGCAAAGGTCTTTTCCTGGCTTCAGTCTGTCTGAGGTAATTCTCATTCAGTTATTAAGGGCTAGATAAGAATTAAGACAAAATATGGCCCAGTATGACATCACAAAAGAATCAATCTGTGAGGGCATGATTCTCAGAGTTCCAGGCCAGAATAGAAAATAAATTTCATTTACACTCAGAGTCATCAAAACACAAATAGTAAGCAAGGGATACTTGGCTTAGAACCCCTAACTGGTCTGTCAATGAAAGCCAAAGTGATTTGGTAGTCAAGAAACTCCATTTCAATCATAATGCACTATATTTTTTTTTTTTTTGGCTAGGCAACTGGGGACTTGCCCAGGGTCACACAGCTAGTAAATCTTCAGTGTCTGAGGCCGGATTTGAACTCAGGTCCTCAACTTCAGAACTGGTGCCACAAAGGACTTTTTTTAAAAACCTGATTTTAGAGCTTTATTTCAAGAAATCATGAATGAAATTTAAACAAACACAATTAATTCTCAGCTTTTGAGAGGAAAATGATAAAATAAAGAAGAATGGAAAAATTCTCTTAGATATATATCATGAAGCATAAGTCCTAGCTTCTTAATTGTGCTTCATGAGTCCATATAAGGTCTCTTAATTGAATGTGAGGATTGTGAAATTATGATTAGGAGGATTTTTTATACTTATTTTATATACTTATATACCTGGGGTTGCATACAAATTTTTCAGGCAAAAGAGGATAGAGAATAGAAAATGTTTAAAAAGACCTGCATAAACCAGCAAAAATATATTTCCTTGAACAGAACACTCATATGTAACTATATATATGAGGTCCCTTATGGAAAGAGAGACCACATGAGATGAAAGAAGAAAGAGGAGGAGGAGGATAAGGAGGATAAAGAAGAAAAAGAAGAAGAGGAGGGAAAAGGAGAAAAAGGAAGAGAAAGAGAAACATGTATTCATGTACATAGGAATATAATGCTCAAATTTGAAAATCCCCAGATCACAAAGAAAATTTTGCAAGAAACAAGAAAAAAATCAACTTAAATATGACAAAGTTTCAATTAGAATTGTCAGAAGCTACAATAAAATACCACAGATCCTGGAATCATATATACCAGCAATCAAAAGAACTAGATCTGTGACCAAAAATATTATATCCAGAAAAATTATCCTTAATATTGAATGGAAAATAGATATTCAATGACTTTGCAGATTTTCAAGATGTTCTTTTGACCAAACCTGCACTCAACAGAAAATTTAACATATAAGGACCAATATCAAAAGATCAATTTCAAGAAACTTAACATGAACAAATCATTTATGTTTTTTACATTGAAATGTATATCACACGTTTAAGATTGACATCAACCAATGGATAGCTTAAAAGAAAGATTTCTGGAGAATTAAGGTTAAAAAATAGTAATTATATTATGCAAATGAGGTGTAGAGGAAAAATTGACACAGAGGCATTAGAGGGGATAGAAGACTTGTAATTCAGAGAATCTACTCACATAGGGAATGAATGAAATAGGTTACACTATATATGTACTATTTAAAATATAGTACCTTCTAAAATGTATAAAGAAATAAGGTGGGAGGGATGAGCAGAGGAAAAAGCAAAGGGTGAGAAAAGAAGACAAGGAAGGGATGCATACGTGGGAGGAAGTTAAGTATTAGTAAGGCAAGTTTAGGAGTAGAATTAAAGCAAGGAGTTAGCGGGGATAGGAAAAAATGTGTTTGTGTGTATATGTGATAGTGATTGTTGGATTTTTTTCTATTTCTACTTTTCCCAAATGCTCTATCATTTTGTGACAATTTTCTTTTATTATTTCTTTCATTATTGTGTCAAGGTTCTGCTTTTGGTCACAACTTTCAAGTAATCTAATCATATATTTTTGTTTTCTTTCTCTGTGCTCTAGATTTGTTTTCTTACAATGTTTCACATTCTGTTCTATTTGTTCATTTCTTATATTCATCTTGTTATTTCTTGGTCTTTTATGGCTTCACTGGCTTCCCTTTGCCCAATTCTAATTTTTAAAGAGCTTTTCTTTATCTTTAAGACTCTGCATATCCTTTTGTAATTGGTTAATGTTTTTCCATAATTTGTTTTTTCTTTTTTTTTCTTTTTTCTTTTTTTTATTATTATATGCATGGGTAATTTTTCAGCATTGACAATTGAAAAACCTTTTGTTCCAATTTTCCCCTCTTTTCCCCCACCCTCTCCCCCAGATGGCAGGTAGAACAATACAAGTTAAATATGTTAAAGTATATGTTAAATATAATATATGTATACATATCCACACAGTTATTTTGCTGTACAAGAATAATCGAACTCTGAAATAATGTACAATTAACCTGTGAAGAAAATAAAAAATGCAGGCAGAAAAAAAAAAAAAAAACAGAGGGATTGGAAACACTATGCAGTGGTTCACACTCATTTCCCAGAGTTCTTTCACTAGGTCTATTTTATTATTGAACAAATTGAACTGATTTGGTTCATCTCATTGTTGAAGAGAGCCACATCCATCAAAATTGATCATTATATAGTATTATTGTTGAAGTATGTAATGATCTTCTGGTTCTGCTCATTCATTTCACTCAGCATCAGTTCATGCAAGTCTCTCCAAGCCTTTCTAAAATCTTCCTGCTGGTCATTTCTTACAGAACAATAATATTCCATAACATTCACATACCACAATTTATTTAGCCATTCTCCAATTATACTCAGTTTCCAGTTTCTGGCCACTACTAAGAGGGCTGCCACAAACATTCTTCCACATGCAGGTCCCTTTCCCTTCTTTAAGATCTCTTTGGGATAAGCCCAGTAGTAACATTGCTGGATCAAAGGATATGCACAGTTTGATACCTTTTTGAGCATAGTTCCAAATCACTCTACAGAATGGCTGGATGTATTCACAATTCCACTAACATTGTATCAGTGTCCCAATTTTCCCACATCCCCTCCAACATCCAGCATTATCTTTCACTGTCATCCTAGCCAATCTGACAGGTGTGTAGTGGTATCTCAGAATTGTCTTAATTTGCATTTCTCTGATCAGTAGTGATTTGGAACACTTTCATATGAGTGGATATAATTTCAATTTCTTCATTTGAAAATTATCTGTTCATATCCTTTGACTATTTATCAATTGGAGAATGACTTGATTTCATAAAAATTAGAGTAAATTCTCGATATATTTTGTAAATAAGGCCTTTACAAGAACCCTTGACTGTAAAAATGTTTTGCCATTTTATTGTTTCCCTTCTAATCTTTACTGTGTTAGTTTGGTTTGTACAAAAGATTTTAAATTTGATATAATCAAAATTATTTTGTGTTCAATAATGATCTCTAGTTCTTCTTTGGTCACAAATTCCTTCCTCCTCCATAGATCTGAGAGGTAAGCTATCCTGTGTTCCTCTAGTTTATTTATGATCTCGTTCTTTATGCCTAAATCTTGGACCCATTTTGACTTTATCTTAGTGTACGGTGTTAAGTGTGGGTCAATGCCTAGTTTCTGCCATACTAATTTCCAATTTTCCCAGAAGATTTTGTCAAACAGTGAATTCTTATTCCAAAATCTGGATTATTTGGGTTTGTCAAACATTAGATTATTAAAATTATTTACTATTTTGTCCTTTGAACCTAACCTATTCCACTGATCAACTAGTCTATTTCTTAGTCAATACTAAATAACGGTAACGGCTGTTTTATAATATAGTTTTAGATCTGGTACAGCTAGGCCACCTTCATTTGATTTTTTTTTTCATTAGTTCCCTTGAAAGTCTTGACATTTGTTCTTCCATTTGAATTTTGTTGTTATTTTTTCTAGGTCATTAAAATAGTTTCTTGAGAGTCTGATTGATATAACACTAAATAAATAGATTAGTTTTGATAGTACTGTCATTTTTATTATATTTGCTTGTCCTATCCAAGAGCTCTTAATATTATTCTAATTGGTTAGACCTGATTTCATTTGTGTGGAAAGTGTTTTGTAGTTTTGCTCATATAGTTTCTGACTTCCCCTTGGCAGATATATTCTCAAATATTTTATATTATTGGTAGTTACTTTAAATGTAATTTCTCTTTGTAAGACTAATTCTTGGATTTTGTTAGTGATATATAAGAATGCTAATGACAGATATGGGTTTATTTTGTATCCTGAAACTTTGCTAAAGTTGTAGATTATTTCTAATAGCTTTTTAGTAGCATCTCTGGGATTCTCTAAGGATACCATCATATCATCTTTAAAGAGTGATAATTTGGATTTCTCATTAGTTATTCTTATTACCTTTAATTTCTTTCTCAAGTCTTATTGCCGAGGCTAGCATTTCTAATAAAATGTTGAAGAGTAAAATATTGATTTTATTGGGAATTGTTCCAGTTTATGCCCATTACATAAGATGCTTACTGGTGGTTTTTAATAGATGCTAATGATTATTTTAAGGAAAAGTCCATTTATTCCTATACACTCTCAAGTGTTTTTAATAGGAATGTGTAAAGTTCTGTCATCTCTCAATTATAATCCTTCTCTGGGAGGAGATCTCTTTTCTGTATAATCTTTTCCTCTGTGTGCAGGTTTCTTGTGAGGCTTCTGGAGCCCCCAGCCAGAGAGAAGGTAGAATCTCAAATCCTCTTCTTCCTGAATCCTGGCTCTGAATCTCCTCAAGCTTCCCTGAAGTTCTCTCGGGAAGTCTTGTCCTTTCCCAATCCAGACTCCTCCTCCAGGCCACCATCCCAACTATGGCCCAGAGTAGACTAACTCCTTGCTCAATGTTGTCTTCTTTTATCCTCCCAGAGAATGGGCGTGTGAGAATTCAAGGGCTTGTGGGAAAATTACTTCAACCAACCAATGAACTTGCTCCTTTTAAAGGTTGTGTAAACTCCTTTTCAGAACTCCTTTTAAAAGTGTAATCTCCCTTCAAAGGCCTGAACCAAAGATGTGAACTAGAGAATTGTTAAGTACTGACTTAGCACTTAGTAAGAACCTAACAGGAATGGATGCTAGATTTTATCAAATGTTTTTCTGCATCTATTGAGATGATCATGTGGTTTTTATTAATTTGGCTATTGATATACTCAATTATGTTAATAGTTTGCTTAATATTGAACCAGCCCTGCATTCCTGGTATAAATCCCACTTGGTCATAGTGTATTATCCTGAGGATGATTTTCTGTAATCTTTTTGCTAACATTTTATTTAAGATTTTAGCATCAATATTCATTAGGGAGATTGGTCTATAATTTTCTTTCTCTGTTTTCAGAGTACTTGGTTTAAGTATCAGAACCATGTCTGTATCATAAAAGGAATTTGGTAGGAATCCTTCATGCCCAATTTTTTTCAAATAGTTTATATAACATTAGAGGTAATTGTTCTTTAAATGTTTGTTAGAATTCACATGTAAATCCATCTGGTCCTGGGGATTTTTTCTTAGGGAATTGATTAATAGCTTGTTCTATTTATTTTTCTAAAATGGGACTATTTAAGCAATTTACTTCTTTCTCTGTTAATCTGGTAAGCCTATTTTTTTAAGATAGTCATCCATTTCACTTAGATTATCAAATTTATTGGCATAAAGTTGGGCAAAGTAGCTCCTAATTATTGCTCTAATTTCCTCTTCATTGGTATAAAGTTCTCCCTTTTCATTTGTAAAACTAACAATTTGATTTTCTTCTTTCCTTTTTCTAATCATGTTTGGCAAAGGTTTATCTATTTTATTGGTTTTTTTTTCATAAAACCAACTCTTAGTTGTATTTATTATTCAATAGTTGTTTTTTTGTTGTTGTTGTTTTTTTTTTTTTTTACTTTCAATTTTATCAATTTCTCCTTTTAATTTTAGGATTTCAAGTTTAGTATTTGATTGGGAATTTTTAATTTGGTCTTTTTCTAGCTTTTTAAGTTGCAAGCCCAATTCATTGATCTTCTCTTTCTTTATTTTATTCAAGTAAGCCTCTAAAGATATAAAATTTCTCCTTAATACCGCTTTGGCTGCATCCCACAAATTTTGGTATGTTGTCTTATTGTTTTCATTTGCTTGGGTGAAATTATTAATTGTGTCTATATTTTGCTGTCTTTAGGATGAGATTATTTCGTTTCCAATTACTTTTCGGTCTATTTACCCCTAGTTTTTTGTTGTATATAGTTTTTGTTGTATCATGATCTCTCTGTCTCTCTCTTCTTTTCTCTCTCCCTCCCCTCCTTCCCTCTCTTTCTCCTATTACTGATTCATTTTATTATTATATTGATTTTTTTTCAGAAGTACCTTTTTGTAGGAACCATACATTGAGAAAATGTGTTAATATTTAAATAGCTTTTAAATTTTGTTTCAAATATATTTTATATCTATGTCAATTTAAAAAAATAACTACACTGTCTAAGTTCTAACTAAATGAAGATATAGGAATTTATGCATTAAATAAATAACAGAGGAATATGGATACAAATGGAAAATTTATTCATTTCTCTTTAAAACCAGTATTGCAAACTATGCTAGCAGAGTTTGTTCCTAAAGTGTTGTGATCACTTTCTCTTTATAACAAATACAGCCATGTCATTACTTTTTGCTGTTACTCATATATTGTACTTGAATTCCAAGTGGTCTAGTTTCCTTAGTAAGTTTTATATTCAATGGACAAGGTCTTTGATATGAAATAGTTTTGTTTGGCTTCAGTCTCCATATTCTTCTCGTGTAACATCTGACTTCCTCTACATTACTATTCCTCCTTCTCAAATCTGAGAAAAATCGCTGTACAGTGAACCTGAGAAATTATTAATAATATTGCTCCTATGCACAAACTCAGAGGTCATTTTTATTTCTTCCTTAGAGTCAAAGTATTTACTTCATAAAGAAACTTGGGGAATAGGCATAAGATTTCTTTTGTTTCACAGATACTCATAAAGATGTATGAATGCTATTGCCTTCTAAAAGATAACCTGGTATGAAGAGAGATTTTAAAAAGCTAGCTTGATTCATATGTCATTGTGACAATCTATTCAAACATACTACTGTACTATGCAGACATCTTTATACTCTCTTTGCAAGATTTCCATTGCAAGTATAAAGGAATTTATGATTAAAAATAACAAAAGCAATAAAGTAAACATCAAAGAAAAGCTACTTGCATGTGTATTCTTTATAGTAACATTATTTAGTTAACATTGTGCATTTTCTTCTTCTACCATTTCTGCAGGGAACATTCAATTCATTGACTTTCTCCTATGATAACTTTCAGTTTGAAGGACAGATTTTTTTAAAACACATTATGCTTAAACCACATCAAACTGATCTTTCCTCGGTTGATACTCATTTCACAAAACACTAAAGTGAGCTGCTGCTCTATATTTATAGAAGAGTAGAATAAATAAAATATGCTCATAACAGCTTTCTCTTAAGCTAATTATGTGCCAGAGAAATGACACATGGATAATGCATTTCAATAATTTAATAACATGTTTAGCTCTACAGTGAACCTTAAACTATGAGATCTTAATTTTTAAAAATTATATTCTGGATATGAGAGAAATTTGTTTTTGTTTCTTACTGTTTCCATTTTTGCTCAATCAACTAAATGGTATGAATGTTCTTGACAGTAGGAAGAAAAAGCAATGAAGGAAATAGATTTACCTCTACTAGAAACTTGAATACATAATTAACTTAAGAGAGATTTGGGCTTTGCATTTAAATGCTAGTTCTTAATCCGTAGTAATTTCAAAATGGAAATAAAAAAAGAATTATGCTACCATATCCTAGCAATAGTAAAAGCAAAACTTTTGACATGTCATAGCTAGAGACTGAATACTAATTAACATCCACAATGTTAATTGAATAATTATCATTTTTTCTGTTTAGTCTTTTATTCTCATAGAATATTCAATAACACTTCAGCTTTGATTGAAATAATTAATATATGAAAGCATATTTATTAAAGATAACCCCTTTTATAAAATTCAAGACTTCTGAAACTCCATTATAATTTTCTTTATTAATGTAATACAAAGAGATAATCTTTAAATAATTACCTCTGGCAATAAAAGTTTAACAAAAATAGACTTCACATATTTTTCCATGCTAATGTAATTATCCAGCAATTGATCTTTAACTGAAATAATTACATTTATTTGTATAAGTTATTTAACGGATCTGAGTATAAGACCCATGAGTTCACCAAAGTGGG
Organism: Sminthopsis crassicaudata; assembly: GCF_048593235.1. Classification (NCBI taxonomy): domain Eukaryota; kingdom Metazoa; phylum Chordata; class Mammalia; order Dasyuromorphia; family Dasyuridae; genus Sminthopsis; species Sminthopsis crassicaudata. The sequence continues at coordinate 550,048,487 of NC_133617.1, read as the reverse complement.
AATTTTCAGTTTGTAACTGTCAGCACCACACCACCGGCACTAGGGCACTGAAAGTTTAATTGACTTCCCTGGTTTAAAAAAAAAAAAATGTAAGAGACCTAGCTTGGACTCATGCTTTCATATTTTAAGATTTATCTGTTGTTACTAAGGTAAGCTACCTGTTGTATGTGTATTTGTGTGTATCCCTGTATATTTGCATATATAGTTAGGTATTTATATACATTTTAATAATGCATAAAAGGGAAATAAGTGACACATAGTTAAGCATTCACAAGTACATGATTTTGAAGGAGATGTATTAGGGATGAAGTATCATCCCTGTGACTGCAATCCACCTTTCAAATATTCTCATTGGTTCCAACTGAATGGCTAACCAAACATCAGAAGAAATATGTAACCCTCAGGGCTAGGAATTACACTACTGTTGTGTTTAGTGTGATCTTAAATTTCCAAATCCTCCAGCAATTCTATAATAAACATTTTGAGGAAATGATGTAGACCAATTATATCTAACAGAAGATTCATGGATGTAGAGGGCTGAAACTCTGAAAAAGTACACTTGAATCAGGCAGCAGAACACTTAAGGCTAATTGCCTATTCTATGTGAGATAATGGCTCTATGTACATATTTAGATGGGATGGTAATGTGATGGCTCTCCTCATTATTGGTGCTTGCTTGAAAGTTTGATGGTAACATAATCATAGGCAAGGATTGAAGGGCTAGGGAAGTGAAGTCAGTCACTTGGTGGCAGGATGAGGAGGAGAGAGGCTGGAAACTCCAGACTCCAGAATCCAGGATACATCTTTGGCAAGCCATGTGACAGCTTGCCTGCCTCCATTACTTCTCCCCCTAAAGACCAGAAATTTGATTAATTCTGACTCTGACTTATCCTGAGGCCCTCCAGGGAGTAGTGTTTTTATTAAATATGCTTTAATGTCCATTCAGACACCATCAGTTCTTTTCCTAGGTATGGATAGCATTTTTCATCATAAGTACTTCACAGTTGAGTTGGATCATTGTATTGCTGAGGGTAACTGTCATTCACAGATGATCAGCTTATAATATTGTTATTGCCTTATACACAATATATTTCATTTTGCATCAGTTCATGGAAGTATTTTCAAGTTTTTTCCAAGACCTTCCTGCTTATTTCTTTTTAAAAATAGTATTGTATTTTTCCAAACACCTATATAGTTTTCAACATTCATTTTTGTAAAACTTTGTGTTCTAAATGTTTCTCCTTCCTTCTCTTATCATCCTTCTCCCCTAGACAGCAATCTGATATAGGTTAAATATGTGCAATCGTTTTAAAATATTTCCATAATTGTCACATTGTACAGGAAAAAAAATCACAAAAAGGTGGAAGAAACCATAACAAAGAAAAAGAACAACAACAAATAAACAAAATGGTGAAAATACTATGCTTTGATCCATATCCAGTCTCCATAGTTCTCTTTCTGCATATGACTGGCATTTTCCATCCCAAGTTTATTGGAATTACTTTGAATTACTTCAATTTTTAAAAGAAATAACCCCATCACAGTTTACAATCATATAATCTTATTGTTACTATGTATAATAGTTACCTGGTTCTGCTCATTTCACTCAGTATCAGTTCATATAGTTCCAATTTTTTCTGAAATCAGCTTGATGAGGAAACCCCAAACTCTTAAAAGAGAAAACCTCCTTGTGCTCTGCCTCAGTGAGGGGAATCCATGCTAAGCAAAAACAGTTACATTTTTATCTGGCTCAGTCCTGAAGCTCACTGAATTCAATTCAAATTCTAACCCTGGCTGAAACCCAGCCTGGAATCAACCTGGGACTTCACCCACAAGCCCCCTTCAGCTTGTAGCAAAAGCCCTCTATTATAAAAGAGCCAAGCTGGAATCGTCTCTTTGCAGAGGTCCCAAACATGGCAGCCTTATGCTTGTCATGTCAAAGGAACTCTAGTTTCAGTGCCTTTAATCTCTACCTTCAACTTTACTAACTAGACTTTACTTCCAAACCCCATAACACTACTTTATTAATCTAGGTTTTCACGTCTGTAAATTCCTTTACAGGGGACTCTTGCACTGCTACTAGACCTCATTTAACTCTGCATCCTTGCACCAAATCCAAAGCGGTTGCAGGGGAGCTCTATTTGACTGACTGTATTCCGAACCTGCCACTAGATCTCAATTAGCCCTAATTTCATTTAGTTACCCCTTATCTAGATTTCATCAAGTTGCTTAGCATTTATTACAGAAAAGTAATATTACATTACATTTATGTACCATAAGTCACTACCAAACTGAAGGGTATCCACTCAATTTCCAATTCTTTGTTACTACAAAAAGGGCTACTACAAACATGTGCTTTCTTTTCTCAGTAGTGACACTGCTGGATCAAAAGCACTGGACAGTTTTAGAACATTTGGGGCATAGATGCAAATTGCTCTCCAGAATAGTTGGATAAGTTCACAACTCCACCAACAATGTATTAGTGTTCCAGTTTTCCCACATTCGCTCTGACATTTATCATTATCTTTTTCTGTCATCTCAGCCAATTTGAGAGGTATAAGGTGGTACCTTATAATTGTCTTAATTTTCATTTCTCTAATCAATTTTTCATATGACAGAAATGGCCTTAATTTCTTTATGTGAAAATTATTCATATATCTTTTGATTATGTATCAATTGGGCAATAAATTTAGTTATAATAAATTTTAGTTCACTCTATATTTTAGAAATGAGACCTTTATCAGAAACACTAGCTATAAAATATGTTTCCCATCTTTTGGCTTCTCTTCTAGCCTTGGAAATTTTGATTTTATTCATACAAAAACTTTTAATTTATTGTAATAAAAATATCCATTTTCTGTTTCATAATGTTCTCTAGTTCTTCTTTGGCCATAAATTCCTCCATTGCCCATAGATTTGTCAAAATATCTAGCCCTTGTTCTCATAATTTGCTTATAGTATGTCTAAATGATGAACCCATTTCAACTTTATCTTGTTATAAGATGTTAGATGTTGGTCAGTGCCTAATTTCTGCCATACTATTTTCTAATTTTTGTTAAATGGCAATTTTTGAAAGTAAATTCTCAAAACAGAAACAAAGCTTTATAAATACACAATAATAAAATTACCCTAATCTAGAGACTATTTGCCTTTAGGATCCCCAGGGTTTGAGGTTCTATTCTCTTTCTCCATAAAAGTTATCTATGAGCAGAATTCTTTTTGATTTTTTGCTCATTTTTTAAAGGTTGAAGTCTGCTCTTGGGGCTAAGGAGAGATTGTCCCAACCTTCCTCTCCATGGCTTTAAGCTGCCCTGGGCTGGTGCTGCTGACTTTCTTCCTATGCTGGGGAGGCGTGGCCAAGTCCCAAGTTATTCTAGGTTTCAGAGGCTCACTATATGCCTTTTGTATTTCTGTTGCATGTTTCACAGCTAAGCTGCTGAACCACTGGCTTCCAACCAGGACAAAGGAACCAACGCTGCTATATTTTGGCTAAGAGCCTCCTGATAGTTTCCCTAGCACATGGAAGCCACACTGCCCTGCGTCCCTGTGCTAGGTCTGCACTCAGCTGCCTCCCCCATACCTAACTAAAACAGACCTTTTTTGAAGTTCTTTCAAAATACATTCTGCTGGAAATTTGTTATGCTTCAAATATTTCCAGGTTTGGTGACTCTAAAACCAATTCAGAGGCTTGATATGGTGTTGATATGGGGGATTGCAGGAAGAGCTCAGATAGAGACCTTGGCTCCACTACTCAATTGAAATTAATCTTATTGCGGTCTCTAGTGATTACAAAACCCAAAAAAGGACAAGGTAAAATGTTTTCTAGTCAAAGATGACATAGAAAATTAGCAGGAGATATCTATTACATCTGAGTGAGAGTGGAGCACAGGCCACATCAGCACAGATCTAACTCCAAGAAACCAGAAGTAGACCTGGGAATCACTGAATCAACAATGGCAGTGACTATTTTTAGAGCTCTCAGCTTACAGAGTTTAATGGGGTTGAACAACTGATCAGAAAAAGATCATACGGGTTTCTTTTGTTGGCACTGGAGGCAAGACTCTGCTGCCATACTTATATGGGTTACAGTCCTGGATACCTGCCCCATGGTGAGGAGGAGGAGTAGCATATAAGAACTTGTGACTACAGTAGAGCGGGACTCTTTATTCCAGGAAATAAAAGAATGCCTGTGGTCATTCAGACTGTACTACAGACCAAGAGAATTATAAGCATACCTATTCTTAGGCCATATCATTGTGGAAGAAATGAAAACTTAAACGTCCCTAAAAGTATCTCTGAAATCAGTTGTAAAAAAAATTCCTGAAGTTTAGGACACTATGCCTTCCATTTTGGAGCTCTACTTTCTACTTTCTGGACTTTGTTAGTAATATATAAAAATGCTGATGATATATGTGTTTGTTTGGTTTTTTTGTATTCTGCAACTTTGATAAAGTTGTGAATTTTTCTAGTAGTTTTTAAACCTATTTCTGTGGCTTTGTAAGCTCTGACTTCTAGATCGGAATGTAGTTAAGCCAATTTGTATTGGCTTTTAAAAGCCAGATGTTACATTTTCAGTGTGAGCGTCAATACAGAAATCATGAAATATTACAAAGAAAGCCTTGTTTTACTGTTTTTAAAAATTATCTAGACTTACAAAAGTGATGGAGGAAATGTTAATAATATAAACTATGTATAAAAATGCATCATGCCTAATTGTTTCAAAAAACTGTTGTTGAACTTGAAAATAATGCCTTAAATGAAATTCTAGATCAGCAGAGCGAGTCAATTTCAATATATTAGAAGTTACCTGTTTTCCAGGCAGATATTTTCCCCAAATTTCTTGATTAGGGATGATGCACCAAAATATTACTAGACTTTTGGTGCTTTTGAATTATTTCTATGAAAAGATAATACTTACATATAACCATTGACATTTTAAAAATGAACAAAGAATACTTTGAGTCCTTCTGTATATTAACTAATCATCTGAAACACTTAATTAAAAAACAGAATTTGTAAACAACATCCAAATAACCATTTGGAAAACAATTGCCCAATGGAGATCTTTTTCTATTGATGTGTCCCAATTTGACTAAAGGATATTAATGCATATATTCATCTAAAAATTATCATCATTAGTTCTAGAAAATAATAAAAATTATCTCATACAATAGTTTTATATTAAGTTATACTTTAATAATATTGTATTTATTAAATAAAAAATAAAACAAACCAAAATAATATTTTGTGATGTTAAATTTTAACAATCTATATTATACAGCAAGTGTTTCAAATCACATGATTCAGATAATAGTTTTATAAGGATGAATTAGATTATATTTTCTCCATTTATATATAATATGTCTTCTGATTTCCTATATTAGAATTTCCTATGCTAGAATTTACATGTCGACAATTTATTTTAATTCCCAATAGTTTATAAAAATAAGGCCAAATAAACTTTAGCTAAACATTATGCATTATTTAAATTCACTTATATAGAAATTTGAAGCATTAATATTTTTTTCAATAACCTTGACACATTGTCAGGACTCTGATAATGAAAGGGAATGGTGTGATGGTAAAGATTTGGGAATCAGAACTTCACTTTCAAAAAAAATTCAAAACATGATGGGAACATAAAAATAACCTATTTTTCTAGAGCTATATTCAAGTAAGAATAAATTGCTTCAATTACTTCCTCTCCTGTGACTAAAATTAGTAAATTATATTGTGTCTGCTAGCACAATTTTATAGACAGAATTGGAGCAGAATTGTGAGACTTCAAAATATATTTTGATTGCCTACTCATTTCAAAGTCTAGTCTCTTTTACTAGAGATTGTGCTATGATTAACTCATTCCTTGTTTGTTTGGTTTTTTCCCTAAATAAAACTGGTAAAAATTCGAAATTTCATATCCACCTCAGATATGTATGGCTAAAAGTTAGCATACTATGAAAGAGTTCTAAGAGATCTGTATTATCATTTTTCATTATAAAGAATTCAAATCTGAGGCAGCTAGGTGCGTGGATATAGAACCAGCCCCGAAGTCAGGAAGACCTATGTTCAAAATCTGGTAACACATAATGCTGAAATTTACTAGATTATGGGTGAAAAAGTTTGCTCATTATCACCACTATTATTCAATATTGTATTAGAAATGTTAGCTTTAGCAATAAGAGAAGGAAAAATATTAAATAATTAGAGTAGGTAATGAGGAACTAAACTTGTTACTTTATGGATTACATAATAGTATATTCAGAAAATCCTAAAGAATCACCTAAAATACCTTAGGAACAATGAACAACTTTAGCAAAATTACAGAATACAAAATAAACTTTCATAAATCATTGACATTTTTATGAGTTACCAAAAAATCCCAGCAGCAAGAGATAGAATGAGAAATCCCATTTAAAATAACTATAGACAATATAAAATATCTGGGAGTCTACCTGCTAAGACAAAGCCAGGAACTAAATGAACACAAATATGGGATACTTTTCACACAAATTAAGGTGGATCTAAACAAATGGAAAAATATCAATCGAGTATTTTTCATGGGTAGGCTGAGCTAATATGGCAAAAATCAAACTTCCAAAAAAATTACTTTATAGAGCTAGAAAAAGATAACCAATATCTGGAAGAACAAAACGTTAAGGATATTAAGGAAATTATTGGTAAAAATGCAACAGATGGTAGTCTCATCATACCAGACCTAAAACTATATTATAAAGCTGCTGTTATCAAAACCATTTTGTACCAGCTAAGAAGTAGAGTAGTACATCATTAGAGTAAGTTAGGTACACAAAACACAACAGTCAATGACTATAGTAATCTAGTGTTTGATAAATTCAATGACTGGCTTCTGGGATAAGAGCTCACTATTTGACAAAAAAATTCCTGGGAAAATTGGAAAATAGTATGGCAGAGATCAATACCTTCCACTTTAATACCAATATAAAATCAATATAGGTTTATGATTTAGACACAAAGGGTGATATTACAAGCAAATTAGGAGAGCAAGAGATATTCTACTTGTTAGATCTGAGGGCAAGTGAGGAATGTTTGACCAAGAAGAGTTAAAGAACATTATAAAGCACAAAATATAATTTTGATTACATTAAATTAAAAAGAGTTTGCATAAACCAACCAATGCCATCAAGACTAGAAAAGAAGCAGAAAGATGGGAGAAACTTTTATAGCCAGCATTCTCATAAAAGCCTAATTTCTAAAATATGTAGATAACTGACCAAAATTTATAATAATACAAGTCATTTTCCAATTGATAAATAGTCAATGGATATAAATAGATGATTTTCAGATGCAATTAAAGCCATTTCTAGTCATATGAAAAAGTGTTCTAAATCATTATTGATAAAGAAATGCAAATTTAAAAAACTGAATACTTCACATGTCTCAGATTGGCTAAGTTGGCGTGAAAAGATTATAATAAATGTTGGAGGGTATGCAGGAAAACTGGAACACAAGCATTATTGGTGGAGTTTTGAAGTAAGACAACCATTCTGAAAGACAATTTGGGAACTATACCCAAAGGGCTATAAAACGATGCAAACTTGACTTCAGGCCAAGATGGTGGAGAGGACACACACACACACACACACACACACACACACACACACACACTTGTTTAATCTCTATCTTTGCTCTCAGAATTTATTTCATGACAAGCCTTGGAATTAGTGCTTGACTGGAAAAAAAAATAATAATTACCAACAGAAGACATCCTTGAAATTCACCTGAAAAGGTTTGTTTTTGCTTGGGGACAGGGACAACCAGATTGGACATAGGATGAGGGCAAGCAGCTCACACTGTGAAGACTGGAGGGGGAGGGGTGCCATCTCTGTCATTGCTGCAGGAAGACTTTTATCACAGTGTGAATATTCCGTCCTGGTAGCAAGCCAAGATCAGCAGAGAAGCTATAAACACAGGAGGTAAAGACACAAAAAGCTAGGGTCTCTCAGGCCCCCACCCAGGGTCTCTCAGTGCATTCTTAGAACCTCAGAGTCTAAGAGTGTAGACATACATAGCCATAGACAAAATGAGCAAAAAATTTAAAAAGACTCTAATTATTGAGAGCATCTATATGGATAGAGAGCAGACTTTAAATCCTGAGGAGAATAAAAATAGACTGTATCCAGATGAATCCCCAAAGAGAGATATGATCTGCTCCTCAATACACAAAACTCTCATAAAAGAAATCAAAAATGCTCTCACAAGAGAGCTAGAAGAAAAATGGGAAAAGGAAAGGGAAACTTGGCAAGAGGATAAGGCATCCCATTCATTTAAAGATAGAGTGGATAAAGAAATCAAATACTTGAAAAACAGAATTAGTGAGTTGGAAAAAGAAAATAACTCTCTAAAAAATAAAATTGGCAAAATAGAAAAAAAATCCATAGAACAAAACAACTCACTTAAAAACCCAATTGGACAATTAGAAAAAGATATAAAAAGGTGTTTGAAGAAAATACTTCATTGAAAATCAGAATTGAGCAAATAGAATAGAATTACTCGAGGAGACACCAAGAATCAGTCAAGCAAAACCAGAAAAATGAAACAATGGGAAAAAATGTCAAATATAGACTTGGAAAATGGATCTAGGAGAGCCAATATGAGAATTATTGGACTCTCTGAAAAATATGATGAAAAAAAAGAGCCTGGACAATATTTTCCAGGAAATTTTCAAAGAGGACTGCCCAAATGTTTTAGAAACAGGGGGTAAAATAGACCTACTGAAAGGGATCCTAAAATCAAAACAAATTCCAGAATCTGGCCAAATTCCAGAACCAACAGACGAAGGAAAAAATACTGCAAGCTGCTAAAAAAAAATCAATTTAATATGGAGGACCCACAATAAGGATTACCCAGGATCTAGCAGCGTCCACATTAAAAGATCACAGGGCCTGGAATATGATATTACAAAAGGCTAAGGAACTTGGTATGCAGCCAAAAATACCTTACCAAGCAAAAATGAGCATCTTTTTCCAAGGAAGAAGATGGACATTCAACAAAATAAGTAAATTTCATCTATTCTAAACAAAAAATCTAAACAAAAAGATTAATCTGGAAATATTGAACTCAAGAGATTCCTAAAAAGGTAAAAAGAAATCTTGAGAACTATATTTCTGCCATAAAGATATATAAAGAACACATGTATTAGAGGTGGAAAGGAAGTTGTACCAGAAAAAGTGGTGGTACTACATCTCATGAAGAGGCAAAAAAAAAAAAATGCTATTGTATCTGAGAGAAAGAAAGGAGGGGGATGAAAACAGTACATATCACATTCTCATTAGAATTGGCTTAAAGAGAAAAATATAGACATATTCGATTTATGGTGAAACTCCTTCCACTTCATTGAAAAGTGTGAGGGGAAGAGTAAAAAGTCAAGTAGTAAGCTAAATTGAAAGGAATACAGAGATTGTGAGGAAAAGGGGTAACAAAAGGGGAGGAATTCTAAGGTGGGGAGAGATCCTAAAGAGGGAGGGCTGCATAAGGCAAGTGGTGCTCAAAAGTTTAATATTGGGGAGGGGGGTAAGGGGGAAGGAAAGGAGAAAAGCATAAGCAGTTGCCAACAAGATGGCAAATAATACAAAATTAGTAATTTTAACCATAAATGTGAATGGGGTAAACTTCCCCATAAAGAGGAAGCAGTTAGCAGACTGGATTAAAAGCCAGAATCCTACAATATGTTGTTTACAGGAAACACACCTGAAGCAGGGTGACACAGTGATACATACAGAATAAAGGTAAAAGGTTGGAGTAGAATCTACTAAGCTTCAGGTGAAGCCAAAAAAACAGGGGTAGCCATCCTCATCTCAGATCAGCAAAAACAAAAATTGATCTAGTTAAAAGAGATAAGGAAGGGCACTATATCTTGCAAAAGGGTAGCATAGATAATGAAGCAATATCAATATTAAACATATATGCACCAAGTGGTGTAGCATCTAACTTCTTAAAATACAAATTAAGAGAGCTTCAAGAAGAAATAGACAGCAAAACTATAATAGTTGGAGATCTCAACCCTGCACTCTCAGAATTAGATAAATCAAACCACAAAATAAATAACAAAGAAGTCAAAGAGGTAAATAGCATACTAGAAAAGGTAGATACGATAGATCTTTGGAAAAAACTAAATGGAGAAATAAATGAAGACACTTTCTTTTCAGCAGTTCATGGGATCTATACAAAAACTGACCATATATTAGGACATAAAACCTCAAACTCAAATGCAGTAAGGCAGAAATTGTAAATGCAGACCATGATGCAATGAAAATTACATTCAACAAAAAACAAGGGGAAAATAGACCAAAAAATAATTGGAAAATAAATAATCTCATCCTAAAGAATGATTGGGTGAAACAGCAAACCACAGACACAATTAACAATTTCACCCAAGAAAATGACAATAATAAGACATCATACCAAAATGTGTGGGATGAAGCCAAAGAGATAATAAGGGGAAATTGTATATCTTTAGAGGCCTACTTGCATGAAATAGAGAAAGAGAAGGTCAATGAATTGGGCTTGTAGCTAAAAATGCTAGAAAAGGAACACATTAAAAACACTCATAAAAATGCTAAACTTGAAATTCTAAAAAATGAAAGAAGACATTAATAAAATTGAAAGTAAAAAACTATTGGATTAATTAATAAAACCAAGAGTTAGTACTATGAAAAAACCAACAAAATAGACAAACCCTTACTAAATCTGATTAGAAAAAGGAAAGAGGAAAATCAAATTGTTAGTCTTAAAAATGAAAATGGAGAACTCACCACTAATGAAGAGAAAATTAGAGCAATAATTAAGGAGTTAATTTGCCAATAAACTTTATGCCAATAAATTCAATAACTTAAATGAAATGGAAGAATACCTTCAAAAATATAGCTTGCCCAGATTAACAGAGGATGAAGTAAGTTGGTTAAACAGTCCTATCTTAGAAAAAAAAATAGAACAAGCTCTTAACCAACTACCTAAGAAAAAATCCTCAGGACCAGAAGGATTTACATGTGACTTCTACCAAACATTTAAAGAACAATTAACTCCAATGTTATATAAACTATTTGAAAAAAATAGGGATTGAAGGAGTCCTACCAAATTCCTTTTATGACACAGACATGGTTCTGATACCTAAACCAGATAGGTTGAAAACAGAGAAAGAAAAGTATAGACCAATACCCCTAATGAATATTGATGCTAAAATCTTAAATAAAATATTTGCAAAAATATTACAGAAAATCATCCCCAGGATAATACACTATGACCAAGTAGGATTTATACCAGTTATGCAGGGCTGATTCAATATTAGGAAAACTATTAGCATAATTGACTATATCAATAACCAAATTAACAAAAACCATATGATCATCTCAATAGATGCAGAAAAAGCATTTAACAAAATCCAATATCCATTGCTAATAAAAACATTTGAGAGTATAGGAATAAATGGACCATTTATTCCTTAAAATAGTCAGGAGCATATATTTAAAACTGCCAGTAAGCATCATATGTAATGGGGATAAACTGGAACGTTTCCCAGTAAGATCAGGAGTGAAACAAGGTCGCCCACTCTCACCATTACTATTCAATATTATATTAGAAATGGTAGCCTTGGCAAAAAGAGTCAAGAAAAAGATTAAAGTAATTAGATCTGGTAATGAGGAAACCAAATTATCATTCTTTGCAGATAATGAGATGGTATACTTAGAACCCCAGAGATTCTACTAAAAAGTTATTAGAAATAATTCATAACTTTACCAAAGTTGCAGGATACAAAATAAATCCACATAAATCCTCAGCATTTTTATACATTACCAACACAATCCAACAGCAAGAGATACAAAGAGAAATTCCATTCAAAATAATGGTCTATAGTATAAAATATTTGGGAATATATCTACCAAAGGAAACTCAGGAATTATATGAAAAAAATTACAAAACTCTTGCCACAAAAATAAAGTCAGATTTAAATAATTGGAAAGACATTCAGTGCTCTTGGATAGGCCAAGCAAATATAATTAAGATGACAATACTCCCTAAAATAATCTATTTATTTAGTGCTATACCAATCAGACTTCCAAGAAACTATTTAAATAACCTAGAAAAAATAACAACAAAATTCATATGGAAGAACAAAAGGTCAAGAATTTCAAGGGAATTAATGAAAAAAAAATCAAATGAAGGTGGTCTAGCTGTACATGATCTAGAACTATATTATAAAGCAACAATCACCAAAACCGTTTGGTATTGGCTAAGAAATAGACTAGTTGATCAGTGGCATAGGTTAGGTTCACAGGGCAAGATAGTGAATAAAAATAGCAATCTCGTGTTTGACAAACCCAAAGATCCCAAATTTTGGGATGAGAATTCATTATTTGACAAAAACTGCTGGGAAAACTGGAAATTAGTATGTCAGAAACTAGGCATGGACCCACATTTAACACCATATACTAAGATTAGATCAAAATGGGTCCAAGATCTAGGCATAAAGAACAAAATCATAAATAAATTGGAGGAACATGGGATGGTTTACCTCTCAGACTTGTGGAGGAGGAAGGAGTTTGTGTCCAAGGGAGAACTAGAGAACATTATTGATCACAAAATAGAAAATTTTGATTACACCAAATTAAAAAGTTTCTGCACAAACAAAACTAATGCAAACAAGATTAGAAGGGAAGTAACAAATTGGGAAAACATTTTTACAGTTAAATGTTCTGATAAAGGCCTCATCTCCAAAATATACAGAGAATTGACTTTAATTTATAAGAAATCAAGCCATTCTCCAATTGATAAATGGTCAAAGGATATGAACAGACAATTTTCAGATGATGAAATTAAAACTATTTCTGCTCATATGAAAGAATGTTCCAAATCACTATTGATCAGAGAAATGCAAATTAAGGCAACTCTGAGATATCATTACACACCTGTCAGATTGGCTAAGATGACAGGAATAAATAACAATGAATGTTGGAGGAGCTGTGAGAAAACTGGGACACGGATGCATTGTTGGTGGAGTTGTGAAAAAATCCAACCATTCTGGAGAGCAATCTGGAATTATGCCCAAAAAGTTATCAAAATGTGCATACCCTTTGACCCAGCCATACTACTACTGGGCTTATATCCCAAGGAAATACTAAAGAAGGGAAAGGGACCTGTATGTGCCAAAATGTTTATGGCAGCCCTTTTCATAGTGGCTTGAAGCTGGAAGATGAATGGATGTCCATCAATTGGAGAATGGTTGGGTAAATTATGGTATATGAATGTTATGGAATATTATTGTTCTGTAAGAAATGATCAACAGGAGAAATACAGAGAGGCTTGGAGAGACTTACATCAACTGATGCTAAGTGAAACGAGCAGAACCAGAAGATCATTATACACTTCAACAATGATACTGTACGAGGATGTATGCTGATGGAAGTGGATATCTTCAACATAGAGAAGAGCTAATGCAATTCCAATTGAACAATGATGGGCAGAATCAGCTACATCCAGAAAAGGAATACTGGGAAATGTGTATAAACTGTTATTTTTACCTTCTGAATCCAATTCTTCCTGTGCAACAAGAAATTCGGTTCTACACACATATATTGTATCTAGAATATACTGTAATATATTTAACATGTATAAGACTGCCTGACATCTGGGGGAGGGGGTTGGGGGAGGAAGGGAAGAAATCTGAATAGAAGTAAGTGCAAGGGATAATGTTGTAAAAAATTACCCATGCATATGTACTGTCAGAAAAAAAAAGTTATAATTATAAAATAAAATAAAAATTAAACTAAAAAAAAAAAGAAATGCACATTAAAATTCTTTTTTTTTCTATTTTTCTTTCTTTCTCTTTTTTTTTTGACCATACCTAAAATTGCATTGCTAAAGTTTCACTTTAGATTCATCAGATTTCCATAGATAAAAACTCAAAAGAGTGAATCTTGAAGAAGCTATGGGAAAACAAAAACACAAATATATTTAGATAGGGCTATCAGTTGTTCTAATCATTCTGGAGTAAATGGAATTATGGGAGAACTTTCACTAAGCTGTTTCAATTCTTTGCCTTCAAAGATTTCATTATGGATTGTATAACCCAAGAAGGCTAAAGGATGTTTTAAAAATTTTTAAATTGTCCTAATATTCATAGAATAATTTTTATACTTTCCAAAAAAACTGGAAATAAAATGAGTGGTCACTAATTAAGGAAGCAATATAAAACACACACACACATACATATATGTATATATACATATATATATATGTATGTATGTATATATATATATATACATATATATATATATAACTATAAATATGATAGATTCAGAGAATTTTATATGGATAATAGATCCAAAAGGAAGCATACAAAGTGAAAGGATTAAAAATGCACAATATCTAAAAATAAAAACATTAAAAGGCAAATCAACTCAAATTAAATGAACTCAGAACAATTCTTCTGAATAATAAATGATGAAAACCACTTCCTTCCTATCAGTAGAGAATTAGGAATTATGCATAGTGTTGCAGTGTTGATATAGTTAGTTATTCTGTTGATCAATTTGCTAGTTAATTTGTTACCCAAAAGGATACAGTGAGGAAGGATTATATCAGGAAATGGTTGTGGCATTAAAAAGTCATTGATATAATCTTTAATTATTCTAGAGTTTTTCATTTCAACTCCTTATTTTAATAGCATAAGAACTATAGAAGCATAATGCCATGTGACAACTTTGTAATTTGCTTTAATTGTACCCCATTTTACATTTCTCTTTGATTTCTTTCCACCTGCTCAAATGTTTATGCTTTCTGAAATGACTGTACAACTCATGAAAAATCTTATTTATTCAAATTCAGATAACTTTTCCTTCATGTATCAGTTAAAATTTAATATTTATCTTCTAAGGAATCAAGACTTTATCCTGTTAATGCAATGAAAATTAAATTAACTGCACAAACCTTGAAAGTATTACATGAATAACATATTGATGTGTGTCTCCAAATTCAATCCAATCACAACCAAATCCATTTCCACTTGACTGTTTTAAAAAACAAAGTCTTAATTTCTCAATTCTCATAAAATAGTAAATAATTTCCCTTTAGGGCATAATGCTATCTTGATGGTGTTGCTTTTTTAAGAATATTGAAAAATGCTATTTGGGGAAAAAATATTTTCTTTTGGGCATATATAGTTGGCCACTAACAACAAATAATCTGGGTAATCTTACTCAAAAAGTAATTTTTGTTTAGAAAGAATTAATTTATATGGGAAGGAGATATAAAATAAATTGAAGAGAGGCAAAGATACAACTTAAAAGAAGTACAGGAAATATGCACTTTGGGCAGAGTCATCCCTGAAAAGGCATTTAGAATAATCCGGTCTGAAAAGGGTGAAATTTCTCTGTGTACTTTTCCCTGCAAAACAGTTTCCTGATTTTTTTGAAAGTGAAATAAAAGGGGAATTATAATGACTATTTAATATGCTGTGCATATGGCCCAGGTCTCACTTTCATTACTCTACCCACAAGTTCTAAGCTCAGATGAACTCCCTCTTTGGCTCATTTCCTCTTCCTAGAGTTTACTCTGTGGGAAGGGAGGAAGAAAACACTAAACATATAGTATGATTCATATCTAGATCTCCCATATTTCGGTTCACAAGGTCCCTTGTTCGCACATAAGATTTCAAGTTATAAATGAATGGAATCTATTTTATCCCATAGAAGAAGCAAGAAATGGAAAGGACGTATTGGAGTGTGTGAACAAATACAGAAAATGCATAAGATAGACAATGAAAATATGCAAATGCTCATTTTTTTCTTTTGAGTTGGATTTTGGATTTCCATAACAGTAACCTCTTTGATATTCAGCATATAGCCAACTCTCCTATTTATTCTACATAGTTTTCCCAAGACCAATAATACCTTCCTATATTTTGAATTCAATCCAAAAATTAAACATACTTTTGAAACTGCTATAGATACATTCTTCTGCATCTCTTTTTTTACCCCCTATTCAAAGACACAAAAAGTTTTTTTATATTTGTCTGAAGGGTTGAACCCAGAGGGGAATCCTAAAAAGTTTCCCTCCTTTCCAATTAAATATTACTACAACAGCAGAAATGGCAAGGTCTTATTGTCTTGCTCTATCTCTTCCCCTTATTAAAGCGTTAATCCTTACTTTTAATCTGGTGACAGATTAATCTCTTATTTCTCCAAGAGGTGTTATGCTTAGTAACTCATCTTCTCTATTGGTATCTGGATTCCAGGCTCTGAAACTTGGCATGATTCTCAAGTCAAAAGCTAATATTATTTCTGATCAGGAAAACTCTCATCTCTGACCAAATGACTGGAGTCTGACATTCCATTGCCCTCTTTAGCTACAAGGTCAGATTTTAAAATATCACTATCCAAGAAATCAAACTATATTTCTCCCACACACACACACACACACACACACACACACATTGTTTAGGCATGTGTACATATATGTGTATATATAAAATGTACATATGCCAATGTAATCATTTATTAATTCTAGAGCAAGGAGTACTTACACACTATCTTGTCACAACCTCTCTATTTAAAAAAAATAAAGAAACAAGCCAGAATAAGTTAAGTCCATGGTCACCCAGGTAATAAGTGATGAAAGTGGGATTTTAAAAGACCTCTGTTTACAAATCCAGTACTCTTTCCAATATATCATGATGCTTTCCACAAGGAAGGGTGGAATGTGAAGGAAATAATAAGAATAATTTGACTTAATCATATTATGAATAAGAATATATTCAATATGACTTGGGAAAATAAGTTGCAGTTTTTTAATCTGTTTTTCTGATGTCACCATTTTTCATTCTAGGCATGTGATAAACATTTTCTTCACATCACATACATACTATGTCTTTTACTCTTACTTTTCAGAATTTCTTGTTTAGAAGACTGTAGTAAATTGACCAAGATTACCCCATTCATTACCTTTGGAGATACATTTTTTTAAAAAGAAGATAAGGAAAGGTAGATAAAAGTACTAGATCAGCTCAAGCAAGGGTTCTGAATCTGGCGGCCACTGACTAGTTCTTGAATTTGAATGGAAAAAATTATTGCTTTATTTAAATGTAATTTATTTCTTTTATACTACCATATGTTTTATTTTATACAATTAGAAACATTCTGAGAATGAATTCAAAGATTTTATCAACATTCCAAAGAGATGACCCACTCACCAAAAAAGGTTATAAAAACACTGAGTTTAAAAAAAAATGTCTCAAGCTTCCATTTACCAAGTAACAGTTTTAGAGAGTTTCTTTCAGGTATATGATTCAGAGAAAAACTCAACACTGAGTGAGAACTGATCTAGAGATATGGATTTTGAAGACAATGAAAATATAGCAAAATGCTCCTTACTGGCTTAAAAATAAGCAATAACTTCAAAAGCAGTATTTATTGCCTGTGCAGCAAAAATAATTGGTGAATTAAAAAAGCACTTTAATTCATTATAAATCTCATCCATGAAACAAAAGAGAGGATAAGTGAAAATATAAATACATGAAGTAAAGGAAAATATGGAAGAAACCAAAAAGCATTAATACTTAAATAAATCATGATCTCTATATAAGCAAAATATACTTATTTCAAATACAGGACATGGAGAAACATCTTAATGATTATAGGGCTCATTTCCCAGTTGATAAATGGTCAAAGGATATAAATATGGAGTTTTCAAAAGAATAAATGAAAACTATCAATAGACATATTTATTAAATTTAAATCACTAATAATTAAAGACATGAAAATTTAAACAATTTTGAGATAGCCATCTCACATTTATTAGATTGACAAAGATAAAAGAAAAGAAAAATGACAATTTCTGGAGGAGGTGGAGGAAATAGATCTACTAATGCACTGCTAGCAGAATTGTGAACTAGTTCAATCATTCTAGAGAACAATGTAGAGCTGTGCTTAAAGCTCTCAAAAACTATGCATATCCTTTAAACCAATAATATCACTACTAGATCTATACTTTAAGAAGAATAAAGAAAAAGGAAGCTCATCAATATGTAAAACAAAACATTTCTAGCATCTCTTTTTATAGTAGCAAAAAATTGGAAACTGAAAACATGCCCATCATCTCAGGATTTCCTAAAAAAATTATGGTATATGAATTTTTTAGAACACAATTATACTGTAAGAAATAATGAAACACCTTTGGAAGACTTACCTAAACTGATACAATGAATTGAACTAAAACAAAAAAATGTACACAGTGGTAGAAAAATTACAAAGCTGTGTAAAACTTATCATGATCCAGCAGAACACCAAATGATGATGAAAATTACTATCCACCTCCAAAAAAGTGACCTAGTTGGCTTAGAATGCAAATTAAAGCCCATTTTTCTTTATTTTTCAAGAGTTTTTTTATGAACTTCTCTGATACAGAAATTTGTTTTAAATGACTTCATACATACATACAGTCATTTCAGGTAGGTTTAACTCTATCATTTTTGTCATATCTTTTTTTTTTCATATCATTTCTACATATGGATCTATTATACCTAACCTTTCTCTATATTCACACACTTTCACCTCTTCCTTATATCTATTGAACTGGGGTAATTACAACAGCTTCCAAACTGGCTTTCCACCTCATCTCTCATTAGTCCAATCCATCTTGCATATTATGGCAAAGCTTATTTTCTTTCAGAAAATAAATGTTCATGTGACTCTCATCCCTAAGAAATTTAAATGGTGCCTAATTGCCTCTAAAAGAATAACTGTTCAATTATATAGAATCTTGCCCCAACTCACTTTTTCAAACCCATTAAATGTTATTTCTCACCACCCCAGAAATATTTTGTTCTGATCAGATTTGTCTCATTGTTCCTTAATTATAATATGACCACTTCCAACTCTGTCTTTGTATTGTCTGCCACCAATGTCTGGAATACACTCTCTCTTTATCTTTCTTTGCCTTATGGAGTCCTCTTCATTTAAGATGCAGCTCAGGCATGATCTTTTGCATAAATGCTTTCCTGATTTCCTGAACTGCTAATATCTTTCTCCGAAATGATGTTTTTCCCCCATACTTTTTGTATTCATGAATGCAAATATATGTGTATTAATATACATATATATTTTATAAACATGAATATTTTTGTAATGTATATATGTATATATGTGTGTATAAATGTACATATATATGATGGTATATATGTATGCATATATGTATAAATGTATAGAGATATATATACACATAAGGTGAAATTCAAATGAGGAAGGTATGTGTAAAATAAATAAAACATAAAAACAACAAAGAGAAATTTTAATCTCAGTCTAAAAAATAAGAATTTTTTTCTTTGGTTTGACACGATGATCATGCACTGGTAATAAAAAAAAATGTCATGTTATAGTGATACAGATAGCACTTGTAACATTTTTCAATTATAAATTGAAATTGAAAATTTTAGTATACCAGACAGCAGTGTGAAATGGTAAAAATACTACATATGGTCTCTATCACAACTAATCAATACATAGAAAAATTATCATGATTACATTCCAATAAATCTTTATTTAACAATATAAATTTTGGGGGGAGTCATGAGTCATACAAGAAGAAACTGTGCTACCTTTGGCTTGAAATCTATAGTTTGTTAACTCCTATATTTGTTGAAGGTCAAAGAGCATGAGAGAGATGTGTATGTCAATGTTGATTTGATTTTGCATGATGATGAATTTTCCAAATTATGAGTTAAACATGATGGAGAAATCTCTTCTGTGGCTTTTGGTGGGAGTAGAATAGGATTGTGTTATTTTAATGTTTTCTATTGTATTTGAAAGTATTTCTCTTAATAATAAACATGTTTGTCTTTCATTGGGCTTTGGTGTTTCAGAAAAGGTTTATTATTTACTATATATATATATGTATATATATATATATATATATATATATATATATATATATATAAAATTAAATAATTTTCACCAGTGTTTATTTCTGCTGGGAGTAACTAAAGGAGGCTTACTAGTGAACTGTGATCTCTTATTTAAAAAAAAAAAAAAAAGAGAGAGAAAAGAAAAAGAAAACCTGGTGTAAAACCAAAAGGCAGCATTATGTCTTAGTTTATAATCAAAAATCAAAAAAGGAAAGGAAAAATTAGGGAAAGAAATGGA
This sequence comes from Sminthopsis crassicaudata, assembly GCF_048593235.1. Taxonomy (NCBI): domain Eukaryota; kingdom Metazoa; phylum Chordata; class Mammalia; order Dasyuromorphia; family Dasyuridae; genus Sminthopsis; species Sminthopsis crassicaudata. The sequence continues at coordinate 550,028,319 of NC_133617.1, read as the reverse complement.
AATGATACAAGAAAATAATGAAAAAAGAATCTACTGCTTCATCAAGGAGACACCAACGAAAATGATTCTACCTTAAAATATAGAAATGTCTAAATGGGAATAGAAGCAGAAAAATCCATTGAATAAAATAAATTCTTAAAAAGCCAAATTGGCCAAATGGAAAAATGAGGTATAAAATTTCACTGAAAAAAAAAAAAGAATTTTTTAAGGAGTAGAATTGTTCAAAGAAGTAGAAAAAGAAGTACAAAAAATTCATGAAGAAAATAATTCCTTGATTTCTTATAAAATCATTAGCTTCAATCTGCTCAATTCTGCTCAATTCTCTTTTTTTTTAAGGAATTATTTTGAGGATTTCATGGCCTGAGACAAAATCCTATTTTTCTTGGAGGCTTTTTTTTTGTATATAGGAGCTTTAATTGTGTTATCTTCTTCTGAGTGTGTGTTTTGATCTTTTTTTTTTTTTTTAATAAGCAGAGCAACTTTTTATAGTCAGAATTTTTTTCTGTTATTTACTCTTTATCCAGCTTATTATTTGACGTTTATCTCTTTCTTTAAGTAGGTTTCTGTTTCTAGGGTGGAGGGAACATTGTCCCAAATTTCAGGGGTGTTGTACAGCCCCAGGAAAGCTTTAAGAAATAGATTGGGGCTTGTATCATCTTCCAGGAACTAACAAAACTGCTTTATGGGCTTTCCTCATGCTTTAATGTTTTTTTTTTTTTTTCCTCCTACAAGTCGAAATAGAATCTGAACTCAAGTAGGATGTTTATTACAAATTTCCCTGCACCATTTTTAAATCCAGGTGTTGCCAATTAAAAAATCAGCATTTTTCAGGATAAGTGCCACGTTCTGACATGCCAGGGCATTTATTTCTTAATACGGGAACCAGTATTACACAAACTTTCATCAGATTGGTTTAAACTGGTGTGCTTCGCAATAATTCATGGAGTCTTTATGTCAAGAAAGAGATCTTCCTGGCTGTCAATGAACCATACATTATAAAGTTCCCCTTCTTCATCTTTGAAGTCATGTTTTAGTTCTCTAAAGAAAAAATAAGAAGTAGGAGAAAGGGAAAACAATATTTGGGTCAATAAAATATTGTAAGTAACCTTTACATTCCATAAAATTAGGCCTAAGAAACTTCATATGGTAGTGAATCAAATATCTCCATTTGAAAAATAGAATTTTAAAGGGATAGTTTATTGAGTAAGAGGGTCCTAAATAGAAAATAAAGGTAGTTTTAAATTCATTTTTCTCTCACTTTAAAAATATTTACAATTCAGATGTGCTGATTTATTTCCTATGGGATGGCCCCTGACAGGAGCAGAGGAAAGAATAAATGAAATAACTATAATGAACTAAGAAACAGAATAAATAAACAATAACAAATTTTATTTTAAAAAGAAAAAACCATCACTTTTCAAACTTTAAAAGAGTTTACAGAAGTAACATCTTATTGACAAATATTTTATTTTGTAATATATGGTCAATGTTTTTTGTTTTGTTTTGTTTTGTTTTCTTGTTGATTATGGAAGTAGTGCTATTAGATGTGATGTGAAAGTGGTAGTGGTGGTGGTAGTGGATTGGTAAATTGGAATTAAATTATTAAAAAATCAAATACATTTGAAAAAAAATGTCCTGAGAGCTCTCTAAGTATTTGGGGCAAAAACAAAAACACACACACATACGCGCACGTGCGCGCACACACACTCACACACACATTTTTGGGGTAGTGAGTGATATGTGGGCATTTTGATTTTAAGATGCCTATGGCTATCTAGTTGGAGCTATCCAATATCAGTTAGTGATGTGGTACCATTGTTCAATAAAGAAACATGATGCTTATATATTCAGTATATTCTAAGTATCACTTATTTTAATATTTTAAATTAAAATAAATATGTAAATTATTGTTATACTGACAAAATGTACATTCTATACATTATAATGTTTTCTAAAGTTATGTCTTTCTTTAGAAATCAAATTGTAACAAGGAAAAATGAGATGTTTATATGATTCGATAATACCAGGCAGAAACTGTTTTTAAGGAAATTTTAAAGATAATATGTATTTAAAAAGATAATTTTGGTTTACCAATAAATCAAGTAAAATTTGAAGCCTAGTCCAAATCCATGGGTTTAACTCAGCAGAATCATTTCCTATAAGTTCTAAAGAAGTAAAGTAGAAAATTTTCATCCACAAGTCATGGTAGTTTATAGTACATAATAATGTTTTCCTTCAATGGTGAATGAAAGAGAAACTTTCTCCTCAAAGGAAGAATAAGTGTATAGAATTGATCTAACCAAAAAATGCTGATATAAATTCATGGATTTAAATGTATGCAGTCTAAAAGTCACACTTATTTATTACAGGTATCATTCATTTAGAAATTAATGCATCAATGATTATGGAGCATTCTAACAGCATATACTTTTATCAGAAACTTTTTTTATCATAGGGAGAAAGAATATAGGAAGCATAGATTCATACTTCAGTACATCAGAGAGAGATTGTCTGGGGAGGATGTATAAGTGTGTATGTATGTATGTACACACACACACACACACACATATATATATATATATATATATATATATATATATATATATATAGAGAGAGAGAGAGAGAGAGAGAGAGAGAGAGAGAGAGAGAGAGAGAGAGAGATACACATACATATATTTCTGAAAATGTTTGGAAAATATAACCTATATAACCTAAACAGCATTATCCAAAAGAAAATATAAAATGTTCACTTAAAATTCTTAGGAAGAAAAAGGAGAGGCTAACTTGTAGTTAAAGGAACATAGAATGAGATTGATCTGTCCTATACATGGAAAGTTCTTTAGAAAAGAAAAAGAAAGTCAAAGGAAGATCTTTGTCTCAAAAGAGATTGTTGGAAAATTACACAAAAGCAAAGAAGATTCCAGGACATAAAAAGATTAAATGGTGAAGCAATCATAGTTACTCTGTTCTAGTAGCTTCAGACAACAGGCCCTCCATTAGTTGAAGGCAAGTCAGATCCTAACTTGTCCTTCCCAGAAGAAAAAAGTGATGTCTTAACTGAAAAAGACTGCAAATCTTCTCTTTAATGTTGTATCTGCTAATAAATAGATCTATCATGATCTTGTGAGTCCTGTGGCTCTGAAAAGAGCATTATAACTAACTTGCTAATGTTTGGAAATTCTTCATTAGAATGCAGGAGTTTTTCCATTTAGTTAAAATGTAAGTGATAGTAAAGGTAACACATTAAATGAAATTTGTATATATATATAAAACAGTGTGGTAAAATAATCAAGCAACATAGGTATAAAAATACTATCTTTTTCCATGTTAAGAAGGCAGAAATGTGAATAGGACAGTGATTGCCCAATGTGAGAGTCAACACTGAATGCAGAAAATAATTCAGAAAAGAAAGATTAAATACTTCAAAATTTGACTTAGAAACATTTTTGGTTATATTTCTATGAGTGGAAATAAATATAACAGGAGATAAATCATGAAAACATAGGAGTTGGAGCCAGAAGGGAACTTTGGGGTGATTTACCATAATATTATCATTTTATAGATGAGCCACTCTCAATTGAAATAAATTGTTCATGGTCATGTGGGTATTGGCCATGTAAAGCTAGAAATTTAGTTCTCTTCTTAGATATTTAAAAAATTATGTATTTGCTTATATTTATTGTTTTAGCATTTCAGTCCCAGAAGATTTAATTAAGATGTAATTTTACTTCCCTAATAGTCTTTTTCATTTTATATTATTTAATTTTTATACATTCATATATTTGTCTTACAAAATCTTGAGTAGGGAATTTGTTTTGTATACCACTAAAACTTGTATAATGGGGCTTTGTATCCTTTTGATCTTTTTAACCAAAATTCCTACAACATTTTCCAAAGGGATCATATCTACAAACTGGATGGATCTCAGAGATTATCAATTAAACACTTTATGATATACCTGACAAGTAGACAGTTAGACTTTGAATAAATATCTCAAGTGAGGAATAATTTTTCATTTTCCAGTACAGACATTTTATTCTTGTATAGGCCTAATAATTAGAAGTCTATATATTAAGACCAAATTGGCTTCTTTGAATTTACTTTGAAGCCTCTCAGCTCAGTCTTATTTCTTCCATGTCACAAGTTGGCAAATACATTTATAAAGTAACTTGATATAGAGGGTGGAACTAAAATTAGAGATAGAAGCCAAGATATTTACTAAATTCTCCCCAGTTTCCCTCAGAATGAATGCTAGATTAAGTCTCTGAACAGATTTTTAGAATGATAGAAGCCAAAAGCATTCTGAGTGAAACAATTATCCAATGAGATGTCATGGAAGGACTTCAGAAAAGGTTTGTCTCACTTTGGCAGAGGTGAATGCAGGGCAGATAGAAAGAAGGCTCCTAGCCAAAATATACACCAACAGCATTGGCCACTCTACCCTACCTCAGAGGGCCAATGGCTCGACATCGTACCTGTCAGATCTTTAATCCAACCACAGAAGGCAACTTGCAAGCTCCCAATGGCATAATAGACAGCTCAATCCAGGACAGTGGAAAAGTCAGTAGCACTGACAGCTTTGCTGTAGAAAAATCTTGTCTCTTTGAAAAATAGCTTGAGACAATCTCCCCTGTGTTCTAGGAGCAGACCCCAACTTTTAAAAATGAGCAAAAAAACCAAAAAGATCCCTGTCCATAGGAAACTAATAAGGGAACAGAGAAGATCAGAACACAAACCCAGAAGAGGACTACAATGGCAAATTCTGAAGACTCAGAGAGAAATATAAACTACCTTGAAGGTCAAAAGATTCTCTTGAAAGAGCTCAAAGAGTATTTTTAAAAGTAGAGGGATAGAAGAAAATGGGAGGAAAATAAAAGTTAGGAAGGGAAATTATGAAAGAAAAGTTGAGAGCTTGGATTTCTCTCATCAATAGGGATTTAGAGCATTTTTTCACATGACTGGAAATAACTTTAATTTTTTCATCTGTAAATTATCTTTTCATGTCCTTTGACCATTTATCAATTGGGGAATGGGTTATAATTTTATAAATTTTAGTCAATTCTCTACATATTTTAGAAATGAGGCCATTATCATAAACAGTGATTATAAAATTCTTTCCCCCCCCCCATTTCTGCATTGTTTTTCTTTGTGTAAAACCTTTTTTAATTTAATGTAATCAAGGTTGTACATTTTGCATTTCATAATGTTCTCTAGTATCTTATGTGGCCACAAATTACTCCCTTCTCCAAAAATCTGTTGCTGTTAAAATTTGCTTTTGTGTTTAAATCATAGATGATTTTTCCTGATATGAGGTGGTATTGCTGAATAGAAGTAGTTCAAGGAACATTAGGGCTTCTGTATAGACACTTCTGATGCTTCAAGCTAAGAACTCTATTTTAGCATCTAATTTATGAGGTTCTCTTGTACTACCATCCACTAGCATTCCCTGGATCACCTGCTAAAATACCCCTCTTTCTAAAAGGGAATAGTATGAAATTCCTTTGTAGAATAGTGATTCCTCTACTTTCTTCCACAGTGGCTAAATAAGGATTCTCCTTCAAACTTTTTCTTTGAAGAAGTTCCCTAACACATCAAAAATAAAAGGAAGTCTTGCCATCTGGATGGGACCTGAGCTACTTCTTCAGGGTATTTAAAATCCTCTGAGACAGTAAGAATTTTGAGACTTAGGAAAGGCCAAAGAGAAGCCATAAACATTCTGATAAAAAACAATCCATTCTTATCAAGTAAGACTTCCTGGAGAGTAGGCCCAAGAAACCACTGGACAAGGGGACCCCTTCTTTTCAGTAAAAGATTAATTTATTATAGAAATGGCTTCTGGTAGATCACATACCTTACAAGAGCAATAAGATGCACAAAAATTCAACTTTTCATCAGAAGGAGTAACCCTCTCACTGAAATAGGAAAGTTCCATATGGCCACTTGACAGATTTAGCAAATTAGACAACCACTTGAGTGAAGAATGATGCTTTGTCCTTAGTGAAGAAGTCCTATGTCAAGCCCAATAGGATATCATTACCAGATGTTCAAATTGACACTGAACCCACCCCCAAATGTCCTTTATTCTTTTAACAACTCCAACCTGGTGGCTGGTTGGTTTTTAAACATATGTCCTCTGATAAGTACCAATGTGTTAAAAAAAAAAAAAAAAAAAAAACAACTGTATGGAGTAGAAAACATAAGTAAAATTCTTCTATTACTTCTGATTCCAAAGGGGAGAGGGTTTGATCACCTAAAGAAATTTTATGAGGAAAATCTATGCAAGTATAATCAAATTATGAAATTCCCAGATAAAGGAAAATATGAGCAACAAGAGGAAAAAAACTATTCAAATATGACAGAGCCACAGATATAATTATAAATACACATAGAATTATACTAATAATAGCTATATTAAAAGAATGAAGGTCTTGAAACACTATATATTGAAGAGCAAAAGAACTAGGGTTACAGCTGAAAATATTATGTCCAGCAAAGTTAAGCATAAAATGAACAACAACAACAACAACAAAGACATTCGATGATTTGCCAGGTTTTCAGGATTTTCTTGAAAGGAAGGAAGGAAGGAAGGAAGGAAGGAAGGAAGGAGAAGGAAGGAAGAAGAAAGAAAGAAAGAAGAAGAAAGAAAGAAAGAAGAAGAAAGAAAGAAAGAAAGAAGAAAGAAAGAAAGAAAGAAAGAAAAGAAAGAAGAAAGAAGAAAGAAGAAAGGAAGAAAGAAGGAAAGGAAGAAAGAAGAAGAAAGAAGGAAGGAAGAAGAAAGAAAGAAAGAAGAAAGAAAGAAAGAAGAGAAAGAAAGAAAGAAGAAGAAAGAAAGAAAGAAAGAAAGAAAGAAAGAAGAAGAAAGAAAGAAAGAAAAGAAAGAAAGAAGAAAGGAAGAAAGGAAGGAAGGAAGAAAGGAAGAAAGAAAAGGAAGGAAGGAAGGAAGAAAGAAGAAGAAGAAGAAAGAAAGAAAAGAAAGAAAGAAAGAAAGAAAGAAAGAAAGAAAGAAGAAAGAAAGAAAGAAAGAAAGAAAGAAAAGAAAGAAAGAAAGAAGAAAGGAAAGAAGAAAGAAGAAAGAAAAGGAAGAAGAAAGAAAAAGAAGAAAGAAAAGGAAGGAAGGAAGAAAGGAAGAAAGAAAAGGAAGAAGGAAGAAAGAAAGAAGAAAGAAAGGAAGGAAGAAGAAGAAAGAAAGAAAGAAAGAAGAAAGAAAGAAAGAAGAAAGAATGAAAGGAAAGAAAGAAAGAAAGAAGAAAGAAGACAAGAAAGAAAGAAAGAAGAAGATAGAAAGAAGAAAGAAAGAAAAGAAAGAAGAAGGAAGGAAGGAAGGAAGGAAGGAAGAAAGAAAGAAAATGAAAAAAGAAAAGGAAGGAAGGAAGGTAGAAAAGGAAGAAGAAAGGAAGAAGGAAGGAAGGAAGAAGAAGAAAGAGAAGAAAGAAAGAAAGAAAGAAAGAAAGAAAAGAAGAAGAAAGAAAGAAAGAAAGAAAGAAAAGAAGAAAGAAAGAAGAAAGAAAAGAAAGAAAAGAAAGAAAGGAAAGAAGAGAAAAAGAAAGAAAGAAAGAAGATAAAGAAAGAAAGAAAGAAAGAAAGAAGAAAGAAAGAAAGAAAGAAAAAGAAAGAAAGAAAAGAAGAAGAAAGAAGAAGGAAGAAGAAAAAAAGAAAGTGAAAGAGAAAGAAGACAAAAGAAAGAAAGCAAAAGAAAGAAGAAAAAAACAGCTTAATAAGAAACTTGACATATAAAATCCAAGAGAAATATAAGGTTAACATTAAAACCTAGGTACAATGGACTCCAAAAGGACAAACTATTTATGCTTTATGTGTCGATTGTCATTAGCAGTTGGGCTATTTGAAAGCTTGAAGTAAGAGCTGAATATGTTGTGATTCTCAAAAACAAAACAATATTACCTCATACCTAATAGATTGGCTAAGGAGCCAGAAAAGGAAAATAACAACTGTTCAAGGGAATGTGGAGGAAATGAGACACTAAAGTACTGTTGGTGAAATTGTGAACTAATTCAACCATCCTGTAGAGAAATTTGGAATTATACCTAAATGGCTATAAATCATACTTATTCTTTAACCTAATAATACTTTTATTAGGCAGTTAATTATTTTGCTATTCTCATCAATACAATGATTCAAGACTACTCTGAAGGATTTAAGATGAAAAAAAAAAATCTATATCCAAAGTAAGAACTGACTGTGCCTGAATATGCTTTGTTTGTTTTATTTTGCAGAGTTGGGGTGAACTAGTAAGAAAGTTAGTCTTGGTAAGGAAAGGAACTTTCCCCCCACTCTCTATTTCTCACATCTTCAAACTCAGCAAGCCCACTGGCTTTTTAGATACCCCTTAGAAACATTCTCAGGGACTTAGCCTTAAAAACAATACCAGCCTCAAATTCAGTAAATCTGAATTCAAGTCTCATCCCTGACATAGACTGGCTCTGTGATTGGAGACAATTCATTTAAATTCTCAGTACTCTAGGCAACCTTTTAAGATAAGTAGCAGAGATATATTAATATCTTATCTGCATTGCTGACCTGCATTGGCAAAGTTTCTTCATCCTCTTTATGTTGAGAAAAGTACATTTTCAGATGTTATTCTATTCCTGTCTTATAGCACTTTCCTTTTTCACAACCAAACATACATAAATATATGGATAGATAGATAGATAGATATAGATATATGTATAAAGATGTGCATATATACATGTATATATAATGTATAATTTACAGATTATGTGTAGATACATATAAATTTATGTTTAAATACATAGACCTTTTTGCTTCAATTTCCTCTTCTTTTATTCATTTCTCAATCCTATGTAATATAGCTTCTGACTATCTAACTCAAGTGAAACTATACTTGTTAGGATTTATATCTATCTCAACTGCTCAATTTAATGACCTTTCTTGGTCCACAGTCTTCTTAACTTCTGTAGCCTCTTATTTTACCCATTTCTTCTGCTTTTATTTTAAAATTTAGAGAACAAGAAAGAGAAATTAGAGCTTCTAGGAAAAGAACATATCTTTGGCTTCATAGGTAACATTGATATGTGGGAGAAAATATGTCCAGAAAATCACTCTCGATTAATATATTTTATTCAAAAGAAACGTATTAGGGAAAAAGTAAATGGGGTAGCACTGCATACTAAGAAAGTGAACTCACATGAGTAGATGTAGGACACACAAGGAAAAACATGAGGAAATGTCTGTAGATGAAGAACAATGGAGATAGAAGAAAAGACATTTTGCTATCAAAGGCCAAAACATATCACCTAGAAAACATATCACCACTGTCATATTACCTCTCAGCTATGATAATATCCAGAAGTGAACTTAGTGAGATGAACTTAGTAGGGACTTACAAAATAGAAATACACCTCCTTCCTTACTCAAAATGTTTTGTTGCTCTTTTTTTTTTTTTGTTTGTTTTTAGCTTTTCCTAGGAGAATGTGATTTCTGTTTTGGAAAAGTGATGCTTTACTTTGGTTTCCATTATATTATCCCACTGCATATCCCTTTAGAAAAGCTAATCGATACTAAGTACTCGATTGATATTACAGAGAAGTTAAATGATTAAATATTGAGAACCATATTCATAGGGAGTTATAAGTGAAAATATTAGAAAATCCACGAACTCCAAAGATTATCTCTAGAATTAAAAAAAAAGATATAATCAGTTACCCTCCAAGAGCACAACTTGACAATGTGAGCAAAGGATGGTAGAAAAACATAGAAGGACTGTTTCACCTGTCAGCGAAACATCTAATAAAGTACCTCATACTATTTTGTTTTGGTTTTTTGTAGAAAATATGGAATATGTAGATTGGATGATGTAAAGGGCTGAAACTGAGTAGATTCACTTGTATATCCAAGCAATTGAGGCTAATTACCAATTGGACAATACTCTATTAGCATATGTTTGGAGAATGACCTGGCCCACTATCCTGTGCTAGCTTGATCTGTGGGTAGATACAGAGAATTGTAAGAGGCATTGGACGGTGGAGTAAGGCAAGGGAATCACTTTTTGGCGGTGGAGAGAGAGAGAAAGAAAGTATGGAGTTTCCTGTATCTATTCCCCTGACTGCTACTCCAAAAGACCAAGAATAAAGACTTTTTCTTATCCTGACTCCAGCTGATTCTGAGGTATACAGGGTGCTATCTCGGTCTTCACAAGATGATAATTTAATTTGATTGATAATGCTCAGACTCAAAATAATATTTATTGGTTCAACATCAATGTAGCTTCCAATGAACTGTATTATTTGGCCCTAGAATGCTAAAAGTATATCAATCACTTATCAGTTCAAAGCAAGTATCTTATATCAAAAATTTGCAAATGTCACAAAACTAGGAGGGACATCAATAGTGAATGATATAGAATCAAGTTCCAAAAAACATAGTGATAGAAAATTGAATTGAATCTGAAGTGAAATGCACTAGGATAAAATGCAAAATCTTATACTTTTCTAAAAAAATTAATTTCAAAAGTACAAGATGGGAGAAGTATAGCTAGGTAGAGAGTTATAAGAAAAAAAGGTTTAAAGGCCAAAGTGGATTTTCAAGATCCATATCAGCATACAAAAAAGTAAACATATGTGAATTTGGGATACATTTAAAAGAGGTACAAATAAGAATAAAGAATAGAAAATCTATTTATACTCTGTGCTGGGTAGATCATATCTGCAACATTGTGTTCTGTTATGGACATATATTCAAAGAAGGCATTGATAAGGTAGATAGTATCCATAGAAAGGAAACTATGATGGTAAAGAACCTTGAGTCCATGTTAAATGAAGATCAGTTTAAGACTTGGAGATATTTATTCTGCAGAAGAAAATACTTCAGAGAGGAGGATAATTATACTCAGGTATCTTAAAAATTGTTGTGTGGAAGAATTAGATTTGTTCTGTTTGACTCCAAAGATTTGTAGATAAGAGCTGAAAACAAATTTTGTTGAATGTCGGGGGAAAAAAATCTTACTAAAAATTGAAAGATTACAAAAGTGCAATCCATTGCCTTGGGAGATGTTGGGTTAACCATTTTTGGAAGTTTACAAGTAGAGGTATGATAACATTTGTCAGTTATGTTATGGTGAATATTCCTTTAAGTTATGGTTTAGAATAGTTAATTCCAAGAAATGGTACACAATGGACTAGATGAACATTCCTATTCAAAATTCTACGATTCTATGAAGTCTTTTGCAATTTGGCTCCATTTTATCTTTCCACTCTTATTCCACATTATACTTTTTTATGTGTTTTGTTCCAGTCAAATTATCCTGCTATATGTTTCTTGTACATAATATATCCTGTCTCCATGCCTTTTTCCCTCAGGCAATGGACTGTTTATTTCAAGTAATATATGATACAATTTTACTATAAAAGGAATTGGAAACTCTTTTGAAAATCCCTGCAATGGGATGTAACCTTGATTTTCATTTTTAAGTATTTTTTTTCTAATAGTGTGATTTCATCCATTTTTGATATACTGTAATTTGTATGCATTAAAAGTAACTCAGCAAATGTTTTATTAACACTAAAGCAGAACTTGAAGCCAAAGTCTAAGAAATTTCATCATAGTAAACAATTCTTCATGGAACACTGTCAGGTTTGGTTCTACCATAATGATGGATTTCTCACAAACCAAGACAGATTTATTTTAGGTGCAAAACTATTTAACAAGCAAGAACTTTTTCACATGTTGGAAGGAGGGCAACTGTGTTGTAATAATGCATAAACTCTTTATTAGGCAGTTGAGCATGCAGGGAACTCTATTCCCAATTCAGCTTTATCACTAGTTCTCTCCAGATGTTTAATCTGCCAATTCTCTCTGCTATCCTCTTCTAATGTCTAAGCTTTGTTTTCCTAAAATCCATATCACCTTTTAAGAGTGTAATTATTTCCTCTATTTAATTATCTCATTTTATGTATGTGTATATATCTTCCTTCTCTTTCTATAAACTAGTATAACCTTGTTTTGAAGATCCAAGACATAGCTTCTATGTGATTAAAGCCATCCTTCTACTAGGAGATACTGTCCTTGATGTCTTTAAGTATCTCCAAGATGCTATATATTTAGACATAGGGGGACTTTGGTGGCCGTAGTGGGTATTTATAAAATGTTTTGTTTTTCCATTTTAAATGTAAGTCTGATTCATAGGTAATTGAAGATAGACTGTCATCTCCCACTTCTGAGCCCTGTTCATCTTTTTTTGTGTAACACAATGGTGGCTGAGTGGGAGATCCTCAGGAGTTGGGAATGGCAGTTCCCAGCTAGGAGGCGTAACCAGAATCACTTGCTGGATGCCAGCACCTCACACCAGCTGCCAACTGCCAAGTCATTTCCCCACCTTTGTAAAAGTGGTATGCTATACATGCACACCCTCCTTACCTCTGTGTCAAAGAATTCCCAGCTTACTTCAATTAATTGCTCAGATGAAACTTTCTACATGAGCCCTTTCCTGTTCACTCAAGCTTTCAGCTTTCTCTCTCTCTTGAAATTACTTTGCATTACTCTGTGAGTGTCCATAATATACATATATATATATATATATATATGTATGTATGTATTTGTTTGCATTCACTGACTTGTGTTTATATTGTATCCCTTTAATAATATAAAAGTTCCTGGGAAGTGGGGAGAAGGCTGGGGAGGGGGGGTAATTGTATTTCCAGAGTAAGCGCATGGTAGATAGACTCTTAAGATAAGTTTGTTAAATAAATTTTTCTAAAGCATGACAATAGACAAATCACTAACCTATATAAATCTCAGTTTCCTTAAAGAAAAATGAAGATAATGACTACCTCATTGATGAGGGTTAAGGAGAAAATTCCAGATCTCTATAGTACCTTTGACAACAGGAACTGGCATTAAGGAAAGAAAGCCTGAATTTGATAGTCCAAGCTCCCTGGAGGCAAGCTAGGAGGAGCAGTGATTATCTTGACCTTTTGATCTTAATTGAGTCTTTGGTTCTTTAAGTGGACCCCCAAGTAGAGATCTCTGATCAAATTCTTAACTGAATTCTTTGCATTGACAAAACCATCATAATTCCAATTACTGTTTCTATTAAGAAAACCAAAATATGATTGCAACCTCCTAGGTTATTTTTCTCTTATAAAAATCCTATCTATACATTTTTCTTTCTCAAAACCTCATATGTATTTATCCCACTTTATCAGTCAATTCTTGACAATATTCTCCTGTGTATGTTAAGTGAAGTGAATCAAAGATTATAGAACCTGTCCTCATTACAGAACACGATCCTGTCCACTACCAAGTAATGATTTGATTACATAATTTGAAACATCATGTAAAAACTGTTCCCACAGAACTGGAGAACTCAAATACTGTCCTGCATTTGTGAGCTTGTCGTGGGAAATCACTCAGAGCCTGAAAATGATTGTACTGTAATTCACCTTCTTCATCCCTTCCCATTAATGATTTGTGAATAAAATCTCTACTTATCCTGCAAAGGGAGAAAGTCTTCTGTCCAGGAGAACTTCCACTTTGCAAATTGTATTCCTCACTCTGAAAGTGATTAATTAAATTGTTACTTCCTAGCTGTGTGACCCTGGGCAAGTCACTTAACCCCAGCCTCAGGGGAAAAAAACAACAACAAAAAAACAAAAAAACAAAACAAAACAAAAAAACCACTACACTATCTTTCTTTAGTCTCCAGCTTTTCCTTCCATCAAGGAAGTCTAAGTTGTTATGAACATAGGAATTTGATTATTGTCTACTGATTTAATGTGGGTAATAATACCTTCTAAGATCATTTAAAAGACTTTAAAACCTATGTAAAACAAATTCAGTTGCTTTTCTCATATTGATTCAAAATCTAGATCTATCTATAATGGCCTTATGGCAATATGAAACAGAAAAGTGCAGAGAAGAGGACAAAGATGGATAGACCTTTTAAGACCAGTGACTTAGGAAACTGTCAGATAGCCCATATTTAATGAGAGTAGATAATGTAATACTTCCTACATACCACTATTTCTTTTGAGACCTGTGATTTCCATCCATTTTAATGTCAGTTATTCTTTGCACAACAACCAAGATTATGTTCACTCTAAAACTGCTGGTCTATAATAGCCTCCTGTGTTTATACCATTCATGCCATTCTTCCTCTCTGCTTACCTTACCTCCAGGAAGACAGGAAGGATTTGGAGGGCACAAGTCAATTATTTATATCAGTTGTCCCTGACTGTTCAGATGATTTTGGAAGACATAAAATGAAAGTGAAAACAAACATGCAAGGCACAGCTGTCAGGCTGACAGCCAACTCCTGTAGCAAGGGAAGATGTCAGCTTCAGATGAACCCAAAGGTTAATGACACAGGTGTGTTTTAAAGCTTGATGGATAGGGGCATGAACTTCACATCAGTAGCTTATGATAGGTGACTGGAGGTGGTAAGAGAGTAGGATTATCATCAATTAATCATTGCTGAATTCTTATAAAATTTTGGAATGAAGTGTATCAGTTTTTCTTTCTGCTTTCCTGGGGCAAAAAAAAAAAAAATAAATTATCAGTTTAAAAATAATCTTCAGTGGAAACAATTCTCTTGGCACAATAAAAATCAACATAAAAATAATATTGCTTTTCTAATGGAGCTATGCTCGTTGAATCATGTACTCTTATTTTTGTGGTATTTCTTTGGTTTATGATTAATCATTTTAAATATTTAAATATTATCTGGTTTTGATTTCTAAATTGTTTTCTAAAAATTTTTCCCCAACTTGAAATTCTATATTCATTAGTATAGTATTTTCTGCCTAACACTGAGGATAACAAATATTTAGCAAGAAAATATAACCAAACTTGTTTCTTTTCTTTTTGTTTTTGTTTCACCAAGAGCAATTTGTGTATTTATTATTCATATCATCTTGTGATATAAATTTCAAGCCTCTTTAAATAAAGGATTATTTGTCTACCTCATTTTAAAACTCAATTTTTTCCTAAAGTTCCATACACACAGTATATAGAGGGGAAAGAAGCAAATCCATCCATCAATCAAAACTATTTATTAAATGCTTGGAAATACAAAAAGAGGAGAAAAAAAACAGTCCCTTCCCTCAAAGAGCTTATAATCTAATACTTATAGTTAAAGAAAATTGTAACTTGCTCAAATGACCATTAATTCATCCAATATTTTTTCCAAAGTAATTATTTGTGTGTGTGTGTGTGTGTGTGTGTGTGTTGTCATTGTTGACACTGATATTTTATTGATTGTTGACCTCAGTCTGCCCCAGACCAAACTTGCCCCCAGCCTGGAGCCCACAAAAATAATTTCTTTTGAGTCTCATACAACACTATGATCAGGCCAGAATATTCTGTAACCATATCACCAAGTTACCACATAATGATTACCCCAAAACATAGTACAAAAATCAGGCAATAAAAAAGTAGCATCAACAAGATGCAGAACAGAACATTGGACTGCAAATCTTAATAAACCCTTCCCCTGACATGGCACCTATATGCCTCCACTTTTTTTTGCTAGTTATAATATCATTACATACATTAATACCAGCCTAAGTGGACTTTTCTATATGCATTCTGAGTAATCGCTTGTACAGTTCCATCAAAGCTTTAGAAACTCTCCATGTAAACAAATTTTTATAACCTTAAAATGTACATATGTTATGATGTCTTGCTTGGCTGGGCTGCTAATTCCTTCAAGGAGCTTGGACCACACACCAAATATATCTCATTAAAAATGGCTTTGCTTAATTTAGAGACTGTCTGAACTTGAATTCTCCAGAGACAACACCATGACAAATACCTGATACCTCAACTCTAAGAAATTTGGCTCACTTTTACCAAAAATTAGGCTCCCAAAAGAAAAGTCATGCTTTCAATATGTGTTTTACTTTAAAGTATGATGGGGTTGCTCCTTCAAACGTTTATGATTTCATCTGGTGAGTTATTATAGTACTGGAACTGGAAAGTTCATTAGAAATAATCTGCTCGGGGGCGGAGCCAAGATGGCAGAGAAGAAACACAGGACTCTGTGAACGTCCTCACTCCCTCACAACCAATTAGATAAATTAAGCCTCAGAAAAAGCCCTGGACTGATAGATACCACAAGGACTGGAAGCACGACTTACCAGCTGAAGAGAATCTGGAGTTTCAACAGAAAAGGTCAGTTCCCAGGGGAGGAAGAAGAGAAGCCAGCCCAGACGGCTGGGTGCTAGCATACTGCGCCGATTGAGCGGGGAAGGGCTCTGGGATCAGAGAAGCCACTGAGATAAAGGAATCTGGCACAGGCTGTTAGCTCTTCTCTGCTTATAATATAGCAGTTCAGAAGAGAAGGCTAAAATACTTTAAAAACTCAGATAGATTAGATTTTCCAGGACCCTGGGGGTGACTCAGCAGATCTCAGCACCAGGGGGTGTGGCCTCAGCTACCACCTAAGAATAGTTAAGAGATTGACAAGTGGGTGGATACGGCCCAAGGCAACGCACACTGCCTAGTTTAGCTGGAGGGAGTGGAACTCAGCTCCAGAAGTCCCAGAGAAGTGGAACCTTTGAACTAGGGCCGCGGTTTCTGGCAGACACTTCCAGTTTGAGCACAGGGGCTTCGCACGTCACCTGCTGCAGACATCCACGCCCCACCGGGACACATAAGCTGGGCTTTGTGCCATATTTACTGTTCAATCTCAACCTCAGGGAAGCCACTAAAACACAGCGCCCTCAAGGCACAGCAGTGCTAGTCACCTCTGAGACACTTCCAGGGAGGGGGTGGGGAACTCTCTCCCAGAGCTCTCTCTTAGCTCAGGCACAAGAGCCGCTTCATCCATCTGGTCTGGGAGGAAGCTGGTAAAGAAGTAAATAAATAATTTCCTACCCCAGGGACAGACCCCAAAAGATTTTTTAAATATGAACAAAAAAGCCAGAAAAACTATAGATTCCTTCTACACAGAGAAAGAGCTGGTATCCAACCCCGAGGAAGTTAACAGCAGAGAGACAGCAGATAACAACCTAAAGGGGAAGGATTCCTGCCCCCCATCACATAACTCTCTCCTAGAAGAGACTATTAAAAAGTTAAGAGAGTTTGAAGAAAAATGGGGAAAGGAAAGGGAAGCTATGATAGAGAATAACAACGTCCTGAAATTGGAGTTGGAAAAAATAAAGAATTCACAGGAGATTCAGGGAAACAAAATTTGTGAATTAGAAAAGGTTAAAAAATCACAAGAAAGTAGGATTTCTGAATTGGAAAAGATAAAAAAGTCTCAAGAAAATAGAATTTCTGAATTGGAAAAAGAAAATAATTCTCAAAAAAAAAATTAGGGAAATGGAAAAAAATTCAATAGAGCAAAATAATTCATTTAAAAACGAAATTGGGCATTTACAAAAAGAACTAAAAACTGTGAAAGAAGAAAATAACTCCTTAAAAGTCAGGATGGAACAAATAGAAATGAATGATTCACAGAGAACCCAAGAATCAGTCAAACAAAACAAAAAAAAATGAGAAGCTGGAGAACAACGTCAAATACTTACTGGGAAAATCTATAGACCTGGAAAATAGATCTAGGAGAGATAATCTGCGGATTATTGCACTTCCAGAAAAGTATGACCAAAAAAAGAGCCTAGATTCTATTTTACAGGAAATTATCAAAGAGAACTGTCCAGAGATAATAGAAACAGAAGGGAAAGTAGATGTGGAAAGAATTCATTGAACTCCTTCTGAAATAGACCCTAAAAAAAGAACACCACGGAATATTGTGGCTAAGCTGCAGAATCACCACACAAAGGAGAAAATCCTGCAAGCAGCTAGAAAAAAAACAATTTAAATACCAAGGTGCCACAATAAGGGTCACTCAAGATCTGGCTGCCTCCACATTAAAAGATAGAAGGGCCTGGAACCTGATATTCCATAAGGCAAAAGATCAAGGACTGCAACCAAGAATGAACTACCCAGCTAAGTTTAGCATCTTTTTCCATGGAAGAAGATGGTCATTCAATGAAACAGAGGAATTCTATATGTTTCTAAGAAAAAAACCAGACTTAAACAAAAACTTTGATCTACATCCACAAGACTGAAGAGAAACAGAAAAAGGTACACAGAACCCTTGAGAACTGTAACTCTGTTGTGGGTATATAAAAAGTACTCAAGGATAATTTGATTTTACTGATATAAAAGAAAAAAGGGGGTGTAGTAAAGGGAAGGAGGTCGTTTCAAAAAAGGGGAAGGAATGATAAAAAGAGGGAAACTATATCCCAGGAAGAGGCATAGAAAATACACCATATCTGAGGGAATTTAGTGAGAGGGAGAATCATTGTGTGAATCTTACTCTCATCAGGAGAGGCTCAAAGAGTAAATAATTAACAGATTTGTTTTTCAGAGAATTTTCTCTTACCTCATTAAAAGGGGGGAGAGGAAAAGGGAAAAGGAAAAGGAGAATAAGTGAAGGGACTTGGAGGGAGGGGGAGGGATACTAAAAAAAAAGGGAGGGTTGCGCGTCACAAGGGGGGGGGTCTATAAATTAAGTGTTGGGGAAGGGGTTCAGGGGGGTCAAGGGAAAAAGCATGATCTGGGGATAATATGATGGCAGGAAATACAGAATTAGTAATTTTAACTGTAAATGTGAATGGGATGAATGCTCCCATCAAGCAGAGACGGATAGCAGACTGGATCAAAAATCAGAACCCTACAATATGTTATTTACAGGAAACACACTTAAAGCAGGGAGATACATATAGAGTAAAGGTAAAAGATTGGAGCAGAATCTATTATGCTTCAGGTAAAGCCAAAAAAGCAGGGGTAGCTATCCTTATCTCAGATCAAGCAAAAGCAGAAGTAGATCTCCTTTAAAAAGATAAGGAAGGAAACTATATCCTGCTGAAAGGTAGCATAAATAATGAAGCCATATCAATACTAAACATATATGCACCAAGCGGTATAGCATCTAACTTTCTAAAGTAAAAGTTAAGAGAATTGCAAGAAGAAATAGACAGTAAAACTATAATAGTGGGAGATCTCAACCTTGCACTCTCAGATTTAGACAAATCAAACCACAAAACAAACAAGAAAGAAATTTAAAAAGTAAATAGAACATTAGAAAAACTAGGTATGATAGACCTTTGGAGAAAACTGAATGGCAATAGAAAGGAATATACTTTCTTCTCAGCAGTTCATGGATCCTATACAAAAATTGACCATATATTAGGACATAAAGATCTCAAAATTAAATGTAGGAAGGCAGAAATAATAAATGCCTTCTTCTCAGACCACAATGCAATAAAAGCTACATTCAGTAAAAAGTTAGGGGTAAATAGACCAAAAAGTAATTGGAAACTGAATAATCTCATCTTAAAGAATGACTGGGTGAAAGAGCAAATTATAGAAACAATTAATAATTTCACCCAAGATAATGACAATGATGAGACATCATACCAAAATCTGTGGGATGCAGCTAAAGCAGTAATAAGGGGAAATTTTATATCTTTAGAGGCTTATTTGAAGAAAATAGAGAAAGAGAAGACTAACGAATTGGGCTTACAACTTAAAAGGCTAGAAAAAGACCAAATTATAAACCCCCAACCAAAAATTAAACTTGAAATACAAAAATTAAAAGGAGAAATCAATAATATTGAAAGTAAAAAAACTATTGAATTAATAAATAAAACCAAGAGTTGGTTTTATGAAAAAGCCAATAAAATAGATAAACCTTTGGTAAATTTTATCAGAAAAAAGAAAGAGGAAAATCAAATTGTTAGTCTTACAAATGAAAAGGGGGATCTTTCCACCAATGAAGAGGAAATTAGAGAAATAATAAGGAGTTACTTTGCCCAACTTTATGCCAATAAATTTGATAACTTAAGTGAAATGGATGACTTCCTCCAAAAATATAGGCTCCCTAGATTAACAGAGGAGGAGATAAATTGCTTAAATAGTCCCATTTCAGAAAAAGAAATAGAACAAGCTATTAAACAACTCCCCAGGAAAAAATCCCTAGGGCCAGATGGATTAACATGTGAATTCTACCAAACATTTAAAGAACAATTAGCCCCAATACTATATAAACTATTTGAAAAAATAGGGGATGAAGGAGTCCTACCAAACTCCTTTTATGACACAGACATGGTACTGATACCTAAACCAGGTAGATCGAAAACTGAGAAAGAAAATTATAGACCAATCTCCTTAATGAATATTGATGCTAAAATCTTAAATAAGATATTAGCAAAAAGACTTCAGAAAATGATCTCCAGGATATTACACTATGATCAAGTAGGATTTAGTCCAGGAATGCAGGGCTGGTTTAATATTAGGAAAACTATTAATATAATTGACCATATTAATAATCAAATTAATAAGAACCCTATGATCATCTCAATAGATGGAGAAAAAGCATTTGACAAAATCCAACATCCATTCCTACTAAAAACTCTTGAGAGTATAGGAATAAATGGACTATTCCTTAGAATAATCAGGAGCATATATTTAAGACCTTCAGTAAGCATAATATGCAATAGAAATAAACTGCAACCTTTCCCAGTAAGATCAGGAGTGAAACAAGGTTGCCCACTATCACCATTACTATTCAATATAGTACTAGAAATGCTAGCCTCGGCAATAAGAGCCGAGAAAGAGATTCAAGGAATTAGAGTAGGAAATGAGGAAATCAAACTATCACTTTTTGCAGATGACATGATGGTATACTTAGAGAACCCCAAAGACTCTGCTAAAAAGCTACTAGAAATAATTCAAAATTTCAGCAAAGTGGCAGGATACAAAATAAATCCACATAAATCCTCAGCATTTTTATATATCACTAACAAAATGCAACAGCAAGAGATACAAAGAGAAATTCCATTCCAAACAAATGTTGAGAGTATAAAGTATTTGGGAATCCATCTACCAAAGAAAAGTCAGGAATTATATGAGAAAAATTAAAAAACACTTGCCACAAAAATAAAATCAGATTTAAATAATTGGAAAGACATTCAGTGCTCTTGGATAGGATGAGCAAATATAATAAAGATGACAATACTCCCCAAACTAATCTATTTATTTAGTGCTATACCAATCAGACTCCCAAGAAACTATTTCAATGACCTAGAAAAAATAACAACAAAATTCATATGGAACAATAAAAGGTCGAGAATTGCAAGGGAACTAATGAAAAAAAAAAAAAAAAAACTCAGAGGTAGTTGGTCTAAGTGTACCTGATCTAAAACTATATTATATAGCAGCAGTCACCAAAACCATTTGGTATTGGCTAAGAAATAGACCGGTAGATCAGTGGAACAGATTAGATACAAAGGACAAAAAAGTGTACATCTATAGCAATCTAATCTTTGATAAACCCAAAGATACCAACATCAGGGATAAAAATTCATTATTTGGAAAAAAACTGTTGGGAAAACTGGAAATTAATATGGCAGAAATTAGATATGGAGCCACACTTAACACCATATACCAAGATAAGATCAAAATGGGTCCATGATTTAGGCATAAAGAGGGAGATAATAAATAGATTAGAGGAACAGAGGATAGTCTACCTCTCAGACCTGTGGAGGAGGAAGGAATTTATGACCAGAGGAGAACTAGAGATCATTATTGATCACAAAATAGAAGATTTTGATTACATCAAACTAAAGAGTTTCTGTACAAATAATACTAATGCAAACAAGATTAGAAGGGAAGTAACAAATTGGGAAAATATTTTTAAAAACAAAGGTTCTGACAAAGGTCTCATTTCCAAAATATATAGAGAACTGACCCTAATTTATAAGAAACCGAACCATTCTCCAATTGATAAATGGTCAAAGGATATGAACAGACAATTCTCAGATAATGAAATTGAAACTATATCCACTCACATGAAAGAGTGTTCCAAATCACTACTGATCAAAGAAATGCAAATTAAGACAACTCTGAGATATCACTACACACCTGTCAAATTGGCTAAGATGACAGGAACAAATAATGATGAATGTTGGAGGGGATGTGGGGAAACTGGGACACTAATGCACTGTTGGTGGAGTTGTGAAAGAATCCAACCATTCTGGAGAGCAATTTGGAACTATGCCCAAAAAGTTATCAAACTGTGTATACCCTTTGACCCAGCGAGCGGAAAGAGACATATATGTGCCAAAATGTTTGTGGCAGCTCTTTTTGTTGTAGCTAGAAACTGGAAGATGAATGGATGTCCATCAGTTGGAGAATGGTTGGGTAAATTATGGTATATGAAGGTTATGGAATATTATTGCTCTGTAAGAAATGACCAGCAGGAGGAATACAGAGAGGCCTGGAGAGACTTACATCAACTGATGCTGAATGAAATGAGCAGAACCAGAAGATCACTCTACACTTCAACAACAATACTGTATGAGGATGTATTCTGATGGAGGTGGAAATCTTCAACATAAAGAAAAGCCAACTCACTTCCAGTTGATCAATGATGGACAGAAATAACTACACCCAGAGACAGAACACTGGGACGTGAATGTAAATTGTTAGCACTACTGTCTATCTATCCAGGTTACTTATACCTTCGGAATCTAATGCTTATTGTGCAACAAGAAAATGATATTCACACACATGTATTGTATCTAGGTTATATTGTAACACATGTAAAATGTATGGGATTGCCTGTTATCAGGGGGAGGGAGTAGAGGGAGGGGGGGATAATTTGGAAAAATGAATACAAGGGATAATACTATAAAATATATATATACATATATATATATATATAATAAAAAATTATTAATATTTTTTAAAAAAAGAAATAATCTGCTCCAATCCACTTATTTTACAGTAAAATGTCAGAGGGACAAAGAAGTGAAGTCACCACTAAAACTTATGTTTTCTGAATTACAGTCTAAGATTGTTGTACTCATTTCTTTTCGTAGGAAGAGTAAGCCCATATATCTCCTCAATCACACAACTTTCCAAATGAGGCCAATGTATTTAAAATTGCAAATTTTCATTTTACTTACTTGGACAGAATAGTACACTGAGCCTAATTTTCCCCCTTTTCCTTTAGAAAGAAGCTAAAATAATAAATGAATTTCTGTTTTTCACAATTGTGAGCTCAACTTGGGTGAATGGAATGGGGGAAGTGGGAAGTTTGTTAGAATAAAAAAGGCAAAAATAAATGATTTATTACCATATATTCAATTCCATTGTAACTGCTTAATAATTATTGGCTAATTGATTTGGTGACTCGACTCTTACAGAGTCATTCAAGTTTATCATCTTCTCCAAGATATTCTTGGAGATAGATCTGAGGAGATAATATCCTACCCTCAACTCCTACACCAGGTATATGCTAGTAAATGTACTCTCCATAGCAAAACCAACAAATGTTTTCATGAAACACTTTAAAATTTAACCTGTGTTATTAACATTTTGTTCATCACTTTTTTAAATTTAAAAAATCATCAAAAAATCAGTTTTTATTACATCAGCTAATTTCTAAGGTTTAAATGTTCACACTGCAAGTTTGCTCCTTAAAATGAACACTGTTCCCAGACTGAATTATAATCAATCAACAAACATTTATTTACTTAGCTTATTTAAAAGCAGCTGCTGATCTGGAATTATGCCCAAAAAGTTATCAAACTGTGCATACCCTTTGACCCAGCAGCGCTACTACTGGGATTATATCCCAAAGAAATACTAAAGAGCGGAAAGAGACATATATGTGCCAAAATGTTTGTGGCAGCTCTTTTTGTTGTAGCTAGAAACTGGAAGATGAATGGATGTCCATCAGTTGGAGAATGGTTGGGTAAATTGTGGTATATGAAGGTTATGGAATATTATTGCTCGGTAAGAAATGACCAGCAGGAGGAATACAGAGAGGCTTGGAGAGACTTACATGAACTGATGCTGAGTGAAATGAGCAGAACCAGAAGATCACTGTACACTTCAACAACAATACTGTATGAGGATATATTCTGATGGAAGTGGAAATCTTCAACATAAAGAAGATCCAACTCACTTCCAGTTGATCAATGATGGACAGAGGTAGCTACACCCAGAGAAGAAACACTGGGAGGGGAATGAAAATTGTTAGCACTAATATCTGTCTGCCCAGGTTGCATATACCTTCGGATTCTAATGTTTATTGTGCAACAAGAAAATGATATTCGCACACATGTATTGTACCTAGACTATATTGTAACACATGTAAAATGTATGGTATTGCCTGTCGTCGGGGGGAGGGAATAGAGGGAGGAGGGGTAATTTGGAAAAATGAATACAAGGGATAATATTATAAAATATATATATATATATATATATATATATATAATAAAAAAAATAATAAAAGCAGCTGCTGTACTAGATGCAAGGGATACAAAAACATAATTGAAATAGTTCCCATTTTAAAGTTCCAATTTCTACTCCATGGATACAAAATATTCACAAATAAATGAAGAACTAGGACAGCTAGATTGCAAAGTGGTTAGAGTACTGGACTTGAAATCAAAAAGATCTGAGTTTGACTCCTGCCTCAGACATTTATTTTCTGTGTGACCCTGGACAAATCATTCAACCTTTTTTCAGTGACAGCTTCTTCATGTTAAATAGAGATAAAAATAGCACCTACCTTGTATGGTTTTGGGGAGGATTAAAAGGGATAACATACCTAAAGTGATGTGCAAACTTTAATGTGATATATAGATCAAAAAGAGAAAAAAAAAAAAGAGAGAGACAGAGACAGAGAAAGAAACATAGAAGAGAGAGGCAGAGAGACAGAGAGAGAAATAATAGCTATAATTCAAGCTAGATCTATAAATGATAAATTCAAAAGAAATTTCTTGAAGATGGAGCACCAAAAAATGATGGCATCAGCAAAAGCCTTTTGAAGTAGAAGGAAACTTAGATGAACCATCAAAGGAACTAAGACATCCAAGAGGGCAGAGGTAACTTCCCGGCAATGGAGACAACCTGTGCAAATGCAAATAGACAGGACATAGGATGTCCTTTATAGTTAAGCTAGTTTAGCTGGAGCATGTGGGTAAGTAAGGTGTAATAAGCCTGGAAAAACAGGTTGAAGAATTATATTTTAATGAGTTTTAAATGCTATATGAATGAGTTTGCATGTTACCCCAGAGGCAATAAGAAGTTGCTGAAGCTTCCTTAGCAGAGGAATGACACAGCCAAACCTGTACTTTAGGAATATTAATTAGACAACTAGCTTAATGGAGAATGGACTAAACAGAAGAGAAAATGAGTGTAGGATTAACGATAATAATTATTCTATAATTATTAGTCAATTATTATTAGTCAAAATGCAATAATTAGTCAAGAAGAATTTATGACATGCTTATTTGTGCTAGTCATTGTGCTAAATCCTGAGAATACTCACAAGCAGAAAGGCAGTCCTTTTATTCAAAGAGCTTACATTCTAATGGAGAAAGCCAACTAGTAAATAAAGAGGAGGGAGAAAATACCTGTTATGGGAGTACGGTAGAGAAAGTTCTGTGAAAATGAGTCAACAGTATAGCCTAAAGAGGAATGAACATATGTTTGATATGGAGCTCTTCCTTTATTTTTTTAAGGAGGGAGAACATATAGTCCTGTTTTTAAGTAGAAGAAAGGAACCAATGGATGAAAGCTGGAAGTTAGAGAGAAAGAGGATATGATCAAAAGGAAAAGCTTCCTAATAAGAGAGCAAGCAATGTGATCAAGTGTATAAAGAGTAAAGATGCTGTTATCAAGAATGGTGAACTAATCTGAGACAGGGTTAAAAGAAGTAGAGAGAATAGAGGATAAGTTTTAATGATGTGATATGTAGACATGTAGACTTGGAAGTAGAGAATGAGTTTTCTTATAGACTCATTTTTTTCTATTGGAGTAGGATGCAAGATTTTCTAATAAGAGGAAAGGGAGAAAGATGATATATATCCGAGAACAGAAAAAAAGTTTGAAGAGTATAAACAAGAGAAAATAAAATGATTGGCTTGAACTGGTGAGGAATTAATTGATAATACAGAGCAAAATTTTAGGTGACCCAGTCAGCAAAGTTTTGACTTCCTCTTGCACATTCTGTAGCACTGTTTCAGAATAGTTTTCACTGCTATCACAAGACAATCTTTAAATATGCCTATAATTCTCTTTTACTTATCTTTAATTCTAGCATCAATCTTTTTCCTATCTGATATAAAACAACACTAAATCAAAAAGACAATGGAGTAAAGCTCAGAGGAAAATATTGAAATCCTGCAGCAAAAAATTTTCTACAATAAAACTAAAACTGTATTCTTTATACATCCCTTTCTGTTTCATTAAAAAGAATATGAAAAGTACATTTTTAATTTATATGTAATGTGATGCAAATCATAGAATAAATTTTCAATATAAACTTGAAACAATCATTATTATTAATTCTACATACTCTTTTACTGAACAAAGGCATTATATTCCATCTCAGATAATGCATGATGGAAAAAAAAAAAGTTGCAACTAAAAATACTAAAGGATGGGGCAGCTATGTGGTGCAGTACATACAGCACCAGCCTGGAAGTCAGGAAGACCTGGGTTCTAATCTGGCCTCACACACTTAACACATGGGCAAGTTACTTAACTCCAATTCCCTCAGCAAAACAAACAAAACAACTAAAGGACATCCTAAAATAGAAGAGAAAATTGCTCTAAGAATAATCCTACATAATTTCTCTATGATTTATCTTCCTTATCCCTACCTACTTTAATTCTGAGAAAAGACTACAATAAAAAGAAGGCAATCGAATTGTATTATTTTCTTATTTAAAATTAATCTCATCGATGGCTTATTTTCATTGATTAAACATAAAGTTATATATGATACATAGACAGGAATCTCTTAATGTTTATTTTTGTGCCTGTTGATCTTTCTTGTCTTTTGTTTTGTTTTGTTTTGTTTTGCCTACAGCATTCAATCATTATGTTTGAAATGACAGAAAATCATAATGCAAATAGAGCCAAGATAGCAAAGAGTAGAGAGGGCATTGTTTGAGCTTTCCCTAGCTTCCCTTAGATCAAACCTCTAAATGGATTTTGAGATGACAGAATCCATAAAAAATTTGGACTGCAATAATTTTCTGCCTTAAGGAATCTTGGAAAGACTTCAAGGAAGGTCTGTCTCATTGGACAGGGAGAATATGGCCCAGTGCAAGCCTGACCTAGGGAGGCCCAGGGTGGGCATCCATCAGAATGGGGAATCAAACAGGAGGTTCTTAGCCTAAATACAGCATCATTGGCTACTCTGTCCTGCTTCAGAAGGCCAGTGGATCAGCAAACCAGCTGTAAAATCTCCAACACAAATAGAAAAGACAAATTGTGACCCCTTGAAGTCCAGCATTACATGCAGAATTTGGACAGGTCCATCCAGCACAGCAGGAAATCCTGCAGTACCAGCTGTCAGTGAAAAGTCCCTCTTATCCTGCATAAGCAGCATGGGACAATCTTCTCTGTGCCCTAGGATAAAATGAACAAAAAAGCAAAAAGATGTGTGATCAAAGAACTACTATGGAGATGGGGAAAATCAGAAAACAAATCTAGAAAAGGACAGCAAAGGGAAAATGCCGTAGTATCAAGGGATGATAGTAACTGGTCTTCAGCTCAAAAGGCTCTCTCTCTTTCTTTTTTTTTTAATGGATCTTATAATTGTACACAGCAACAGTCATATTATACAACTATCAATTCTGATGGATGTGTTTCTTTCCAACAATGAGATAATTGATGCCAGTTCTGATGATCTTGTGATAAAGAAGAACATGTACACCCAGAGAAAGGACTATGGGAACTGAGTGTGGATCACAATATAGCATTCTCACTCTTTTTGTTGTTGTTCGCTTACATTTTGTTTTCTTACTCATTTACTTTCCTTTTTGATCTGATTTCTCTTGTGCAGCAAGAGAATTGTATAAATATGTTTACACATATTGGATTTAACATATATTTTAACAAGTATAACATATATTAGATTGCTTGCCATCTAGAAGAGAGGGTGGGGGAAAGTAAGGGAAAACCTGGAACACAAGACTATGCAAGGATCAATGTTGAAAAACTATCTGTACATATATTTTGAAAATAAAAAGCTTTAAAAATTTAAAAATGCATAACATGAGTTAATATATATATAGTATATAATGATTACAAAGTACTTTATATTCATTATCTTATTTGATACTTATATTAACTTTGTGAAATAAATAACTTTTATACATAAAAACAAAAAAGATCTTAAAGGACAGACAGAAGAAAATTGGGGGGATGAGAGCTATGCAGTAGAATTATGAAATTTGGGGGGGAATCCAACAGCTTTGAAAAGGAACAGATATTAACTGAAGAAAACAACTTAAAAAAATTAGTGAAGTGGAAAAAAACACAAAGGAAACAATTTCTGAAAAAATAAACTTGGTGATATTAAAAATACCATAGGAAAAAAGAAATTTAAATAAATTTGGTGAAATGGAAAAAGAAAAACAATCCTTGAAAAATAGAATTAAAGTAATGGGAAAAAACCCACTAAACAAACAACTCCTTTTAAAGTACAATAAAGTACACTAAAAATTAGAATTAGACAAATGAAAGTGAATGACTCAATAAGACATCAAGAATCAGTCAAACAAAACCCCCCAAAAATGAAAAAAATTTGAAGAAAATGTAAAATACCTCATTGGAAAAACAACTGAACTGAAATATAAATCTGGGAGAAACAATCTAAGAATTATTGGATCCCCTAAAAGTCAAGATGAAAAAGTGGGCCTGGACAACATTTCTCTCTTTCTCTCTCTTTTGTTTTTTTACAAAGAAAATTGGGGGATGGGTGTTGTTTATTTTTCCAATTTTATTTTATTTGAAGAAACAATAAGAAAAAAGGAAAACAGAAAATAAATACAAAACGAAATGAAACAAAACAAAAGAGAACATTATCATGTACCTAGCAGAACATCAGAGAAGAGTCAAGATATATTTCAACAAATACCTATATATATATATATACATATATATATAAATATTAATAGAAGAAATTATATTCATTAGTGACCATCTTTTCTTCTTTGTAAATTATTCTTTTGTTCTCTGTTGCACACCTTTTTTACTTGATTTTTTTCCCCTCTTTTTATCCTCACTACCACCTCCAAGCAGGCTGTAGTTTAAAAAGGATATATTTATATCTATATATAGATAGATAGATAGATAGATATAGATATAGGTATATATATATATATATATATATATATATATATATATATATATATATATATATATATATATATATATATATATATACGTATATAGATATATACATACACATACACACTCACCCCCACATACACATATAGACACACACATATCTTCCTTTTATTCTCCTCACCACTCCCAAGCAAGCTACAATTAAGGAAAAGATATATCTATGTATATCTAATGTGTAGTATAGTAAATACCTGGCTATTAAATGACTGATCACTACCACAAACAAAAAAATATTTTGTTTCAATTGTTTTTGCCCCATATTATCTTTAATAAGCCATTATCATTCAGGGTGCAGTTACTATTGAGCTAACCTAGTCAGTTTAAAGTGGTCAAAATCAATTTATAAATTGTGCATCATAAGGAATTTTCTAATGAATTTATAAGAGGCAGACTAATGCCTGAAGATTTATTTTCCTCAAATGTTGCACTTAGTGAAATATTGGTTCTAAAAGAAAATTACTTATAGAGCAGAGCCCTTTTAAAAGAATGAGACAGAGAAGTGATATGAGTTATATATAAACAAAAGCCTATCAAACAGTAAAATTATTTAAAAGTGTTTTCCCCACTTAGCAAAACCCTACAACAGTATACATACATAACTATAGCACATATGAGAAGCAGTAGGGAGAAAGATAATACTCAGTGATATGAGTTTTATTTTTATTAATTATTTTTCTTAGTCTAATACTTTGAAAACTCTATAGTAGAATTTTGGTAGGCACTCCTTCTGCTGAAGTAGATTGCAATTTTATCACTATGAAATTCTATTTTTTCTACATATTCTTCAAAATAAAAAATATTTTTGTCTGTTCTCACATGTTTCAAGTGGATGTAGTTCTAAGCCTAAAGCCAGAAAGAACTGAGTTAAAATCTGGCCTCAAATACTTGCAAATTATATTATACTTAACCCTCTTCATTTAAGTTTCTTTAGTTTAAGAATAATAACAGTTCCTACTTACCATGGTTGTTGTAAGGACCAGATAAGAAAACATTTATTGTATTTTATTAGTAGTATATTAATATATAATTATCAGTGTATTGGTATAATACCTGGGACATAGTAGGTAATTAAGAAATGTTTGTTTTCTTTTTCTTTTTTTTGGTCATATTTTAGTTTGCATGGCTTTACCATCTATCTATTGGTCATTTTGAATTGAAGGTATCTTAAAACTTAATATGTCTAAAGCAAAGCTTATTATCTTTCCCCACAATCCTACTCTTCATCCAAGCAACCCTATTTCCATTAAAAACACTATTATCCTTCTTACCATCTTGATTTATAACTTAGTCATCACTCTCAGTTTTGTAGTGAGAATAAGTTTTATAGCCTGAATAAGAAAGCAAGATTAAATTTTTGTTAGCATAATTCAATTTTTTAATCCTACATTTTGAGATAGAATTGTTTTGAGCAATATTTATTTTTTCTATAAATTGTTTTTCAATAATAAAATACTTATGTGGTATAATATAGTAAACAACATGTATATTCTTAACTGATAAACATATGTGGACCCTCTAATAAGATAGACCTCCAAAAATAATACAAACAACTTTATGTAACAAACTACCAATTAAGTTATGTGGCAAACAATTTAGAAATACTCATTGCTAGAATTACAAGAAACCTACAAGATTCTGAGCCCTCAGCCTGTTCCTGGATATCAAGTGGGATAGTCTTACATTTCGACAAACTTGAGAGAGACTAAAAGAGTTCATATTTAATGGTAGGCAATGCTGATTGACTGACTAATGAACAATTGCCAGATGACTGCCTCTCAGAGAAACATGGGTCTTGGTCCTATGGAAACAGTAATTGTCTCAAATATTAGAGGTTATGGAATTAATCTTTGATATTAACTTTTATATGTTAAAGTTTCTATTAAATTTGGATTTAGTTGAAAGAAAGGCTTGGAAATCTGCAAGTTTTATTAAATGCCATTTTTTTTCATTCTGTATTAGGATGATTTTGCTCAATATATTTTTAGTCATGGACCTAATTATCTTTATTGCTGGTATTATTGATTCCAAGTCCTGTGTTTTTTTAAATGTGGCTGTTAATAAATTCTAGCCAGTTCTAATTGTAACTCCAGCATATTTGAATTGTTACTTTTTTCTTGTTTTTTACAAGATTTTCTCTTTGATCTGGAAGTTACAAAATTTGGCAATAATATTGTTATGTGTTTTCTGCAAAGGATTTCTTTGAGATAGTAATCAGTGGATTTTTTTTTATTTCTACCTTTGCCTCCTGTTCTATCATTCTAGGACAATTTTTTTGAATTTTTTTTAGTCCAATTTTTTCTATTATTGACTATCCATAACCACAAAGTTAAGCTCAGATTTGCTAGATAGTTCATCCTGGGCTACATCATTGTAGCTTGACTGCTCTTTAAAACACATTATTTCATTCCTTACTCCCTTTTTTCTGACTGAGTGATTTTTTCCATTTTTTTTCTTTTTTTTTCAAATTTATTCTATTTGAAGAAACATAATAAGAAAAAATAAAAGCATTATAATAAATGTGTTTAAATATATTGGATTTAAAATATTTTAACATGTATAACATATATTGGATTGCTTGCCATCTAAGAAAAGAGTGAGGGAAAGGAAGGGAAAATTTGGAATACAAGGCTATGCAAGGGTCAACGTTGAAAAATTATCCATCCATATGTTTTAAAAATAAAAAGCTTTAATTAAAAAAAAGCAATACAAAACAAAACAAAAAACAAAAAAGGGAAAGAGAACATTTTCATGTGCTCAGCAGAAAATCAGTGAGGATACAAAATATATGACAACAAATACCAAATTAAGAAAGTGTATGTAAGTGTATACATATACATATATATATATATATATATATATATATATATATATATAAACTGATCATTGTTGTTACATATTTTGAACATGTATATATATATATATATATATATATATATATATTAGTTGAAGAAATTATATTCATGAGTGTCCATCTATTCTTTACTTCCTTGTAAATTGTTCCTTTGTTCTCTGTTGCACACCTCTTTTTACTTTATTCTTTTTTCCTCCTTTTATCCCTTCCACCACTCCCAAGCAGACTACAGTTAAGAAAGAATCTATCTCTATATAAATATGTAGATATATAGTACACATATATATACATACACATAGACACACACATATCTTCTTTTCATGCTCCCCACCACTCCCAAACAAGTTACAGTTAAGAAAATAAATATGTATTTATACACATGTAGATATATATATATATATATATATGTATATACATACACACATTTGCATATACACACATATTTCAAATACAAATGTCTTTGTAACCTCTGATGATTCTTTCATTAAATTCTGCTCCATAACTTAGTTAATTATTACTTAATCTCTCCCCAACCCAAAAATTCTGCCCTTGCCTTTTTCCCTTATGCTTTGCTTTCCTATCCACCTATTCCTCCACCCTTACTTCTTTATAGATTTTGGAGGATATTTGACCCTGTTCTGCCCCAAGTCATCTTTGTGGTTCACTGCTCTATATTCTCCCAAAGGCACAAATTTGTTTTGTTTGTGGGAAATTTGGAGAGCTTAAAATTTATTGACCTACTCCTTCATCTTCTCAGAATCCTCCCTGATATATACATTTTAAATAAAATTAAATAAATATTTTATGACTGTAGTCTTTTAGAGAAGTGCTATATTGATTTATATTTGTATAAATATTATATACACACAAGCTTATATCATCTAATTTTGTCCATTAGTTTTATGGAAATGTGACTAGTTGATAAAATGTTGAAGGAGAGTAATGGGTTCTATAGTATTATTGTTACTAATATAAAGCATACTCCTGAACTATGAAAATTTCAAGTATTAGGGCTTAAAATTAATTTTTGTGTATATTCCAAAAATGCTAATGGAATTTAGATGAAGTGAGGGGTGTGATGGGCTAGACAGAAGGGACAATCTTTTTGTTTTATTATTCAATCACTACAGTTATGCCTTATTTTTCATCAACCTATTTGGAATTTTCTTGGCAAAGATATTTAAGGGGTTTGCCAATCCTTCTTCAGCTCATTTTATTTTATTTTTTATTAAAGCTTTTATTTTCAAAACATATGCATGGATAATGTTTCAACATGGATCCTTGTATAATCTTGTGTCCCAAATTTTACCTTCCTTCTCCCCAACCCCATCCCCTAGATAGCAAGTAATGCAATATGTGTTATGCATGTTGAAATATATATTAAATCTAATATATGTAAACATATTTATACAATTATCTTGTTCCATAAGAAAAATCAGATCAAAAAGAAAGAAAATGAGGAAGAAAACAAAATGTTAATAAACAACAACAAAAATAGCGAGAATATTTTGTTGTGATCTGCACTCAGTTCCCACAGTCCTCCTCTGGATGTAGATGGTTCTCTTCATCACAGATCATTGGAACTAGCCTCAATCTTCTCATTGGAAAGAGACACATGCATCATAATTGATCATCATATAATCTTGCTGTTGCCATGTATAATGATCTCCTGGTTCTGCTCATTTCACTTAACATCAGTTTAGGTAAGTTTCTCCTGGGCTCCCTAAAATCATCCTGCTGATTGTTTCTTATAGAATAATAATATTTTATAACTTTAATGTACCATAATTTATTCAGCCATTCTTTAGCTGATGAGCATCAACTCAGTTTCCAGTTTCTTGTCACTACAAAAAGGAGTGCCACAAACATTTTTGCACATGTGGATCCCTTTCCCTCCTGTAAAATCTCTTTGGGATATAAGTATAGTAGAATGGATTAAAGGTAATGCATAGTTTGATAACTTTTTGACCATAGTTCCAAATTGCTCTCCAGAATGGTTGGATCCGTTTACAATTCCTCCAACAATGCATCAGTGTCCCAGTTTTCCCACATCCTCTCCAACATTCATCATTATCTTTTCCTGTCATCATAGCCCATCTGACAGATGTGTAGTGGTATCTCACAGTTCTATTAATTTGCATTTCTCTGATCAATAGTGATTTAGAACATTTTTTCTTATGACTAGAAATTGTTTTAATTTCTTGATCTGAAAATTGCCTGTTCATACCCTTTGACCATTTATCAATTGGAGAATGGTTTGAGTTCTTATAAATTTGAATTAATTCTCCATATATTTTAGAAATGAGGCCTTTATCAGAACCCTTAAATGTAAAAATGTTTTCCCAATGTATTGCTTCTCTTCTAATCTTGTCTGCATTAGTTTTTGTTTGTTCAAAAGCTTTTTAACTTAATATTATCAAAATTGTATATTTGGTGTGCAATGAGTTCCAGTTCTTTTTGGACACAAATTCCTTCCTTCTTCACAGATCTGAGAGGAAAACTTTCCTATGTTCTTTTAATTTGCTTATAATATTGCTCTGTATGTCTAAATAATGAACCCATTTTTATCTTGATATATGGTGTCACATGTGAGTCAATGCCTAGTTTCTGCCACTAGTTTCAAATTTTCCCAAAAGTTTTTGTCTAAATAGTGAGTTCTGATCCCAAAAGCTGGGGTCTTTGGGTTTGTCAAACACTAGATTGCTATGGTTATTGACTATTTTGTCCTGTGAACCTAACCTATTCCACTGATCAACTACTCTATTTTTTAGCAAGTAACAAATGATTTTAATGACAACTGCTTTATAATGTAATTTTAGGTCTGGCATAGCTAGGCCAAAAATTGGATTTTTTTTCCCATTAATTCTCTTTAATTTCTTGATGTATTGTTCTTCCAGATGAACTTTGTTATTATTTTTTCTAGATATGTAAAATAATTTCTTGGGAGTTTGATTGGTATGGCATTAAATAAATAGGTTCATTTAGGGAGTATTGTCATATTTGTTATATTTGCTAGACTTACCCATGAGCACTTAATAGTTTTTCAACTTATTAGATTTGAGTTTATTTTTATAGAAAGTGTTTTGTGGTTGTGTTAATATAGTTTCTAATTTTCCCTTGGCAGATAGATTAACAAATATTATATACTATCAACAATTATTTTGAATGGAATTTCTCTTTGTATCTTTTGCTGCTGGATTTTGTTGGTAATATATAATAAATATGCAGTTGATTTATGTGGATTTATTTTGTATCCTGCAACTTTGCTAAAATTATGAATTGTTTCTATTAGTTTTTAAGCTGATTTTCTAAGAATGCCATCATATCATCTGCAAAGAGTAATAATTTGGTTTGTTCATTACCTACTCTAATTCCTTTAATCTCTTTTTCTTCTCTTATTGCCAGAGCTAATATTTCTAATACAATATTGGATAGTATTGGTGATAGTGGGGCACCTTGTTTCATCCTTGGTCTTACTGAGAATGGTTCTAGTTTGTCCTCATTACAGATGATGCTTGCTGTTGATTTTAAATAGAGGCTACTGATCATTTTAAGGATAAGTCCATTTATTCCTACACTCTCTAGTGTTTTTAATAGGAATAGGTGTAAGATTTTATCAAATGCTTTTTCTGCATCTATTGAGATAATCATATTATTTTTGTTATTTTGGTTATTGATGTAGTCAATTATGCTAATAGTTTTCCTAATATTGAACTAGCCCTGCATTCCTGGTATAAATCCTATTTAGTCATAGTGTATTATCCTAAGGATGGCTTTCTGTAATCTCTTTGCTAATATTTTGTTTTAAAATTTTGCATCAAATAACTGTATGGATATGTATACATATATTGTAATTAACACATACTTTAACATATTTAACATGTATTGGTCACCTGCCATCTGAGGGAGGCTATGGGGGGAAGGAGGGGAAAAATTGGAACAAAAGACTTTGCAATTGTCAATGCTGAAAAATTACCCATGGATATATCTTGTAAATAAAAAAAATTATAATAATAAAATAAAATAAAATAAAGTTTTTGCATCAATTTTTATTAGGGAAATTGGTCTATAATATTCTTTCTTTGTTCTCAACCTACCTAGTTTAGATATCAGCACCACATCTGTGTCATAAAAGAAATTTGGTAGAAGTCCTTTTTTCTCTATTTTTTTCAAATAATTTATATAGAATTGGAATTAGTTGCTCTTTAAATGTTTGGTAGAATTCACATGTAAATTGCTCTGGTCCGGGAGATTTTTTTCTTAGGGAATTGATTTTATAGCTTGTTCTACTTTTTTCTGAAATGGGACTACTTAAGTAATTTATTTCATCTTCTGTTATCCTGGGCAATCTATATTTTTGTAGATATTCTTCCCCTTCACTTAGATTATCAAATTTATTGACATATAGTTGGGCAAAATAACTCCTAATTGTTGCTCTAATTTCCTTTTTATTGGTGAAAAGTTCTCTTCTTTCCTTTTTGAGACTAACAATTTGATTTTCTTCTTTTCTTTTTCTGATCAAATTAAATAAAGGTTCATCTATTTTGTTGGTTTTTTTTTTATAAAGCCAACTCTTAGTTTTATTTATTAATTTAATAGTTTTCTTATTTTCAATTTTATCAAATCTCCCCTATTATTTTCAGAATTTCAACTGTGATGTTTATTTGGGGGTTTTAAATTTGTTCTTTTTTAGTTTTTTGGGTTTGTTTTTTTGTTGTTGTTGTAAGCCCAATTTATTGATCTTCTCTTTCTCTTTTTTATTCAAGTAAAAAACTAGAGACATATAATTTCCCCTTATTATTGCTTTGGCTGCATCCCCCAAATTTAGGCATGTTGTTTCATTATTGTCATTCTCAGATAAAGTTATTGATTGTGTATATGATTTTGTTGTTTTATCCATTCATTCTTTAGAATTAATTAATTTAATTTCCAATTAATTTTTGTTCTATTTTCCCCTGGCCTTTTATTGTATGTGATTTTTATTGCATCATGATCTGAAAAAATGCATTTACAATTTATGCCTTTCTGCATTTGATTTTGAAGTTTATATGCCATAATACATGGTCAATTTTTGTTCCACGAACTGCTGAGAAAAAAGTAAACTCCTTTCTGTCTCCATTCAATTTCCTCCAAAGATCTATCATACCTAACCTTGCTAACATTCTGTTTACCTCCTTAACTTCTTTCTTATTTATTTTGTGGTTTGATTTATCTAATTCTGAGAGAGCAAGGTTGCAATCCCCCCACTAGTATAGTTTTGCTGTCTATTTCTTTTTGCTTCTCTCTTAATTTCTCGTCTAGAAATTAGGATGCTATACCTTTTGGTTATAAAATATTTAGTATTAATATTGTTCAATATCTATGGTCCCATTTAGCAAGATATAGTTTCCTTCCTTATCTGTTTTGATTAGATCTTATCTTTGCATTTACTTGATGTAAGATCAGGATCCCTGCCTTTTTTACTTCACCTGAACCCACCATATCATAAAAAAAAAAAACAAAAAAAAACTATTAGACATCAAATGAGATAATATTTGCAAAATACTTAGTATAGTAGATGACAGAGGATATTTAATAAATACTTATTCTTTAGATCTTTATCCCTTCAATTATTAAGAACTTCCCCACACACGTAGCCTAAGTTTCTCATTGTACTGTTTTAACCATTTGCTTGATTTTACCCTCTGAGGATAAACAAAAACAAAAACAAAAACAAAACAAAAAAAAAAAGAAATATTTTCTCTTCTAAATGACAATGCTTAAATATCTCACTGGAGTTTATTTGTTTCCTTCTCCAACTTTAATATACCAGTTTCGTCTGATCCTCATTTGGCATAAACTCAAGGCTCTTCATCATCCTTATTATATTCTTCTCAACATTATTTTTTTCCTTTTCAATGAATACATGAATGAAAAAAATTATTAAACGCTTACTATATTGTAAAGGGCTGAAACTCTTGAGTTAATGCACTGAGGACAGAACAATCGAGCATGTAAGGCTAATTACCGATTGGACAATACTCTTTAAGAATATGCTTGGAAAATGGCTCTTCCCACTATCCTGTGCTGGCCCAATCATTTGGTATATAGAGAGAATTGTAGGAGGTGGAGTAAGAATAACCAGTCACTTCTGGGCAGGAGACAAAGAGGAGAGGTCATGGAGATCCTATGTGTCCATTCCCTTCACTTCTACTACTAAAAACCAACAATAAAGACCAAGGACTTTTGCTTATCCTGACTCCAGCTGATTCTGAGGTATCCAGGGTGCTAACGTGGTCATCACACTATATGAACAGTGTAATGTTCTGTTGTCTCCAGAAAATGACGATTGCTCTCTGAGAGGAGATCACACCAAAGGTGTGAACTAGAGAATTGTTAAGTACTGACTTAGCACTTAGTAAGAACCTAACATCTCATTATCTCATTAGCACTTAGTAAGAACCTAATAGAACAGCAATGTGCTAAATACTAAAAATATAAATTTTGAAAAGCAAGAAAATCCTTATTCTCAAGAAGTTTATATTCTAATAAGAAGAGATTGCACATAAAATTTGAAAGCAAATCAGTAAGAAGGGTCCAGTAACCCTTAGGTTGAAGTGGCAAAACACATGGCAATGTAGTTTCTTTAATGTAATTATCATTGATAAAACCATACCCATTTCTGCCCCTGAACTGTTTGACAATGTCAGGAATTGTGGTGGTAAAAACACTTTTTTTTTCTGAATTTTCAATAGCTGCTGAGGTGAGGGAAGATAGGAGGATTGCTATTTCCTGTATAGTCATTCACCAGCATGAATCTCCACAAGGGTTGTGCTTTTCTGTTATGTCTAAGGATGCAAGATGGTAATCTGAGGATAAGATAGGGGAAACAAGAGGTGGTGCTAATCTTTGGTTTGCTTATTCCTGGTCTGCCTCCAACAGGGTATAGTGAGAGGTAAATTATCAAAGATATGGCAGTCATTTCCCCTGGTTCTCAAATATCACCGTCTGTCTTATACTTAACATTCCTTGATAATTCAAACCAAACAGTACCTACTATACCAAATGTGTTGTAACCAGGGAAGAGTACGGAAGAACTCCTCACCCCTAGATTTCATTACTTTATTTGACTAACATACCATACTGCTGACTTAGCTAATAGTCCACTCAAACTCCAAGATCTTTTTCAGACAAATAATTGTCTAATCATTTCTCCTTACTATAAATTTTAAAGTTGATTATTTGAACTCAAGTTTAAATTCTTATACTTCTCCTTATTGAATTTTATCTTATTAGTCACTGTAATGTTCTTGAATTGTGAGGGTCTGGTCGTCTCTCAGTTGTAATCCTTCTCTGGGAGGAGGTTTCTTTTCTGTATCATCTTTTCCTCTATGAGCAGGTTTCTTGGGAGGCTTCTGGAGCCTCCTGCCAGCCTCTTCTTCTTCCTGAATCCTGGCTCTGAATCTCCTCCAGCTCTTGTCCTTCCCCAGTCCAGACTGCTTGTCTAGGCCCAATGTTGCCTCTTTTATCCTCTCAGAGAATGGGTGTGGGATAATGCAAGGGCTTCTGGGAAGAAGTACTCCAACCAATGAGCTTGCTCCTCTTAAGAATCTGAGCCAGAGAACTATCAAGTCAACCTGAGTTCTCACCTTGTAATTGTCCAGACAACCTGAATTCTCACCTTGTCATTGTCCAGACAACCTGAGTTCTCACCTAGTAATCCTAACATCTCCCCCTTTCGTTTGATTTAGAACATAGGATAGTCATGACCTTGAAACATAAATCCATAAATATGGGAGGTATTACACATAATTACATAAGCACATAGTAACATAGTACCATAGTACCATAATACATGCTAGAAATATGTAACAAATAACATGATCAAATAATCATAAATTGAGAATTTATAAATGTCCATAAGTCCATTGTCCATTAGTCTCATCTTGTGTTAGAAATTCCAATGATTCCTGCTAGTCTTAAAGTTCTTTAACAGTCTTTTTATTAGCCATGCTCTTTCGGTGTGAGATGTTTCTTAGATCTTCTCCTTTGTTTTGAGGTTTTTCTCTTTTTCTGTCTCTCTCCAGGTACTTGTTGCCACCCATCTATTTCCTTCTTCATCTGTTTTCTTCTGTCTGTTAAAATACAAGCAAACCCTCTCTCCCAGGCAGTTAACCTATCTAATTTCCTTCTATTTACCACTTTCTAAATCTCTTCTCATAATCTGGCAATTACATTGGAATTGTTTGCACTGGACACAGCCCTGTTGGTT
Organism: Sminthopsis crassicaudata; assembly: GCF_048593235.1. NCBI lineage: Eukaryota > Metazoa > Chordata > Mammalia > Dasyuromorphia > Dasyuridae > Sminthopsis > Sminthopsis crassicaudata. The sequence goes on along the minus strand of NC_133617.1, from coordinate 549,988,018 downwards.
TAAAAGGCCTGTATTCTCCCCAAGTGTAATCCATTTTTGCAATCTGATTGCCTTTTGGCTCACTTATCAGATAATCCCTTTCTGCCATGTGATTGCTTTTCTGCTGGTTGATCAAATCAGAGTCCTGACCTTCTAAAGGTTCTTTGGGTGTAGCATCAGCTGCCATCATGCCCCAACTCTTTTTTGCCTGGGGCCCTGGACCTGGACTCCTCATCCCATTTCCCTGAATTATTCTACACTCTGATGCCCAATGGAGTCCTCTGTTGCATTTTGGACATGGGGTTTTAGGTCTTCTCTCACCCTGTCTTCTCACTGTATCTCCATATCTACACTGAGCTCTTAGATGTCCAATTTTTCCACATTGAAAACATCGCCGAATTTCTCTAGAAGTCCCTTGCCAGAAGGGACCCTGTCTTTCCACGTTCATCATCATCCGGGTGTAAAAAACATTTGTTCCCACTGTAGCACAGCATCTTATGATCTCCTCAAAAGGAGCATCTTTGTCTAATCCCCATATAATTCTTTTGCAAATCTGATTGGCATTTTCCTTAGCCAGATGTCTGGTCATTATTTCTGTAGCTGCATTTTCTCCAAAAGTTCTTTTGACAGCAGTTTGCAAACGTCCCACAGAATCTGCAAAAGGTTCATTGGGATCTTGCTCTATTTTAGTGAAAGCCTCTCCCCGATCTTTCTGTCCAGGGAGGACACCCCAAGCTTTTATTGCAGCCTTAGCAATTTGTTAATATATTGTCATGATATAATTAATCTGTTCTGAATTCTCTCCATACTGACCTTCACCAGCCAAGTGCTCAAAAGTGAATTGTGTGTTAACTCCTATTTCCAAATTGCATCTGACTTGAATTTTACATAATTCATGAAACTCCGCAAGCCACAGCAAATTTTCTCCAGGTTGCAGGCATGTCCTTGCTATGGATTTCCAATCATTTGGGGTTAGGACTTCATAAGACAAACCATCTAGTAACATTTTAACATAAGCTGATGTAGCCCCATAAAGGGTACAACCTTTTTTCAAATCCTTAATTTTATTCAAATCTAAAGGTGCATATCTTCTCCTTTTTTGACCTACAGATTTTAGATTATTAGCAATGTGCTATCTATGCCTACTATTATATAGAAGGTGGTAATTGAGTTTTCTTCAAGGAAACCAGGAATTCCAAGAGTCACAGGATAGAGAGAGTATGTTATAAACATGGGAGACTGCCAATGCAATGACATGGAAATGGTTAGATAGAGCACTATGGAAAAGAAACAGTAAAGAGTGAAGGCTGGCTGAAGTACATAGAGGATAATAACTTGTAAGAAGATTCAACTCACTTGTATGTCATAGCAATTTAGAAAAATTTGGAAGAGGAGGGGTTAGAAGAGAAAGATAAGTAATTCTGTTTTGGACACATCGAATTTGAGACATCAATAGAATATTCAATTTGAAATGCACTATAGACAGCTAGTGATGTAGAATTGTGTTAAGGATAAAAACTGGGCTGATATTTATGTATCTGGGAGTTAACTTCTTGAGAACTATTTTTCTAAATGCAAAATAATAGCATACAGCAGTCAGTATTATAACAAAGACCTTTTAAAGCTTTTAATAAAACCCCTGGGGTGTTATTTTATGCTAAAGTGGATAGTGGTATAGTGAGACTCCAGGATAGTATCCATTAAATTGTTAGAAAGCTGCATCATGGGGGAATTTAATGTAACCCAAAGATTCACCACAAAAGACACAAATCTTGTAATTGTGGGCTGAAGCCATTATCCAATTAGTTACATTTCACTCAGTAACTATAATGCATATTGAATCTATTTACAATCTCACAAGAGTCGAGGGCTATTTGATCTATAGTAAATGTGTTGCAACTCCATTTTGTATTACAAAGCATTTTATTTATAGGAATTTTTCTATTTTTTTTATAAATATAAACAATTCAAGATTTGTCATAGAAATTTCAAATTATTTTCAAGCATCATATTTTTTGTACTAAAGCTACATTATACACCCTGAGACTATGGATTGTTATATGGGTTTCATCATCTATTTATGGTTATTTATGAGTTAAGGCAAGATAAAATTATGATTTTTTTCCAAAAAAAACAGAGTTATAGTCCCAATCCTGACATGAGTAAGCTGTATGACATTGATTCATTCTTCTAAATCTTAGTTTACTCAGTTTAAAAAAAAATAAACTAAATTTCTAACTAAGTCTTTATGATAGAGATCATTTTGTGCATTATTTTAAAGAATATACAAGTGATTCCTTTATTAACAATGATTTATCTTCCAAAAAACTCACATCACATTTACAATGTGGAGTGGAAAAGAAAGTCCAATTTGAGATATATCGTGTATAGTTGCAAAATGAAGTAACAAGAAAAATTGTGAACCACAATGTATATTTTTAAATGAGTTTTATTTCTTTGTTCTTTTTCCCTTAGGACTGGCCTTTAGTTATATTGTGTTGCAAGCTGAAATGCATTATAATTTCAGGTCATATTTTTGAGAACGCTAGCCATGCATGTCAGTCTCAGAGTCTGATTTTATTTTCTTTTATCAATTTCTTCAGATACCTACTTTCTCAACTCTAAAACAAGAGGATTTATCTTTGAAGCACCTTCTAGCTCTACATCTATTATATTATGATACTATGAATCTCATATGTTTCACTGGTTATCTGGAATATATACTATCTGGCATCTAGAAATGAGGTAAAAACTTCAATAGCAAATCATTCTCTAAGCAGATGTACATTTAATCAATTGGTGCACATTAATCTTATTAAGTACCTATTATGTTTCAGACACTGGTAGTCATTGGAAATATAAACATATTAAAGAAATATCCCCTATCCTCAAGAAGTTTGTATATTTTATGTGTATTTATGTGTAACATTTAAATATTATATATACATACATAGATATGCATATATATGTAGATATATCATTTTATATTATTTATTAATCAACATAGATAACTGATTAGAAACCTATACATATTAGAATCTATTCTGTAATTTGTAATTTTAGAGAATGGGCTGGGGAAGCAAGAAGGTAAGTAGTTTGTTCAGTATTAGATACTATTTGTCTGAACTGGGATTTAGATTCAATTCATCTTACCTCTTGAGCCTTATTCTCAATCTATTATGCCATTTGGGAGGTGGGAAGACAATGTAAACAATGGTATCTGAGCTGAGTTTTGATGAAAATTTGTGATTCTAAGAAGCAGAGGGGAGGAAAGAACTAATTCTAAACATGGGAACAACCATCAAAAAGATACAATCATGTGTGAGGAGCAACAAGAAAGCCAATATGACTCAAAAATAAAGTGTGTAAAGGAGGGTAATGTATAATAAATATGAAAATATAAATTGGAATCAGGTTGTTAAGGATAAAGAACACCAAAGGAACTTATTCTGCATATAAATTAGCATTGAACAATTTTTAAAATAAAAATAAATGATTAATTGACAATTTTTTTCATACTTGATTCTTCCCAAAGATTCTTTCTTCCCTCTCCAACCTTAACCCTCATCAACAGAAATATATTCTAATGGAACAGTTAAACAAAATAAACCATACTGACCACAGCTGCCAATGTATGCCTAATTCCTCACATATGCAATCTATCACCTTCCTTTAAAGGGAAAAACGCTTCCCTAACAGTTCTCTGAAATTATAATTGTCAAAGATCTGGCATTAAGCTAAAGAGAATTATACTGTTCGATGTGGTTTCTTTCATAGAAGGAAACGAGGAAAATGTAGAGCACTAAAATTCCGTGGTGGTTTTTGCAAAAGCAATTATGTTAACCTCAATGTCTTGACCTAATTTTAGCATAATTTAGTTAATTATATTTTCTTTTTTAAAATATCTGCTTCAATTTCAAATCATTGCAATATTCTCTTCAAAACACTAGCTAAATTCCATCCCAAGAACAATTGCATTTAAATATGTGAAGTGAACCTGTTATAAGATTTAAGAAACACTCTGGGAATATCCCAGTTTGAAAGTGCTATATAATTATCACTATTGGGCTTAGGAGGTTTTTTTTCCCCACTGAGGTTGAAACAGATTCAATTGATTCTCTACTCTCAAAACAAAAACAAGGTTATTTGTTTAAATAGAATTCTCCCCCTTTTGCATTTCACTATCCTATTTCTTTAAAAAAAATAAAATTTATTTTTCCTTTAGGCCTATTTGTATGTATGCCAGTCAATTACACTTATTTTACATTTCCAACTGAAATGTTTTCAAGGAGGAATAGTGACAAATTCCAAATAGAAAAAAGTGAAGATGACAAAGAAAAAAGAAAGTGAAGACAAAGGTGAAAACTACAAAGAAGAACATAAAGACCAAGATAGCAAAGGAGAAGACAACAAAGATGAAAGTAATGAAGAGGAGGACAAGGGAAAAAAGGAAAAAAAAAGGAGCAGTAGGAGGAGCAGGAAGAAGAGCAGAGGGAGGAGGAGGAAAAAGAAAAAGAAGAAGCAAAAAGGAAAGGAAAAGGAGGAGAAGAAGAATATAAGTAGAAAGAAGAAGGAGAATATAAGTAGAAAGAAGAAGGAGAATATAAGTAGAAAGAAGAAGAAGAAGAAGAAGAAGAAGAAGAAGAAGAAGAAGAAGAAGAAGAAGAAGAAGAAGAAGAAGAAGAAGAAGAAGAAGAAGAAGAAGAAGAAGAAGAAGAAGAAGAAGAAGAAGAAGAAGAAGAAGAAGAAGAAGAAGAAGAAGAAGAAGAAGAAGAAGAAGAAGAAGAAGAAGAAGAAGAAGGTCGAAAAAAAACCTTGGAGATCTCTCAGAACAGGGATTTTTAGCCTTTTTTTGTTTCATGAGCCCCTTTAGCAGCTACTAAGGTTTATGAGCTTCTTCTCGGAAAAAAAAAATAAAATAAAATGCAAAATCTTATCAAAACATTAAAACATAGTAATCATAATATTTGAAAAAGCATTTTCATGGATGTCAATTTAAGAACCCTAGATATAGAAAAAATGAGAAATTTGAAGTCTAAAGTGATTAAATAATTTGTTCAAAGTCACACACCATTTAGTGGGTTAGGAGAACTAGAAACCAATATCACCTGTTTTCTAAAATATTTATTTTCACATATTCAATTACACAGTCTAGATTCTTTATAGATTATCTATTTGCAGAGGTTTTCCTAAATAAACAAGGTTTTGCACTGGGATAATATTAGAAGGAGGATTTAGAATCCTAAATAAACAGTCATTCTTTGAGTTATAGAAGACCAATTCTGAGTAAAGAAACAATTAGGGGAGAGAGAAAATCAATCTCAAGTTGTTACACATGTTATACATACACATACACTTTCACTGTCATAGCAGTAACTATGATGAAGTAGATTGAAGTAACAGGGGTTATCTGAGAATGACAGGATTCTTTCTCAAAGTGATGCTCTAATTTAATTTCACTGAAGGGCTTAGGGATACCAAAGAGAAATCAATTAATCAGGAATCATTTTTAAGTTCCAGACATTCTGTGAGACAGAACAAATGTGAGACAGTCTTTGCCTCAAGGAGCTTGCATTCTATTAGGGAGATAAAGGAATTATTAAATGGGGGAGATAACTAATAAGTAAGGGAATGGGGAAAATCCTCTTTTAGGAGCTAATATTTGATTTAATTCTGGTTGGAAAATAAGGATTATAAGAGGCAGAAGTAAGGAAGGAGCTCATACTAGACAAAAAGAGCAACCTTTGCAAATGCTCTAAAGTGTAAACACAAAACGTGACTTGAATCAGATTAAAATATGATCGGGGATTGTTTAACAAGATATATTTAAAATACAGTATTACATAGACAATATTAATTTGAGGTTTACTAAGTCAATTTGCTGCTCCCAGGAATCTGTTTCTATTTGATTTTGATACCACTGATCTAAAGGAAGCCTGAGAAATTAGGGGTATAGTATTCCCATCTACAGTAATAAAGAAGGGAGGAGAAAAGGGAGGGATTAAAGGGAAACATAATTCAGTTTTGTAATTATTGAGTTTAAGATATCTATTGGACATACCATTAAAGATATCTGAAAGGTAGCTAGAGATGAAATTTAGAAGTCAGCAAGGAGATTGGGTCAGGACAAGTATAAAGGATACATATATATTAGCAGCTATGGGAACTAAGATCTAACAAAGGCCTTTGTCAGAATGTGGTGCTTGAACTTCCTTCTGAAGAAAGTTAAGAGCTGTATGAGAAATAGGTAAGAAATAACATTCAGGTAGGGAATAACCAATGCAAAAACACTGAGACAGGATATAGCTCAGTCCATGTAAGGAAACAAGTAGACCCAATAATGTTGCACCACAGAGTATGTTGAGGAAAGCATTAGAAATTAAGAATACAAAGGGTTGGTAAGAATTTTCAAAGCCAAAAAAGAAGAGTTTGTTTCTGAGGATAAAGAAAAAAGTGACATGATCAGACCTATCATTTTGGGAAAATCACTTTAGTATCACAAGAAAAAAAGTGCTGAAATAGAGAAAGACTTGAGGCAGAGATAACAATGAAAAGTTATTGCACAGTCCATGTAAAAACTGATGAGTGGTTGTAATGAATGAGGAGAAGGGGATAAATAAACAGTTTACCTCCATTTATCTGATGTTGGAAAAAAAAAAAGAAATGACAAGATTTGGCAATTAATTAGGTGCATATGACAACTAAGGAGTTAAGGATCACACACAGACTATGAATTTAGGCAAATGGAAGAATAATGGTGTTCTCAGTAGAAGTAGGAAAGAGAGCTAAAATATAGAAACAAAAGGGGGGTCACAAATTTTTTTTATGTAATCCTGTAAGAGTTGTGGCAACAACATATATAATTTATATCAGATTGCTTACCATCTCTGGGGCAGAGGTAGGGGGCAGGGCAAGGAAGGAAGAAGGTTTAGAATTTGGAGCTTAAAATTTTATTTTTAAATGTCAAAAAATTTTAATGTAATTGGGGAAAATAGAATATTAAATTAATTGTGGAATTAAGAATGAAATCAAATTGTAAGGAAATCAAAAAGGTTTATTTTCCCTCTCTTTGTATTTTAAGATATATTGGGGGAAAAGGATGATGAGGATGATACAGTATTAATAATAATAATAGCTAATATTTATGTAGCACTTACTATATTCCAGGCACTTACTGAATATTTTACAATTTGTTGATGCAAACTTTTGATGGTCATAATAACTCTGCAAAAGAGGTACTATTATTATCCCCATTTTATAGATGAGGAAATTGAAGCAGGAGCTAAATTATTTTCCCAGTATTATAGAGATAGTTCAGATCTTTCTTATTTGCGATCCAAATTATCTATTTGTTCTTCATTACTGGGATAGGGCCATTGCTCTAGATAGATCCCCAAATGAGAAATAAAACAGAGTAAAGGCAGAGTTCCCATTTTCTTGTTTTCCTTCTGTTTACAAAGAAGGATCTTTAGACTGGAAAGAAAAAAAAAATCATCTAGCTGTTTTGAAAAATTCAAGTCACATAGCCCAGATAAACGGTGTTATTTGGTATTGAAAAAAAAATCAACAGATGTGCTAACTGAACCTCTGTCAATGGTATTTGAAAGATCCTTGGAAATGCAATAGTGAGAATTCACTTCAGGTCTGGATTTCACTAGTTTGCTGCTGAGGTCTCTTCCAGATTTAAAAAGATGTGATTTTCTACTGGTTTTCTTACATCAGAAAGGAATAGAGACATTTTGTCCACTGGTATTATAGTGCTTATTGTAAGGATTTGTAGAGGAAAAAAAGATCACCTCATAAATATTTGTAGCTTATACATCAAGATTTTTTTTTCTATAGGACATAGATGTAGATAAATTTTATAACTAATAATAAAAAATCTCTATATTAAGTCAACTTATTTTTTTGACATTTGGTGATATCAATCAACAAACATTTATTTAGTGCCTATTATGCATACTCAACAACACTTAGTGGTAAAAGACAAAAGACAAAAAATAAAACATTTCCTAAATTCAAGATCATTGCGTTGTATCATATGAGACAACATTAACAACAGATAAATCAATACAAATTTTAACAAAATAAATATTGTCAAAAATGAAGAGATGGCTTGGAATTCAAGAGAACTAGCACACAAAGGTATCAGGAAAGACTTCATGTAGGAGATCAAGCTTCAGTTGAACTTTGGTGGATGTTAAAAAATACAGTGAAAAATATGACTCATTTAATGAATGATCCAGGCCAAATAGTTATAGAATACATAGAAGGCTCAGACCCACACATCATGAATACTTGCTTTAACAAAAGAATTAGGAGGCATCTGTAATATCAGATAAAATGAAAGTGATTATAATTTATCAGACTAGAAATGAAACATTGCTGAGAGACAGTCATGTATATTGGGTATAGCACGGGACTTGTAGTTAGGTATAGATTTTAATTTTATATTAGATAGTTATTAGCTTGTGATGAAGCCAGTCATTTACTTCTCTGGCCTCAATTTCTTCATCGGCAAAATAAGCAAGTTGAACTCAATTATTTCTAAATTCCTTTCTATTTCTAAATTTATGAACTTATGATGTGAGTTATTCCTGAATAACTAGATATCTAATTATAATGATTATGTGTTAATTAATTAATATAATTAACAATTGTAATAACATTTAAATAATCTATATACAGTCAGATAGCTTACTTGTTAAGGGAAAAAACAAGATTAATATAAAACTAGAAGAACAAAAATTATATATGATACACAATAAACTCCAATATGACCTACTTCAATCAATTATTGATGAAAATGAGGAAAAATGGAGGAGAGGATATTAACACTGATTATAATAGTTTCTTAGAGATATTTAACCAATGTAAATTAATTGCTAAAACAAGAAGTCAAAAAAAATTCAGAAACAACCTCAGTCAGAAAATATTTAATAACTTGCCAAGAGGAGAAATATGACAGCCAAAGAATATAAACTGATTTGTAAAAATCTTAAAGAGAAGGATTGTAGATTGTTATCATTATTACCTCATAAAACTGAGCATTACAGTGAGGAGTATATTGATTTAAAGAAGTTTAGTGAGATGCCAAATTAAGCAATTAATAGTCAGAGAATTGAAAGAAAGATGGAAGGAAAAAAAGAAGGAAGGAAAGGGGAGAGAGAGGGAGGGAAGAAACATTAATTAAATTCCTACTATGTGCTAGGTACTATGCTAAGTACAAATATTATTTCATTTTATCATGTGCTAGAGAAAGCAGAAATTACACTGAAAAAAACAAAGATGAGGAAAGATAAAGAATACAGTTGAACTAGAAGAGGCATGGTAAAAAGGACCTCTGGCTTGAAAGTGACACAACTTTCACAGAATTTGTGTGTGTGTGTGTGTGTGTGTGTGTGTGTGTGTGTGTGTGGTTCCCTCTTTAACCCCATGCATGTTACTTTTCAGAACCAGTACTCCTCTCCCATCTGCGGGTTTTTGTTTTTTTCAACTCATTCATACAGCATAATTACAATTTTTACCTTTTTATAGACAGTTTTTGTTTTTTTAGAGTGACATCCTATTTAACTCTACCGTAATATTTCTTTTATAGTGAATCTCTTGATATTGGTCTTTGATATTGGGATTCTTATATGTTAAATTTTCTATTGAGTTCAGGTTTGTTTGAGACAAAATCCTGAAAATCTAATAATTCTTTGAAAGTTCATTTTTTTTATTCAATATCATACTTAGTTTTGCTTATTCAATATTATACTTAGTTTTGCTGAATGTAATATTTTCAACAATAACCCTAGTTCTTTTGATTGTCAAAATATAGTATTTTAGGAACTGTAGTCTTTTATTGTAGCTGCTGATAAATCCTATAGAATTATTATTTATTGTAGCTCTAGAATATTTGAATTTTGTGTTGTTGTTACTTGTAGGATTTTCTTTTTGATCTGAAATTTTCAACTTAACAAGATATTTCTGTTTTCCTTGTAAGATCACTTTTGAGGTGTTGGTTGGTGGATTTTTTATATTTATACTTTTCTCTCTTGTCCTATCACTTCAGAACAATTATTTCTTGTGTTATTGGGTCAAGGTTCCTTTTATGATCATAGTTTCCAGGTAGTTTAATCATTCTTATGCTTTCTCTTTTTGATCTGTTCTTCAGATCTGTTGTTTTTCTATAAGATATTTCACATTCTCTTTTTTTTTCATTTTTTATATTTTGTTTTATTATTTCTTGGTCACCTATAAGTTTCCTGGCTTCCTCTTGCCCAATTCTAATTTTCAGAGTCATTATCTGCTCTGGATCTTCCTTTCAATTTGGTTGACTTTCTTTTCATGATCTTGTTTTTATTGTATTGTTCTTATTTTTCCTCAATCTCTTTTATTTTGTTTTTAAAGTATTTTTTTTAATTCCTCTATAATTCTTTTGGGGGAAGTAGCCTCTTTAACATGACTTTGGGAATGGAGAGGCTTTTTTAACTTCAAATTCTCCTCTAAACATGATCCCTGGTCTTCCCTATTCCTATTATAACTGTCTATGATTGGATTCTTCCTCCTTTGCCTGCTCATATTTTTTTTAATTTATTAATTTTATAATTATATTTTTTGACAATACATATGCATGAGTAATTTTTTTTACAACATTATCCCTTGTATTCACTTTTCCAAATTTTCCCCTTCCTCCTTCTACTCCCTCCCCTAGATGACAGGCAATCCCATATATAATAAATGTGTTACAGTATATCCTAGATACAATATGTGTATGTAAAACCAAATTTCTTGTTGCACAGTAAGAATTGGATTCCGAATGTATAAGTAACCTGGGTAGAAAGACAATAGTGCAAACAGTTTACACTCAATTCCCATTGTTCCTTCTCCATCTGTCCATCGTTGATCAACTGGACGTGAGTTGGATGTTCTTTATGTTGAAGATATCCACTTCCATCAGAATACATCTTCATACAGTATTGTTGTTGAAGGGTATAGTGATCTCCTGGTTCTACTCATTTCACTCAGCATCAGTTCATACAAGTATAGGTTGTTCTAGGAGGATCCCTGTTCTGCCCCAAGTCTTATTTATTTTTCACCAGTCTACATTCATCCTAAGGCACAATTTTTTTTCATTTGTGGAAGAAATCTGCAGTATTTAAAATTTTCTGGTCTACTCCACCATTTTTATTCATTCATTCTTAAGCCACATGACTGAAAAATCAGTTGTCGAGTCTTACCTTGTATCTTTTGCTTTCTATACATCTGCTATATATGTTCCCTTCTCTCCTCTGACACCTTAATCACTCTGAGCCAACCCTCATTGTTTTATATTTGGTCTATGGCAATGGTCTGTAGGCTGGTCTCTCTACATTAAGTCTCTCACAACTCCAATCAATCTTCTACTCAGTCATCAAATTTATCTTCTCAAAATGGAAATCTAATAATATAATTACCCTTTTTTGTCTTTTAAAGCCCACTATATGCCTGTCTCTCTCTTACTATTCTAGTCTTATGCTTTAATACCCATCACCCAATACTATGAAGTACTGTGTTTCTTATCTCCTTGCTCTTCTACCTCATTCATTACATTTCATCTCCCAACTCCAAGTAAAATTTCCCACCCAGGTGCTTTCATGAACTTTATATTCTCCAAAAATTCATCATCCTGCAAGATTAAATCAATACTAAAACTTACTTTTCCTTAGAATCCCCTGCCTCTGGGGCCCTTTCCACCCTCTGATTGATCTGAGTCCCTTCTCCCAGGTCTTCCATAACTTCAGAGGGCATCCATGGCAGCTACCTCATCATTTCCGACCTGTAAAACCTCATCGTGCCCTTAAACTTGGTATCTCCCATCCACAACACCCCTGTTCTTCAACTTTTTATATTGTCCCTTTCACTATTAGCATGACCTTCTTGAAGGTAGGGATTAGCTTAGGCCTTTTTTTAAATGTATAAACTGTAGCTCATTAGCCCATGAAGGTATATTTCTTAATGGACAGATAATAGAAAAATTTTTTTTAGAAAATGTATTTATTAAGAATAGGAAAGAGGGCAGTTATGAATTATTTCACAGTCCCCTAGACAAAAAGAAAATCTGCAGTGTATTTTTGCAGTATAGGGAAGGCATTCCTTTAGCATCTATTGGTAGGTAGACTTGCACATTAAAAAGTACATATATATGTAATACAAATCACAATAAGTTGAAAGAGAATGGGATAAAGTATTTTAATAATTAAAGTAAGGGGAAGAACTTTTTAATAAAGCCAAAGAGAATGGATATCACAAAAGGTTAAATATATGATTTTGATTATATGAAATTGAAAAGTTATTGCAGTAACAGGATAAATGCATCTATAATAAGTAAGGAAATTAATGATTGGAAAAATGTTTGTATTAATATATCTGATATGGGCCTGCTGATCAAAATATCCAAATGTGTGTGTATCTGTGTCTGCATGCATGTGCTGAAAAAAATAGAAAGAATATTTTATGTAATAATTTGATTTTCAAGGTATTTTACATGTATTATCTTAATTAATCTTTATCCTATGAAAGAGATATTATTATAAAACCAATTTACAAATTAGGAAGCTGAGATTGATATACACAAATATCTTAGTCCAATTCCTTAGTGGGTAAAGGATCAAAGGTTATAAACATATAATTTAAAAATAATTATAAGCTACTTTTAAATGAAAAATTTCTACAAAACATTAATAATAAAAGAAATGCATAGCAAAACAATTCTGAAGTTTCCTATTATGCCCAATACATTGGCAGATGGCAAAAAGATGGAACGGGACAATTTTGAAGATACTGTAAGAAGACTGATATTCTACATGATTGTTTCCCCAGTTTTTGAAAAGAACGAAAGCCATCACTGTGTTAGAGTAAAGTTACTATGTGTCCATCCACAAATCAAGCACAAATAGTCCATAAGAACATTTGGAATTTGGAATTAAAGTATTTTTAAATTCTGCTTTTCTCATAGATCACTTTTTTTTTGATGCAGACATGTCATATCAGGCAGTCCTTTGCCAGTATCTCCTAGGCTATAGAATCAATTGCAAGGTTCTTCAGTTCATATATGACTTCTTATGACCTTCAGTTGAGAGCTTATCTGATATGTTTTCCATAATATTGTCTTTTAGGCAAAGATATATTTGGCATTGGAAGAATGTTGCCCATCCATCAAAGTTGCTTTCTGCAATAGAATTTGAAAGCTTAATAATTTGGTTTAAGAAAGGATCTCAGTATCCAGTATGCTATTTTGCCAGGTGATTTTTCAGCATCTTCCTAAAACAATTCAAATTGAAGTGATTTAGTTTCCTTGCATGGGGGATGGTGTATAATCCAGATTTTATAGATATACAACCAGGTCAACATAACAGTTCTGTAGACCATCAATTTGTTAGGTAGTCTAATATTTCTTCTCTCCCACACTTTCCTTTTGTGTAGAATGGAGAGATGAAGAACTTACAGTAATGTGTGAATTCTTTTTCTTTATTTTCATTATTTCTGTGTTTTCCTATTACTTGCATGGGTACAATATGTGCAGGCATATTTGCTTGGCCTTGATTGGTTGCAGACATATTTACTTAACATTAGTCAGTGACATTTATCAGTTTTTGACATTTATTGATATTTAGTCGATTAGTTTAAACATTGTCTGCTTGATTATCTAAAGCCTGAAGGCCTGATTTTCTGTTTCCTAGAAATTAGGTGATTTTTGGAGAAACAGAAACCTTCCATTCCAATCTCTCCAGATAGCAACAATCAATTAGATCCACCCCCTTCTCAATGTTCTTTTACTTGTGATGTAATTTCTTGTAATAAAATCTATAAAAGCTGTGTATATTTACTAATTCTTTGGCCCTCCTGCTGTGAGTACCTTATCTCACAGCAGGACTGCCCATTTTCATGAGAATTTGATAATAAATAATATTTCTGCTTTCTACTTTGAGTGGTCTCTGAGCAGTCATTTTGGGCAGGGATGTTTTACATCCCACACACTTTAAACCTTCCCAAATATTTAACTATCTCTGGCAATGTAAGGATCAACATCATTATTTATGTGGACTTTGCTGGAAAACATACTGCCAAGGTTAGTACATGTCAGCTTCCAAGGTTGTAGTGAGTCCAAAATCACCTATGAACAAAAAATTGTGCACCAACTTTCTCTTCACTTTAATCATTTCTTGTAGTCTTTTCAAGTTAAATAAATTACCATCAGGGCAGAAGCTGATCTTGATGTTGTTTTCATCTTTGTTGAAGGCATTAGACAACATTACTGAAAATATCTCACTAAAATTCACAGGAGAAATCATACAGCCCTGCTTCACCCTATTATGACTGGGAAAAAAGGAAAGCATAATCTATTACCTAGAACCTGGACAAACTTGCCATCATAAAATTGAACTACAATACTGGTAATCTTCAGGCAATCAAATTTTGTATAATTTTCCACTCATATTCATGACTGACAGTATCAAAGGACTTGATTAGATTAATGAGCATTTTGTACAGACCTTTGCTCTGCTCCTACTCTTTCTCCTGGGGTTGTTAGGCAGCAAACACCATATTAACTATTCCTTGGTTCTTTCTGAAGCAATATTGGCTCTTAAGTAATAAAGAAGAATAGAAGCTGGCTTCTCCAGCCTATTAAGGAGGACTCTAGCAAGAATCTTGATTGTCACAGGACAATCTATTTCTTTTACCATTAAAAACAAGGGCAATGGAGGCATCCTTGAACTCATGGTGAATAACTTTTCCTTGCCATTTAACACAAAAATGTTAGTCAGCTTTTTTTGTTTGATTGATTATGCATTATTTATTTAATATTTTATTTTCCAATTAAAATATAAAGCAATTTTTAAGATTTATTTTTAAAACTTTGAGTTTCAGATTTCTCCCTTTCTCCCTTCTCACTCACCCATTAAAAAGGAAAAGGAATATGTAAAATTATGCAAAACATTAATATAGAACGTGTGATGTGAAAGAAAACATAAATCACCTTCCAAAAAAATCCCTCAAAAAAAAATAAAGCATGCTTCAATATTTATTCAGACACAATCAGTTCTTTCTCTGGGAACAGATGTTTTTTTTTTTCCTCATAAATCATACAGAGTAGTCTTAGATCACTGTATTGCTGAGAATAGCAAAGTTGTTCACAGCTGCTTATTTCACAACATTGTTATGTACATAGTACATTTCACTTTGCATGAGCTCCTGGAGGACTTTCCAAATTTTTCTGAGAGCATCCTGCCCATCATTTCTAATGGCACAATACAATAGTATTCCATCATAATCACTTATCACAATTTCTTCAGCCATTCTCCAATTAATGGGTATCCCCTTAGTTTCTAATTATTTGTCCTGATTGGGGAAAAAAAACAAAAAACAAATCTGCTACAAATATTTTTGTATAGATAGGCTATCTTCCTTTTTAAAAAATATCTTTTGAAATTCATATCAAGTAGAGGTATTGTTAGGCCAAAGCATATGCATAATTTTATAGATCTTTTAGAATCATACAAATTGCTAAATAGAATAATTGAATCATTTCAAATTCCACCAATAATGCATTAATGTGTCATTTCCCCATACATTCCCTGAACATTTGTCATTTTCCCATTTGTCACTCTGTCCCATTAACCAATGTAATATATATTATGTAGTACCTTAAAATTATTTTAATTTGCATTTCTCCAATCAATAATGAGAGTACTTTTTTCCTCATTTGGCTATAAATAGCTTGATTACTTCAACTAAAAAACTGTTTATATCTTTTGATTATGTCCTGGGGAATGGTACTTAATTTTTTTATAAATTTAACTCACTTCCCTATGCAGTTGAGAAATAAGGCCTTCATCAGATAAACTTGCTTCAAAATTCTGTTCACAATTACTGTAGCTAATTGGATCCCCACTGTTAATTCTATTCGTTCTCTTTTTCACTCTGACCTTCCTCAAAAGTATTTTGCCACTGACCATTCCCTCCCCAATATGACCTCTCTTCTATTCCCCTCCCCCTTCCCATATGTCATGCCCCTTCTAATTTACTACATAGTATGGATTTCTATACCTATATTTGAGTGTGTATGTCATTTCTTTTTTGAGCCAATTCTGATGAAAGTAAGGTTCATTCACTACTCATCTTCTTCCTGTCTTCCCTTCCACTGTAAAAACTTTTTTCTTGTCTTTCTGGGTAATTTATGGCATTTTACCTGTCCATTTCCCTTTTCTGCCAAAACATTTCTCTCTTATCCCTTAATTTTATTTTTTTTAAGATATTATCCCTTTACAACTCAACTCATATCTGTGCCCTCTGTCTATATTTACTCCTTTCTAACTGCCATAATAAAGAGAAAGTTCTTATGAGTTACAAGTATCATTCTCTCAGGTAAAAATATATTTCCTTTTCCTGATTACACCCTTATGCTTTTCATGAGTCTTTATCTGAAAGTTAAATTTTCTATTCAGTTATGATCTTTTCATGATGAATGCTTGGAAGTCCTCTATTTCAATTAATATCTACCTTTTTCCCTGAAGATTATACTCAGTTTTGCTGGGTAGATGATTATTGATTGTAATCCTAGATCCTCTGCTCTCCAGAATATCATATTTCAAACCTCCAATCATTTTGTTTTGTTTTGTTTTTAATTTTAATAGTATTTTATTTTTCCAAATACATGCAGATAGTTTGCAACATTCACTTTTGCAAAACCTTGTGTTCCAAATTTTTCTTCCTCTTTTGCCCCTCCCCATCCACAGTTCAGCTAGCAATCCAATATAGGTTAAACATTATGCAATTCTCTAAACATATTTCCATATTAGTTATGCTACAAGAACAATCAGATCAAAAGCGATAAAAATGAGAAAAAATAATCAAATGAACAACAATAACAACAAAGGTGAAAATACTATGCTATGATCTACATTCAGTCTCTATAGTTCTCTCTCTGGTTGTGGATGGCACTTTCCATTAAAAATTATTGGTATTACCTCAAATCACCTCGTTGTTGAAAGGAGCCAAGTCTATCACAGCTTATTATCATATAATCTTATTGTTATTGTGCTGTCTTGATTCTGCTTACTTCAATCAGCATCAGTTCATGTAAGTTTTTCCAAACTCTTCTGAAACCAGCCTGTTCATCATTTCATATAAAACAATAATATTCTATATCACTCACACAGCATAACTTATTCAGCCATTCTGCAACTGATGGGCATCTACTCAATTCCCAGTTCCTATCTCTAGCAAAAGGGTTGGAAGAGGTCATATTTTAAAAGAAAAACAACAAAGAAAGGAGAATACTGCCAAAGAAATGGGTCTGGAGAAGTATAGGGATTGTGACTGTAAACTACACCAGAAAAGACTGCCACTCTGGATCAGGAACAACAACTTAGTTAATTTGATCATAGTTCTAGAACTGAGTTAGATATAGAGGGAAGTGAAGCAGTAGGCTAACAAGAAAGAGATGAACAGAGATTAAGGAGGAAGGTATGGTGGCTGCAGTTTTCTTGAAATGGTGGTCACCAATAACTATAGTGGTAGCCTTTAATGTAAAATTGCTAAAAATTGTTTTAGCCTGAATGTGGCTCCACTCTACTTGATTTTTTTTCTTTCTAGATGCTTACAATATTTTCTCTCTGACATGGGAGTTCCAGAATTTGGCTATAATACAACATAATATAATAATATAAAGAGATCTTGGTATCTCTTTCACAAGGGAATTGATGGAGTCTTTCAATTTCTATTTTACCCTCTGGTTCTAGAATATCAGGACAGTTTTCTTAGATAATTTCTTGAAATATAATGTCTAGAATGTTTTTGATCAAGGCTTTCAGGGTAGACCAATAATTTTTAACTTATGTCTCCTTATCTCAGTTTTCAAGTTCAGTTGTTTTCCCAATGAGATACTTAAAGTTTCTTTTGTATTTTTTCATTCGTTTGGTTTTGTTTTATTATTTTTTTGATTTCTCATAGTCTTTAGCTTCCATTTTCTTAAATTTAATTTTTAAGGAATTATTTTCCTTTTGTATCTCCTTTTCTTTTGGCCAGTTTTGCTTTTTTAAGGCATTCTTCTCCTCGTTAGCCTTTTGTATTTCCTTTTACATCACTCTCATTGTTTTTCCAAATTTTTCATCTACTTCTCTTACTTAATTTTCTAAATCCCTTTTGAGTTCTTCATTGGCCTAAGACCAATTCTTATTTTTCTTGGAGGCTTTTGATGTTGGAATTTTGACTTTGTTATCTTCTTTTGGGTGTGTTTTGATCTTCCTTGTCACCATAGTAACTTTCTAAGGTCAGAATATTTTTCTCTTGTTTGTTCATTTTCCCAGCCTATTATTCAGCTTTTTTTTTTTTTACTCTTGGTTAAAGTAGGATTCTGTTTCTAAGTCATCTTTAGTATCTCTCAGTTAAGGGGTTTAAAAATTCACCTGTGTTGCTGCTGATTCGGAGTCCTCAAGGCTTACTCATGGTTTACTAGGGCTGGGGCTATGCTGTTGCTGGCAACAGACTATGCTACTCTCCCATTCTGGTGCAATAGACCTTTCCTGCTGACCTTGTAAGTTTTCTTCTACTAAAAAATTGTTCCATTTCATCTTTTTGTGGGTTCTGACACTCTAAGATTTGTTTAATTATTATTAAAGGCTATTTGGAACGGTTTGGGGAAAAATAGGTGCAAGTCCTTGACTTTATTCTGCCATCTTGGCTCTCCAGCTTTTGTATAAGCAGTGGACTCCCTTCCTTATAAATGTCAGGAGAAATAAAATTAGCTTTAGGTGGTTGGTCACATGACAGGAAGCTAATGGTATTCAAAACCTCTTCCTCAGTTGGAAATTCAGCTAAAGAGGGATTGACTTCAACTTTAGGTCTAAATCAATTGTTTTAGCATTGCTTGATGATGGTCTATTGACAACACTATGGAAGTGTTCAGTCCATCTTTCCAGGATCATCCTCTTATAACTAATCAATGTGACTCCATCAGTGTTGAATATCTGAAATGCACCATAGGTCTTTGGCTTATAAATAGCTTTCAGAATATCGTAAAAGCGTTTTGGGTTATTCCTAGCAGCATAAAATTGAATTTCATCTTCTTTCATCTTTTCATCTTTCATCTTCTTACTGGGCCAAGAATCCTGAATCTTTATAAGCTTCACCTGTACTTTACTTTTGATGGAATTAAATGCTTCCTTTTTAAAAACACACTGTCCTGCTGGCAAACCATGTGGAATTCTTGTTTTTTGTTTTTGTTTTTGTTTTGTTTTTTAGCAGCTTCTGAATTTCTTCATTATTTTCATCAAGCTTATCTGGAGGTTTACAGGTGTTCTGACCTGTACACCAATCTCTGAAAACTGTCCGATCCTTTTCTGCTTTGCTGTTGCCAACTGTTTTGGCTCAGCTTTCCTCCCAAGTCAAAAACAAACTGTTCCCACTTAGAGAAGTGCACTAATATCTTGATAGTAAGTTATGTGATAGTTATTTTGTCTTGGGATCATAGCTTTTGTTGAATGTGAATATTTAGCTTGGAGAGAGTAAGTCTAGGATTAGTTCACTGTGTACCAGACATAGTTTTAATCACTTGCTTTCTATTTCTTCTTATAATTACATAGTCAATTGAATATTAATATTTGCTACAAGGAAGCATCTGCAAAGTTTTAATGTGTTTAGGTAAATGGATGAAGGTGATGAGAAGATCATGAGATATACAAATCTTCAAGAGGAAGTGACTTTTACTATTTGTGCTTCTTACTCCTTCCTCTCAAAAACTCTCTATCATATCTGATATTATGGCTCTTCACTTGCATTAAAGTCATCTAGAATTATAAACTTATCCTCTTTTGGAACACTGAAGATGAGGATTTTCAAGTGTAGGCAGAGAATCAGAGAAGATTAAAACTTCTGTTATGAGGGCTTTTCAGTACTACTTTCCACCTTTGATGTTCTTCTGATTCACCCAACTCTCACTGGTGGTTCCAAGAAGCTGTAGTACGCACAGTAGCCACAATCCAGTAGATAGGCTAAATCAGTCCAAAGGGTCTCAAGCCCTTTGGTGAGTTAGATGAGGTGTTTACCCAAGCACATGAAGATTTCTCCCAGAGGAAGGGGCATATATGAACAATTTGTTCTAATGACCGTGAAGGCAGCTAAAGCAGGTGCTGTGAGATGCTTAGAGCTTGCTTAGATGTGGAAGATGCTCAGGTCATCCACTGTATCCTAAGACATCATTAGTCATTTTGACTTTGTCTTGACTCTAATTATTCTTGAAGAGAGAATGAGGCTTATAAACACATAATTCTGCCTCACTAAACTCCAATTTATATGCAAGTCAAAAGATATCACCTATACCCATACTATTTTGCAATTTTTACCTATTTTAAAGTCCTGTGGTAATAGGCAAGTGATAAAGCACCAAGTGCAGATATACTAAGAGCCGTAGTCACAATGCTGCACACAAGTGGTGTAAGCTATAGGGTCATCTTCTCACTGCGATTCAGCAACCCCTTGGTGTCTAAGCAGTGTTTTTGGAGGACTTCACTGCTTATCTTCTGGCAAAAGGTACCCTAAAAATCTTCTGATTTACCTCACGTGGCCTAATTACACAGTAGGCAGTGATCCCATACAAGCAATTTGCAAAAATAATTCCACTTACCAGATGTATATGGAATGTCTTGATGCTCATGGACAACACAAAAGGCAATAGACTGAAAGACAAAAAACTCCTTTAAAAGAACTCAACAATATCACATCCAAATAGCACTCTTCAATAAAACAAGGCTGGCAAGTGAAGACTAGTTTACTGATGTTGGAATCGAATATATGGTTTTTCTAAAGTGACAGCAGTGGAATGTCATTTAGCTGGGGTATGTTTTGCAATCAAAATTAATCTAATCAAGCAACTTGTATTTGTCCCCCCAAAAAAGTGAATTCCAGGCTTATGACAATATGTACTTGCCACTTCAAGGAAAGTATGTCACCATCATCGATGCAAAATCTCCCACCATGACAAACCCTGATGAGGTCAAAGAAAATTTTATCAAGACATGTATTTTAATGTATTGTTGGATGACAATCAATCCAAATATTCTATAAATGTATTTAAAATTATGTAAGGATAGTTGATTAACAAACATTTATTTAGCTATGTCCCTGGTACTAAGCACTGGGTATATAAAGAAAGGCAAAAAACTGTATCTTCTCTCAAGGAATTTATAGTCTAATAAGGGAGACAATAGATAAACAAGATGTACAACCAAACTATATAGGATCAATTGGAGAAAAATCAATAGAGAGAAGGCATTAGTACAGTAAAAATTGATTAATTGTTGATCCAGGGATTCCACTGCCAGGCATAGGAACTAAGGAAGTTAAAGATAGAAGAAAAGGTCTCATATATACAGTATAATTTTTTTTTTTTTTGGTACAAGTAAACAATTAAAAAATGAGTGCCCATAGATTAGAGTACAATTCAATTGTGGTAAGTAGAATATTATTACACATCAAGAAGCAACAAATAAAAGAATAACAAAGAATCAAATAAACAAATGATAAACCACAAAATAATATATGCAACTATTTAAATACTGTAAGTGGAAATAACAGCAAAATAACCAAACTTTATAATTATGATTATTAAAATAAGAAAATGTGCCCCCCTTTCTGTTGCAAAAGGTAGGGTCTTGTGAATGGGAAATAATAATGCACTATCAGAAATGTTTTAAACTATTGGCCAGTTTCTAAAAATTGCTTTCCCCCCCCTTTTTTTTTCTTTTAATCTTTGTGACAAGGGGATAGTCTCAGGAAAGTATATATCTGGAAGGTATAAAAAATGACATCAATATTTTAAATTAAAAAAATAAAAATTTAGCAAATTTTAAAAACATTTTAAAATAATTTTAAATTCTGCTGTATGAGTTTCTCTTTTGTCAAGAATAGAAGAAAACAAAAGAAAAATGTAAAATCATAAATGAAGTATTTAATCTGTGTTTCTTCCAGTTAAACTATTCATTTTTAATTAAACCAGAATAGTTTCAATTTGGGGGAAAATTGGAATTCTATTTTTTTAAATGATAAACTCCTATAGAGCAGGGGTCTGTGTTATATAAATCTTTATATTCAAATGGGATAAATGCATACAAGTATTTCTTAAAAGATATAAAGTTTTATAACATTTGATCACTAAGCATATAAGTAATAGTTCACTAATTTGGAAGTAGGTATTTGTCATATGTTATATTATAAATTCTTGGCAATGATTAGTAATTTATATTTATGATATCTTTTTTAGAAGACTGGGTAAGCTTTGACTTCATAGACTAAGAACAAAGAATATTATTAAAAAATACTTTGTGGAGTACAATAGTAGATCCTATGTTGACCTTAATAACTTTATTTTTCTGCATTCAATAACAGAGAAGTAACCCTCAGAGAGAGGAGGAAATATAGGCCCTGGCTATGATTATGCTATCTGAAGCAATTCTTAGTAATAATCATCTATTACTTTTTGTATCAGCTTTCTCCCTCAGCCAAACTTTTCTTTTTCCATTTTATTTCATTTTCTTTTTTTTCCTCTTCCAGCTCCTTTATTTATGTATAAAGCTTACCAATTATATGTCCACTATATTCTACTGAGTTAGACTATAGTCAGAGAATAATATTTTATTCTAGAAACTCATGTTAGAACATCAATTCTCTGTGAAACATCCAGAAGAGGGAAATAAGGATAATGAAGTAACTTGAGAATATGCTCTATGATCAACTGAAACAATTGAGAATATTTATTCTGGAGAGGGAAAAGCAAGTTTAGAAAGAATTTATGTCTTCAATTAGATGAAGGACTCAGAAATTGAACAGTATTGTTTTTCTTAGCCCCAGACAGCAGAGTAGGACTAATTGAAGAGAGAGAGACTTAGAATTGATACAAAGCAATCTGCCAATGATTTAGAAATAGAAAAAAAAATTGAATGACATTTTTCAAGATGGTATATAATTCTCCTTATTGACAGTAAAATCTGGATATCTAGTTGATAAGTATTTTACATATTCTCATTTGGAAATAGGTTAAAATAGATAGTCTATGAGATAGAAGAAATTCTGAAATAATGTTATTCTGACAATAGCAATACTAATAGTTTAGGCCAATTGGTAGCATTAATAATTGAGGTGCTGATTTGTTGGAGTCTAATACTGATTTCCATGGATTTAAACTTATAAATATTATGTGATGAGAAACTAACCAATGAAATTCTAATACATGAATATATACTGTACTAGATCAGATAAAATCTCCTTTATGGATTATGCATCATGGACAGGTAACCTAAGGTTATTTATAATCTTTCTATTGCATGACTTTAGGTTGTCTGCTAAACCAGTACTGAAAATACATATTAAGACTCCCAGAGAGGCAATTTGGTCTTTTCCCTCACTGGTTGTGTTTGAGTGAGGAGACAATAACTACTATAAATCTTTAGGTAGGAACAGTGCCAATGGCCAGGTAGACATAAAACCATGAGTGAATACATGTCCCTGCTGTTCTTTGTCCCTATTGTGTCTAATTTTTCTTGCCTTCTGCCTAGGAATATTGGAGATGAAAAACAAAACAAAACAAAACCAAACACCACCACCACCTATGCTGTGACCTTGTGAGTTTAAAAAGGTTATGAGATCAAGGTCCAGGAGCTAGAGTCCATGCCAGAATGTTTGGACAATTAATCTAGGTGAAGAATGATCTGTTTGTTCCAATTTGTTCTAGTATATTTCTGGCAGTTGAGTCAACAACTCATCCATCAGAGATGCTACATTTGAAAGCAAATTTAGTGGAGTGAATGCTTTTGCAGCCACTATGTTAAATTTGAGCTCATTCTCACACACTAAGATGATATCAGGGAGGATGTATACCTAGGTATTAAAGAAATGTTTTTATAATTTCCATTATATCTTTCGAATAAACATTGTTTTTTTATTTAATTTTTCCTGATTATACATGTACATTCATTTTTTAACACATTTCCTTATCAATCATGTTGGGAGAGAAAAATAAGAATAATAAAAAAAACATGAAAGAAATAAAACAAAATTTTTTAAAAATGAACATAACATTTGTGGATTTACATTCAATTTCCACATTTTTCTCTCTGGATGCAGATGGCCTTTTTCATCCAAAGTTTTTTAAGATTGCCTTGGATCACTGAATTGCTGAGAGCAATCAAATCTTTCGTAGCTGATCAATGCACAATCTTGCTATAACCATGTACAATGTATTCCTGGTTCCATCTGTTTTACTCAGTATCATTCATGTAAATCTTTCCAGGCTTTTCTAAAATCAGCTGGTTCATCTTTTTTTTTCCCCTGAGGCAATTGGGGTTAAGTGACTTACCCAAGGTTACACAGCTAAGAAGTATTAAATTACTTAGGCCAGATTTGAACTCAGGTCCTCTTGACTTCAGGGCTGGTGCTCTATCCAGTGTATTAACTAGCTGCCCTTTGTTCATAATTTTTAATAGAACAATAATATTCCATTCCTTTTGTATACTATAACTTATTCAGCCATTCCCCAATTAATAGACATCTACTCATTTTCCAATTTTTGCCACCACAAAAAAAAAGCTGCTACAAACATTTTTGTACATGTGGGTCCTTTCCCCTGCTTTTTGATTTCCATGATTTCCGTGGGATACACAGTAGTGACACTACTGGATCAAAGAGTGCGCACAGTTTTATAGACTTTTAAGCATAGTTCTAACTTATTCTCTAAAATAGTTGAATCATTTCACAACTCCATCAACAATGCATTAATGAGTCAGTTTTCCCACATCCCCTCTAACATTTATCATTATCATCTGAGAGGTGAATAATAGTATCTCTATCATGTGCAAGTAGTTGTCATTGCTATGCGGCAAGAGAGGAAGAAATCCCTCATTTCTGCCACAGAAATTTCAAAACCATTGGTGTCTTAAAGTCACACAATTAGAAGAAAAAAAGAAACAATAGTAATTCTCTGTCCGTTAAAATCCATTGATTAGACAACGTTTCCTTTCATCATCTTGGATGCAGCCCCTTCATGGAGGTGGGTAGGATTGGACACATAAGGGCAAATCAGAAGCTTCTGGTTGTGTAGAGGTCAAACTGCATGTATTGAGGGAAGTAGTCAGAATGAGACTCACACTACACAAGTTCCATAGAGATGGCTCTGTGAATTGATTCCCAATCAAGCTCCATGAGGAAGGTTCTGAACCAATTTCTCTCTCCTCTCTCCATCTCCCCTCCCTCCAATACTACATTATAAAAAAATTCAAATTATGTGAAATGTACTGCTAGCATAAACTTATCAAATTTATCTCATTGTATCAAAACTTAGAAACTTGAACACTTTTAAATCCTGATTCCCTGAAGTTCCATGGGCAGTTAAAGAACATTTCTCAGAAATGTCATTGTTTTCTTAGTATAAGTTTGGTGTGCTTATAACTGAGATAGTTATTTTCTTCTGTGAAATAATTTCCCGTTTTTTTCCATGTATGCATTGTATTGGAATATATACAGAAGGTCAGGAATGCTAATTATCTTTCATTTTCCCCCTATGTTCTTAGAAACTCTTAAGGGGGTTAAGGTTTAATGGTTCTTTGCTAATGCTTCAAGACTGTATAGAGAGTGTTCAATCAAGAGTAAGAGAAGATCCTCTGTTCCCCAGTTCCATTTAACCACTAAGAGTTGGATTAGATTTTATAAAGGAATATTCACTTTAAAAGATTTAGTTGCAAATATGCAAACTAATCCCCAGTGATGAGTGTGGCTCCTCCTCTTTTCTATAACCTCATTCTCTAGAGCAGGGGTTTTCAAACTTTGGCTGAGGGGCCAGATGTGGCCACTACAGCCCTCCTGCTATGGCAAATGGGCTGAGGGGCGGAGCCAAAGTGTGAGGTTTTGTTTTTACTATAGTCCAGCCCTCCCACAGTCTAAGGGACAGAGAACTGGCCCCCTATTTAAAAAGTTTGAGAAAAAATACAAGATGCAGGATGTTAGATCTGGACACTCTCAGGGCAAGTCTCCTACAAAATGTAAGAGAAAAATTTATTCTATTATACAGATTACCATGGAAATTAAATTAATCGAGATTGGAATATATGTTGTGGGAACCTAAAAGTGCCAATGAAAAACATAACATTAATATTTGTCCATATTTTGCTTAAATATTAGTAATTTATATTAATAATTTTGATAGTCAAATTTCTACTGCTGTGATCAAATGAAAAGAGTATTCAATTTAAAGAGGCTCTAAATTCAAACCCTTCCTGTGTTGATTAGCACATTTGTGACCTTAGGCAAACAAGGGATTTAAGTCTCTCAGTTTTTTCATCTTTTAAAATAAGGCTGGATAGCTTCTACAATTTTTTCCATCCCTAGAGATTGAATGCAAAGGCGTTCGTTAGATCTTGTTATATATAATACATCAATCTAAGTGTTTAATATTAAAAGACAAAAATGAAAGTCTACAGGGAGAAGATATGCACTCGGATAGTTGAATATAAAATATATGCCAAGTAAATACAAAGTAATTGTGTGAGGCGATATTAACAATATTAGAGATTAATATACGAGGTCCTAATATACGAAGTATAAATTGAACTGGAGCGCTTTAGAAAACTAGGGGAAGAGGAAACGGGGAAGAGGGCAATTCCAGGGACTGGAAGGAAGGTTACAAAGGAAGAAAGAAATTGATTTTAACCAATAAAGAGACTGAGGATGATGAGGAAAGAAGAGAGAAAAGAGAAGAAAAGATGAGGATTAGGAAAAGACCATTGTAGCTAATAGTTGAGATTGTTGGTAAGCAACTTCGGAGCGGCCATTTTCAGTTTGGAGCAGGGGTCAGGATTCCCATAGAATCCAGAAGAGGGTAAGCAATTAAATAATTTATTCAATATTCAAATGGAGAAATTAGTCCCGTGGTCATTTAACCCCTCTCATTGAAACTGGATTGTAATCTTTCCAGGACCCACGTGGTCCCCCACCTGCTTGCAGTCCCTCACGGTCATAATGAAACTTCTCTCAGCCAAGTGTGGTGATAACGGAGAGCCACAGTGGTGACCGAGTAAAGAGAAGAGCATGAATAAAAGACACAGGGTAAGATATCGAAATACAATTTGCCAGTGATATCCCCACAAACTCAGCTGTATGAAAGAAAGGCTGCACTGGGGCCTAAGGAGAGGTTGTGAATTGTCTGGGGTCGCTCCGCTTGCACGTGTAAATGCTACCCCAGATCTTCCACCCTCGGTACCCTGTGGGTTTTAGACATCCCCCGAGACCGTGCTTAATGTCCGCTTTCTGGACTGGCATTTAGTGTGCTGAGGTAATAAGTTTAAAATAAGTCTTTGGAAAGAAAGAATGAGTCTCCATTTTCTGAATAATGGGATGATAAATTTATATTTATATAAATAAATTCGAAAAATGTGCGACCTCCTTTAACAACAAAAAAAATCAAACCAGCGCTATACTGAGACTACAGAGCTCGACTCAGCCTTTTCCCCGGGATCACTACGTGCCCGCCTTCGGCGTGTGACGTCACGGGGCGCTTCCTTCTCCTCGCTTCCTTCCCCCTCCCCTTTCGTCGTTTTATGGCAACAAGAAGCGTCCCTAGTAGCCGGGGCGTCTCTAGAGATGTGCAAACTTCCGGTTCCCCCAGTGGCCCGGGCCTGGCCTCCGCCGCCGGTTCCTCCTCCTAGGCGCCCGCCTACTTTTCTGCTGCGCCCATGGTTCTTCCCGGAGCCCAGGCCTGGGCCAGGGCCGGGGGAGTGGAGCGGGCGAATGCGGCGTGGTGAGCGGGCGGCGCGGGGATGATGCGGACCTCGCGTTGCGGCTGCTGTTGCCACCGCTTGCTGTCAGGCGCGCTGCTGCTGACGCTGAGCGGGCAGCTGTCTTTGCTGCTGCTGCTGCTGCTCCTGCTGGACGGAGCGGCCGCCCACACCTCTCACACCTCTTTGCCCGGAGCCCCGGCGAAGCCTTCCCAGCCCCCGCCGCTGCCTCGGGCCTCGGGCACTGTCCTCCCTGCCAGGCCCGGCCTCCCGAGCGGTAGCAGAACCGTGTCTCCTTCCGGGCAGGCCGGACTCAGCGGCAATGGCAGCGGCCCAGGAGCTGGGCCTGCCGAGATCGGAGGAGGCGGGCTGGCGGTGTCCCCGAATTCTGACGACAAACCCATGACCCAGAGGGCTCTCCTGGTGCTGATGGTAGTGAGCGCCGCGGTCCTGGTGTACTTCGTGATTAGAACCATCAGGTGAGGCGGGCCTGGACGGGGAGGACGGGGCCTGGGAGGGCTTGGGAGGTTTCCTAATGACCCAGCTGGTGAGCAGAGTCACCGTGCCGCAGGTCCGTGGAAAGATTACTCTGACAAGTTTCTTTATGGGAGGGGGTCAAATGACTTTGGGACTAATAATTATCTAGTGATAATCAAGTGTTAGAACTGTCAAGTAGCAGTCATTTCCGATTTATAATACTTATAGTCTTTCACAAGGAATTTCCGAATTCCCTTGGCAGATTGTGTCTGTTACCTGGGGAGCCACTCAAGGCTGCTTGCAAGGTGATACATTTTTCATCTACTGCAACTCTTGAAGTTTAATGGAGAGAATCTCCTTACCAGCAAAACCACGCTTCTCCTGATAATTAAAGTATTTACTTTACTTTATAATAAAAAATCAACTTTGCAATCCCCATCACAGATGAAGATTTTTATTTTATTACCCAATTTATGACTAATTTTAAGTGCTTTCATTGTTTTGTCAGCATTAATTCTAGTATACCTCAGATGATGGAAACGAGTTAAGCACTGACTGCAACTTCCCTGTGTACATTTCTAACGTGAGGAGGCTGTGTTAGGTGGCCTGTAGAAATGATTCCAGGTGTAGATTTATGATTCTATGAGAATCCTCTTGTTTTTCCATGCTTCAACCGTGACATTAATACTGAGTTTATTTCTAGAGCCACATGTCATTAATTATATTGACCAACTCAATTTGGAGCTGGAGATAGTGATCACTGAGACAGTGTCACCCAAATGATGAGGGTAAAAAAATGAACTCCATTGGAAATTCCATTGAAGTGGAGTGAATACTTTGCCTGGAGGATAAAATACATTTTTAGAGTTTGATGACAATCTTATAATACTTCAGGAGAACTAGGTGTAAGATGAATTAGGTTTAAAAACAAAAAAAAAAAAAACAAAAAAAAACCAACCTTTTACTTAACAATCATATGTATAATTGGAAGTTATAGAGAGGCAGCTCTAGCTAATAAAGAATTTCACAAAAACTATAGTTGTTTTATTGTGAAAATTAGTGAGTCACCCAGCACTGGAGGTCTTTAGGCTGAAGAGCTGTGGATCTGGGATATTTTATAGAAGGTTCTTGCTTGCATATGGTTATACTATGGTCTCTTGGGTCTTGCTTTTGACTATGTGAAACACTATCTAAAGTACTGAGAATACAATTTGTATTTGACTTCATTAAAATGCATCATGTAAAATTGTGACCATAGAAATCTATAAATTAGGATTTTTTATTTTTTTTTTGCATGAGGCACTTGGGGTTAAGTGACTTGCCTAGGGCTGTATTTGAACTCAGGTCTTCCTGACCCTGACTTCAGAGCAGATGCTCTATCCACTATGCTGTCTAGTTGCCCTTTGAATTATTATTTAAAAAATAATAACGGGGCAGCTAGGTGGGGCAGTTAGGTGGTGCAGTGGATAGAGCACCAGTCTTGAATTCAGGAGGACCCAAGTTCAAATCTGATCTCAGACACTTAACACTTCCTAGCTGTGTGACCCTGGGCAAGTCACTTAACCCCAGCCTCAGGGAAAAAAAAAAAATAATAATAACAATTTTATTTTTTCAATGAACAAAAATCTGTTTCTCCTCTCTGGAACTTCCATTGAGGAAAGTAGAAAAAAGAAAGGAAAAACAAAACCATGGAAACAAATACATATAGTATATCAAACATATATCACGTGCAGGTAGATAAAAAGCTGTGACCAGAATTTAATAGGAGGAAGAAAGAAAGCTGGATCACTTTTGCTCCATAGGTTGCCCTTTATTTTTTTTTTTTAATTTTATTGATGTATATTTGTTGTAACATACATAAATTCAAGATTATACCCAGTGTACAAGCTCTCTTGCAGATTAAATTATTAATCAAAACTAATTGCTCTAGGGAATTCTATTTACATTCTGCTCAAGTCCTACTTTATGAAAATAATAACCTTTAGGTGTATATCTTTGTTATATTTGATATTAATGAAGTGAAAGCATCATCAGACAAAATCCAAATACATATGTACACAAGAAAGCAAAAAAAGTTCTAGCGATTGCCATATTCAAAAATATATCCCTTCCCCTAGATGGCAGGTAGACCAATACATGTTAAAATATATGTTAAATACAATATAATTATACATATTCATACAGTTATCGCTGCACAAAAAAAAAAAAAAATCGGATTTAGAAATAAGGTAAAAATAACCTGAGAAGGAAAACAAAAATGCAAGTGGAGTAAAACAGAAGGAATGGAAATGCTAAGTTGTGGTGCACATTCATTCCTCATAATTCTTTCTTTTTTTAAAGATTTAATTCTTATATTTTTATTATTATTATTATAGGTTTTTATTTACAAGATATATGCATAGGTAATTTTTCAGCATTGACAATTGCAAAACCTTTTGTTCCAACTTTTCCCCTTCTTCCCCCCACCCCTTCCCCCAGATGGCAGGTTGACCAATACATGTTTAATATGTTAAAGTATATGTTAAATCCAATATATGTATACATGTCCAAACAATTATTTTGCTGTACAAAAAGAATCAGACTTTGAAATAGTGTACCATTAGCCTGTGAAGGAAATAAAAAATGCAGGCGGACAAAATTAGAGGGATTGGGAATTCTATGTAGTGGTTTATAGTCATCTCCCAGAGTTCTTTCTCTGGATGTAGCTGGTTCAGTTCATTACTGCCCTGTTGGAACTGATTTGGTTCATCTCACTGTTGAAGATGGCCACCTCCATCAGAATTGATCATCATATTATAGTATTGTTGTTTAAGTATATAATGATCCCCCCAACCAAAAATTAAACTCGAAATACAAAAATTAAAAGGAGAAATCAATAAAATTGAAAGTAAAAAAACTATTGAATTAATAAATAAAACCAAGAGTTGGTTTTATGAAAAAGCCAATAAAATAGATAAACCTTTGGTAAATTTGATCAAAAAAAAGAAAGAGGAAAATCAAATTGATAGTCTTACAAATGAAAAGGGGGATCTTTCCACCAATGAAGAGGAAATTAGAGAAATAATAAGGAGTTACTTTGCCCAACTTTATGCCAATAAATTTGATAACTTAAGTGAAATGGATGACTTCCTCCAAAAATATAGGCTCCCTAGGTTAACAGAGGAGGAGATAAATTGCTTAAATAGTCCCATTTCAGAAAAAGAAATAGAACAAGCTATTAATCAACTCCCCAGGAAAAAATCCCCAGGGCCAGATGGATTCACATGTGAATTCTACCAAACATTTAAAGAACAATTAGCCCCAATGTTATATAAATTATTTGAAAAAATAGGGGATGAAGGAGTCCTACCAAATTCCTTTTATGACACAGACATGGTACTGATACCTAAACCTGGTAGATCGAAAACTGAGAAAGAAAATTATAGACCAATCTCCTTAATGAATATTGATGCTAAAATCTTAAATAAGATATTAGCAAAAAGACTTCAGAAAATCATCTCCAAGATAATACACTATGATCAAGTAGGATTTATTCCAGGAATGCAGGGCTGGTTTAATATTAGGAAAACTATTAA
Organism: Sminthopsis crassicaudata; assembly: GCF_048593235.1. Classification (NCBI taxonomy): domain Eukaryota; kingdom Metazoa; phylum Chordata; class Mammalia; order Dasyuromorphia; family Dasyuridae; genus Sminthopsis; species Sminthopsis crassicaudata. Next base: position 549,956,202 of record NC_133617.1, on the reverse strand, counting down.
TATAATTGACCATATTAATAATCAAATTAATAAGAACCATATGATCATCTCAATAGATGCAGAAAAAGCATTTGACAAAATCCAACATCCATTCCTACTAAAAACTCTTGAGAGTATAGGAATAAATGGATTATTCCTTAGAATAATCAGGAGTATATATTTAAGACCGTCAGTAAGCATAATATGCAATAGAAATAAACTGCAACCTTTCCCAGTAAGATCAGGAGTGAAACAAGGTTGCCCACTATCACCATTACTATTCAATATAGTACTAGAAACGCTAGCCTTGGCAATAAGAGCCGAGAAAGAGATTCAAGGAATTAGAGTAGGAAATGAAGAAATTAAACTATCACTTTTTGCAGATGACATGATGGTATACTTAGAGAACCCCAAAGACTCTGCTAAAAAGCTACTAGAAATAATTCAAAATTTCAGCAAAGTGGCAGGATACAAAATAAATCCACATAAATCCTCGGCATTTTTATATATCACTAACAAAATGCAACAGCAAGAGATACAAAGAGAAATTCCATTCCAAACAAATGTTGAGAGTATAAAATATTTGGGAATCCATCTACCAAAGAAAAGTCAGGAATTATATGAGAAAAATTACAAAACACTTGCCACAAAAATAAAATCAGATTTAAATAATTGGAAAGACATTCAGTGCTCTTGGATAGCCCGAGCGAATATAATAAAGATGACAATACTCCCCAAACTAATCTATTTATTTAGTGCTATACCAATCAGACTCCCAAGAAACTATTTTAATGACCTAGAAAAAATAACAACAAAATTCATATGGAAGAATAAAAGGTCAAGAATTGCAAGGGAACTAATGAAAAAAAACTCAGAGGAAGGTGGTCTAAGTGTACCTGATCTAAAGCTATATTATATAGCAGCAGTCACCAAAACCATTTGGTATTGGCTAAGAAATAGACCGGTAGATCAGTGGAACAGATTAGATACAAAGGACAAAAAAGGGTACATCTATAGCAATCTAATCTTTGACAAACCCAAAGATTCCAACATTAGGGATAAAAATTCATTATTCGGAAAAAACTGTTGGGAAAACTGGAAATTAGTATGGCAGAAATTAGATATGGATCCACACTTAACACCATATACCAAGATAAGATCAAAATGGATCCATGATTTAGGCATAAAGAGGGAGATAATAAATAGATTAGAGGAACAGAGGATAATCTACCTCTCAGACTTGTGGAGGAGGAAGGAATTTATGACCAGAGGAGAACTAGAGATCATTATTGATCACAAAATAGAAGATTTTGATTACATCAAACTAAAAAGTTTCTGTATAAATAATACTAATGCAAACAAGATTAGAAGGGAAGTAACAAATTGGGAAAATATTTTTAAAACAAAGGTTCTGACAAAGGTCTCATTTCCAAAATATATAGAGAACTGACCCTAATTTATAAGAAACCGAACCATTCTCCAATTGATAAATGGTCAAAGGATATGAACAGACAATTCTCAGAGGAAGAAATTGAAACTATATCCACTCACATGAAAGAGTGTTCCAAATCACTACTGATCAGAGAAATGCAAATTAAGACCACTCTGAGATACCACTACACACCTGTCAGATTGGCTAAGATGACAGGAACAAATAATGACAAATGTTGGAGGGGATGTGGGGAAACTGGGACACTAATACATTGCTGGTGGAGTTGTGAAAGAATCCAGCCATTCTGGAGAGCAATCTGGAATTATGCCCAAAAAGTTATCAAACTGTGCATACCCTTTGACCCAGCAGCGCTACTACTGGGATTATATCCCAAAGAAATACTAAAGAGCAGAAAGAGACATATATGTGCCAAAATGTTTGTGGCAGCTCTTTTTGTTGTAGCTAGAAACTGGAGGATGAATGGATGTCCATCAGTTGGAGAATGGTTGGGTAAATTGTGGTATATGAAGGTTATGGAATATTATTGCTCGGTAAGAAATGACCAGCAGGAGGAATACAGAGAGGCCTGGAGAGACTTAAATCAACTGATGCTGAGTGAAATGAGCAGAACCAGAAGATCACTGTATACTTCAACAACGATACTGTATGAGGATGTATTCTGATGGAAGTGGAAATCTTCAACATAAAGAAGATCCAACTCACTTCCAGTTGATCAATGATGGACAGAGGTAGATACACCCAGAGAAGAAACACTGGGAGGGGAATGTAAATTGTTAGCACTAATATCTGTCTGCCCAGGTTGCATGTACCTTCGGATTCTAATGTTTATTGTGCAACAAGAAAATGATATTCACACACATGTATTGTACTTAGACTATATTGTAACACATGTAAAATGTATGGTATTGCCTGTCGTCGGGGGGAGGGAATAAGGGAGGGGGGGTAATTTGGAAAAATGAATACAAGGGATAATATTATAAAATATATATATATATATAATAAAAAAAAATTTAAAAAAAAAAAAAAAAAAAAGTATATAATGATCTTCTGATCCTGCTCATTTCACTCAGCATCAGTTCATGTAAGTCTCTCCAGGCCTTTCTGAAATCATCCTTCTGGTCATTTCTTACAGAACAATAATATTCCATAACATTTATATACCATAATTTATTCAGCCATTCTCCAATTAATGGGCATCCACTTAGTTTCCAGTTTCTGGCTAGCACAAAGAAGGCTGCCATAAACATTCTTGTACATACAGGTCCCTTTCCTTCTTCAAAATCTCTTTGGGATATAAGCCCAATAACAGCAATGCTGGATCAAGCGTATGCACAGTTTGATAACTTTCTGAACATAGTTCCAAATTGCTCTTCAGAATGGCTGGATGAATTCACAATTCCACCAACAATGTATCAGTGTCCCTGTTTTTCCACAAACCCCTAACATTCCTCATTATCTTTTCCTGTCAGACTACCCAATCTGATGGTGTGTAATGGTATCTCAGAGTTGTCTTAATTTGCATTTCTCTAATTAATAATGACTTGGAGCATCTTTTCATATGGCTAGAAATACTTTCAATTTCTTCTTCTAAGAATTGGGTGTTCCTATCCTTTGACCATGTATCAATTGGAGAATGGCTTGCTTTCTTATAAATTAGAGTCAATTCTCTATATATTTTGGAAATGAGGACTTTATCAGAACCTTTGACTGTAAAAATGTTTTCCCAGTTTATTGTTTCCCTTCTAATCTTGTCTGCATTAGTTTTGTTTGTACAAAAACTTTTCAATTTGATATAATCAAAATTTTCTATTCTGTGATCAATAATGGTCTCTAGTTATTCTTTGGTCATAAATTCTTTCCTCTTCCACCGGTCTGAGAGGTTAACTATCCTATGTTCCTCTAATTTATTTATCTCATTCTTTACACCTAGGTCATGAACCCATTTTGACCTTATCTTGGTGTACAGTGTTAAGTGTGAGTCAATGCCCAGTTTCTGCCATACTAATTTCCAATTTTCCCAGCAATTTTTGTTGCACAGTGAGTTCTTATCCCAAAAGCTGGGGAAGTCCAATGACTGTTAAGTGAAAAACATGCTTCACCTCTGGCCTTTTGTAATTGTGATTGGTCATTGGATTGATCAGAGTTCTTAAGTCTTTCAAGTTGTTTGTCTTTGCAATATTGTTAATTGTATTTTTTTTCACCCGGGTTCTGCTCACTTTATTCTGCATTAATTCATTCTAGTCTTTCTAGGTTTCACTGGAACTATTTCTTTTACCACTACTTATGTCACAATAGTATTCCATTATATACATATCATTATAATTTGTTTAGCCATTCTGTAATTGATATCTTCTTAGTTTCCAGTTTTTTTGTTTTTTTGTTTTTTTTTTTCCCCCCACTACAAAAAGAGTTTCCATAGGTATTTTTGTACAAATTGTACAAATTTTCTTTCCTTGATCAATTTGGAGTATAAACCCAGGATGACTGTCTATGGCTCAAAGAGGATATGCAATTCAGTAACTTTGGGAGTGTAGTTGTAAATTACATTCTGGACTGCCTAATCAATTAGCATCCCAATATTGCAATAATGTGCCTATTTTCCAACAATCCTTCCCAACATTTGTTATTTTTCTTTATTCCTCCCCCACCCAAATCAACTTTGCTAATCTTATGGACATGAGATAGCTCCAGAATTTATTTAATTTGCTTCATGTAGCTTTAGATAATCTTTTTTTACCCTTTAGAAAACCTCCTGGTTATATTATTGGTACACATATCACTATGAGTGGCTCTTATTCTTATATTCTTGAATCTACTACTGTGTCATCTTGGAACTGAGAACTTTTGTCAGAGATTGCTGTGAAAATTTTTTTGTCTTTTTTCTCTTTTAATTTTTAGCTATATTATCTTTGTGCAAAAACTTTATGTAATCAAAATTATCTTTCTACCAAGAATTTTTCTATCCTTTGTTTAGTCATGAACTGTGTCTTTATCTATGGATCTGAAAAATAATTCTTACATGGGGTAGCTAGGTGAAGAAGTGAATAGAACATCAGCCCTGAAGTCAGGAAGACCTGAGTTCAAATGTGACCTTAGACACTTAACACTTCCTAGCTATGTGGCCCTGGGCAAGTCACTTAACCCCAATTAAGTCATAGAGAAAGAAAAAAAGAGAGAGAAAGAGAATAAAAGAATTCTTCAATATGCCTTAATTTTTAAAAAAATGATTTTATTCTTTTTGTCTTTTTAACATCCATTGGAGTTTATTTTGGCATACCATTTATATGTTTGTGTGTGTGTATATATATAAATATATATATATATATATATATATATATATATATATAGCTTCTACTAGACTAATTGACAGTTTTCTCAAGAGTTTATTGAATTGATCAACTACCAAAATATTATGTTTATTTGCTTTTGTGTATTGTGTGCCTTACCTCTTCCACTAACTAATCTCTCTGTTAATCAGTAAATGTTATCATGCTTGTTTGACTTCCTTTTCTATTTTTTAAATTTACCTTGAGATTCTAGACTTTTTGTTTATCCCAAAAAATTTTGGTCTGTTTTGGTTTTTTCCCCTAGCTCCATAAAAGTTATCTTTTGATAATTTGACTGATGTGGCACTGAAGTTATGAATTGATTTTGTTAGGGTTGTAGACTGAATACTTTTATGAATATTTATGTAAAAAGGATTTTTAGTTTTATGCACTGAGTACATGTATATATCTTCATAAGTAGACTCCCAAATATTTTATATGTTCTCTAGTTATTTTTGGTAAACTTTCTATCTCTTCCTGATGGGTTTTGGTGGTAAAATATAGAAATACTGGTAATTTAAGTAGATTTATTTTCCATTCTACAACTTTAGTGAAGTTATTTCAATTATTTTTTAGTTAAATCTTCAGTGTTCATATCATCATTTTCAAAAGATGATACTTTTATTTACTTCAGTTGGTTTTGCTTTTTGCTATACGTAGCATTTCTTGTATTATATTAAATGGTCATGGTGACAATAATGACAATGGACACATTCTTGCTTTATTCCTGGTTTTGTTAGAGAGTTCTCTAGTTTATCAACATCTATATTCTACTAGTTCAGCATTTTAGATAGATACTATTTGTATTAAGGAAATATCTATATATTATACTTTCTAGTGTTTTTTGCAGGAATGGAAATTAGATCTTGGCAAAAGCTAAATTTGTTGGTTCACTAAATAGAGAGCAAGGCTTGGAGTCAAAAAGACTCATTTTCTGTGTTCAAATCTTGCCTCAGACCCTGACTAGCTGTGGAAACTTACACAGATCACTTAACTCTATTTGGTTCAGTTTCCTCATCTGTAAAATGAGCTTGAAAAGGAAATGGCAAGCCATTCCCACTATTTTTGCCAAGAAAACCCCAAGTGGGTTTATGAAGTCAGACATAAACAAGAAGAAAAGCTAAATTAGGAGTTTTTGGAAGATAACATTCATTTAAAAGAACTTTATTTTATTTTATGAAATGAATTTTATTACCAAAATGTGTTTGTCTGACTTTAAGATTATTGCTTTCATTCTAAAAAATATTGTATTTGGCACTTATTGTTGTTAATACCCTCTACTGGAAAGAATTATAAAAACAAATTGTTGAATGTTGTGATGAGTACTGCCTTTTAAATCAGAAGATTTATATTTTGAATTCTGGCTTTGTCACTCAATATCTCTGTGACCTTTTACAGTCCATTTTAAGGGTCATTCTTCCTAATCCAAATAATTTAAGGGAAAATCTCTGAATAAAGCTAAGTATAGCTCATATGTGGGATTGCTCCCAAATAAAGATACTATTGTAACTCCTTAAAAATATATATTCTACATACAATGTAGACATCAAATATGAGGCAGCTCTTTATTTCCTTTGACAAAAATCATACAAGAAGCATAAAAACACATAAGCACATAATGACTAACACATAAAACATCTCCTTTGACCTATTATACTCCCTTAGGAAATTTCTGATAACTAGTGCAAATGTTAAATATATACTTTATATTTGTATTAGAATTGTACTATCCAAGCAATTGCAAGTTCTAGTTCTTTCCAGCCAAAGCATGACTTTATTTAGTCTTTCAGCTATATAATGATGCAACCTTTGGTCATCTCCTCTATCAAGCTTGCTGTTAAAAGAATTGTACCTCTGGTTGGCTCTAGACTATTCTCAATCACAGCAACTATCAATTTATGAGATAAATAATAAGGCTGAAAATATCCAATTCTCAGAATCACTAATCACTAATCAAACAGAAATACAGAAGATAGTCAAGGGACTCTGGTACACTTGGGCAAATACATTTCTCCCATGGTCCTGTGCTTATGTTACAAGCTGTTGTTAATATTGGAGAAAAAAGGAGAGAGAGAAAGTTAATCTTTTTCCCTTCCCGATTGCTGGAAATCCAAGGGAAAAAAAATAAATGAAAATAATTAGTAGTCCAAAATATTTGTAGCTAGTACATAGATTTGAATCTTTTTGATTCTGCTTTATAAGACTATATGAACTTGCTAAAGAAATGCTGTGTCTCTGGGTCTCCAGTTTCTGTATAGGAGATATTACACTATCAAAGAAGTAAGATATTTAGAGTTGAAATAAACTTTAATCAGTTATCTAATCTAATTCATGAAAACAGTTCTCTCTATAATATAGCTAAGAAGTGGTCATTCAGTTCTCTTTGTCTAAAGTTTTCCAAGTAGTGAAACTCAACAGCTCTCAAGGCAGTTTTCAGTGAACAACTCCCACTTCTAAAATGATGCCTTGCATTTCCCTCTTTACATCTCTTTTTTGTATTTAGTCCTACTCTCTGGGTCTAAACAAGTCAAATCATATCTCTGATTCCCATGACAGCCCTTCAGAAACTTTAAGAAAGCTCTTATGTCTCCCTCAAGTATTCTTTTCTCCAAGATAAATATCCCTGAGGTCCTTAAACTGCTCTTCATATGTCATAGACTCGATGGCCTTTACCATCCTGGTTGTCCTCATTTGTACATTCTCAAATGCTCAATATATTTTTTATTTTTAAAAAGTATTTTATCTTTAATTTTATTGAATAAAACAAATATTTTCATAGTATAATATAATATAATAAAAAAGATGATTGCACATGAAACTGAAAATCTATTATGTACTAATTGCTATTTCTTTTAAATATATAATAAACTTACCATGTAAAATTTCTTTTTTATTCTTCCTTCCTCCTCAGTCCATGCTGTAGAGATGACTACAATTAGACACAATGACGTGTATGTGTGTGTATGTAGTGAGTATATAATACACATATATAATATATAATATATAATATATTTGTATATGTATCAAATACACACTACACACATACATATGTGTTACACACACGCATATATATATATATATATATATATATATATATACACATACACATACATCATCAATTCTTTCTCTGGATGTAGAGATTCCTTCATATGTCCTTTATAGTTATTTTGGGTATTTATAATAGTAAAAATTACTTATTCGCCAAAGTTGTTCTTAAAGCAATATTGCTGTTAACATATGCAGTGTTCTCTTGGTTGTGTTAATTTCACTCCTCATTATTTCATTCAAATTTATCCATGTTTTTCTAGGATCATTGAGCTGAATGATGATTGTTTGAATCAATGATTGAACAAGTTGTGGTATATGATTGTTATAGAATACTGCTGTACTATAAGAAATGTTCAGTAGCCTTCTAAAACTATGGAATAAATATATAAGTATAGTCCTTCTAAGGACCCCCCTCTAAGAGGAGGGTGGGACCATCCATTCCCAAAAGCTATGCTTCTCTTGATTCAGTCCAAACTCAAATGGGCTTTGTTAGCTGCCACATCACTGATCATTCTTGGAGTTTGCACTAAACTTTATAGAGCTTTTCAGAACATTTTTCCTGTCTCTAATTTTGTGATTATTGTGAATGCTACCTATAATCTTGTAGTATTAATCTAGATTTGGAATTCATATTCAACAAGCATAGTCTTAAAGAGGGTGGGTACACGTTTAATACTGCTCAAAACCTTGATTTAAACAAGATATAAGAAAAGATGAAACCTCACAGAAAAGTAATACACAATTAACAAACTCAGCGATCATGAAGACAATATCAGAAACAGATAATCAACAACATACATCATCACTATGTACGAGGAAGCACCAACATCTGAATTTCAACAGCTGAGAGAACCCAGGTCACATCTATCCAGAGCCTTGAGTAGGAAGCAATATTAATCAAGTGGTGCCAATCCTCCTTTTTTAGGCTTTAGGTTTTTATAGGCTGAGAACAAAGAATACACTCTGCTAAATATTCTCAGTTCATATGTGACTCTTGAGCCAGAGCAGCCTCCTTCAGGTATAGGGATTCTCTGTTGCGAGAGGTTCATCAAAAAGAATATTTGTTTATTTCTTCAGGAGGATTATGTTTACACTAGGAACTGGCCAGATTTCTGGAGTTAAAATAGGCCTTCCATAAAGGATTTTCATTAATAAAGGCACCAGGAGGATGGCCAATTCTAATGCTTCCTGAGATTTATCAGATATCTAGGAATGTATTTCAATAAATATCATCAATTCTTTCTCTGGATGTAGACAGAGTCTTTCTTCATATGTCCCTTATAGTTATTTTTGGGTATTTATAATAGTCTTCATATGCCCTGGACTCAATGGCCTTTACCATCCTGGTTGTCCTCATTTGTACATTCTCAAATGCTCAATAATTTTTTTAGTTTTAAAAATTATTTTATCTTTAATTGAAACTATATCTAGCCATATGAAAAGATGCTTCAAGTCATTATTAATCAGAGAAATGCAAATTAAGACAACTCTGAGATACCACTACACACCTGTCAGATTGACTAGTCTGACAGGAAAAGATAATGTGGAATGTTAGGGGATGTGGAAAAACAGGGACACTGATACATTGTTGGTGGAATTGTGAATTCATCCAGCCATTCTGGAGAGCAATTTGGAACTATGCCCCAAAAGTTACCAAACTGTGCATACGCTTGATCCAGTAGTGTTACTGCTGGGCTTATATCCCAAAGAGATTTTAAAGAAGGGAAAGGGACCTGTATGTGCAAGAATGTTTGTGGCAGCCTTCTTTGTGCTAGCCAGAAACTGGAAACTTTGTGGATGCCCATCAATTGGAGAATGGCTGAATAAATTGTGGTATATAAATGTTATGGAATATTATTGTTCTGTAAGAAATGACCAGAAGGATGATTTCAGAAAGGCCTGGAGAGACTTACATGAACTGATGCTGAGTGAAATGAGCAGGATCAGAAGATCATTATATACTTAAACAACAATACTATAATATGATGATCAATTCTTTTTTTTTTTTTTTTTTTTTTTTTTTTTTTTTTTTTTTCTAGATAATTTCATTATTTTATTAATAAGATCATTATGTTATTAATAAAAGGATGGTCATTTAACTATGTTTCTCTTAGATCAAGGACTTTTTTTTTTTTTTTTTTTTTTTTTTTTTTTTTTTTTAAGCAAAAGTGCTTGATCTTTATTCTTTTTTTTTTTTTTTTTTTTTTTTGATTTTTTTTTTTTATTATATATATATATATATTATAATATTATCCCTTGTATTCATTTTTCCAATTTACCCCCCCTCCCTCTATTCCCTCCCCCCGACGACAGGCAATACCATACATTTTACATGTGTTACAATATAGTCTAGGTACAATACATGTGTGCGAATATCATTTTCTTGTTGCACAATAAACATTAGAATCCGAAGGTACATGCAACCTGGGCAGACAGATATTAGTGCTAACAATTTTCATTCCCCTCCCAGTGTTTCTTCTCTGGGTGCAGCTACCTCTGTCCATCATTGATCAACTGGAAGTGAGTTGGATCTTCTTTATGTTGAAGATTTCCACTTCCATCAGAATACATCCTCATACAGTATTGTTGTTGAAGTGTACAGTGATCTTCTGGTTCTGCTCATTTCACTCAGCATCAGTTGATTTAAGTCTCTCCAGGCCTCTCTGTATTCCTCCTGCTGGTCATTTCTTACCGAGCAATAATATTCCATAACCTTCATATACCACAATTTACCCAACCATTCTCCAACTGATGGACATCCATTCATCCTCCAGTTTCTAGCTACAACAAAAAGAGCTGCCACAAACATTTTGGCACATATATGTCTCTTTCTGCTCTTTAGTATTTCTTTGGGATATAATCCCAGTAGTAGCGCTGCTGGGTCAAAGGGTATGCACAGTTTGATAACTTTTTGGGCATAATTCCAGATTGCTCTCCAGAATGGCTGGATTCTTTCACAACTCCACCAGCAATGTATTAGTGTCCCAGTTTCCCCACATCCCCTCCAACATTTGTCATTATTTGTTCCTGTCATCTTAGCCAATCTGACAGGTGTGTAGTGGTATCTCAGAGTGGTCTTAATTTGCATTTCTCTGATCAGTAGTGATTTGGAACACTCTTTCATGTGAGTGGATATAGTTTCAATTTCTTCCTCTGAGAATTGTCTGTTCATATCCTTTGACCATTTATCAATTGGAGAATGGTTCGGTTTCTTATAAATTAGGGTCAGTTCTCTATATATTTTGGAAATGAGACCTTTGTCAGAACCTTTGTTTTTAAAAATATTTTCCCAATTTGTTACTTCCCTTCTAATCTTGTTTGCATTAGTATTATTTGTACAGAAACTTTTTAGTTTGATGTAATCAAAATCTTCTATTTTGTGATCAATAATGATCTCTAGTTCTCCTCTGGTCATAAATTCCTTCCTCCTCCACAAGTCTGAGAGGTAGATTATCCTCTGTTCCTCTAATCTATTTATTATCTCCCTCTTTATGCCTAAATCATGGATCCATTTTGATCTTATCTTGGTATATGGTGTTAAGTGTGGATCCATATCTAATTTCTGCCATACTAATTTCCAGTTTTCCCAACAGTTTTTTCCGAATAATGAATTTTTATCCCTAATGTTGGAATCTTTGGGTTTGTCAAAGATTAGATTGCTATAGATGTACCCTTTTTTGTCCTTTGTATCTAATCTGTTCCACTGATCTACCGGTCTATTTCGTAGCCAATACCAAATGGTTTTGGTGACTGCTGCTATATAATATAGCTTTAGATCAGGTACACTTAGACCACCTTCCTCTGAGTTTTTTTTCATTAGTTCCCTTGCAATTCTTGACCTTTTATTCTTCCATATGAATTTTGTTGTTATTTTTTCTAGGTCATTAAAATAGTTTCTTGGGAGTCTGATTGGTATAGCACTAAATAAATAGATTAGTTTGGGGAGTATTGTCATCTTTATTATATTCGCTCGGCCTATCCAAGAGCACTGAATGTCTTTCCAATTATTTAAATCTGACTTTATTTTTGTGGCAAGTGTTTTGTAATTTTTCTCATATAATTCCTGACTTTTCTTTGGTAGATGGATTCCCAAATATTTTATACTCTCAACATTTGTTTGGAATGGAATTTCTCTTTGTATCTCTTGCTGTTGCATTTTGTTAGTGATATATAAAAATGCCGAGGATTTATGTGGATTTATTTTGTATCCTGCCACTTTGCTGAAATTTTGAATTATTTCTAGTAGCTTTTTAGCAGAGTCTTTGGGGTTCTCTAAGTATACCATCATGTCATCTGCAAAAAGTGATAGTTTGATTTCCTCATTTCCTACTCTAATTCCTTGAATCTCTTTCTCGGCTCTTATTGCCGAGGCTAGCGTTTCTAGTACTATATTGAATAGTAATGGTGATAGTGGGCAACCTTGTTTCACTCCTGATCTTACTGGGAAAGGTTGCAGTTTATTTCTATTGCATATTATGCTTACTGACGGTCTTAAATATATACTCCTGATTATTCTAAGGAATAATCCATTTATTCCTATACTCTCAAGAGTTTTTAGTAGGAATGGATGTTGGATTTTGTCAAATGCTTTTTCTGCATCTATTGAGATGATGATGATGATCAATTCTGATGGAGGTGGCCATCTTCAACAGTGAGATGAACCAAATCAGTTCCAACAGGGCAGTAATGAACTGAACCAGCTACATCCAGAGAAAGAACTCTGGGAGATGACTATAAACCACTACATATAATTCCCAGTCCCTTTATTTTTGTCCACCTGTATTTTTTATTTCCTTCACAGGCTACTTGTACACTATTTCAGACTTTGGGTAGAAACACAAAAAAGAAGAGGCAGCCAAATTCTATGTTTTGCCATGGAAAAGAGAATTTCTGCTACTCTCCTAGAGAAGTTGAAATGTTAAGAGGTTTAATCAGTGCGTCTCATGGAGATTCCTTAGCAACTTCTGAAGTTTCTTGTGACCCATTGCTGAAGATAACAAAGCAAATTCTTTTATTTACCCCCGAGTGAGCACTGCTGACTTGGTAGCTATTAAAAAAAAAAAAAAAAAAAAAAAAAAAAAAAATTAGTGAATCCTTCCCATCTCTGGACTTTGTATGAGAACCTATAGATCATGAACATGTATGTTAGCTTAGACAAGCCTAAACCCAGAATTTGGCTGCCTCTTCTTATTTGTGTTTCTACCCAAAGCCTGATTCCTGAGTCTAAATTTGACACTTTGTCCACTGAGCCACATATGCACTCCAAAAACCTGGTCATTGTCATTAGGGTTTGGTGAACAGCATGGTGATAGACACCCAATAATTGTAAAGGTTTTAAAAATACGCTTAAATGACTCTAAAGTCCATCAGAGAAGGCAGGTCCAACCATGTCCCAGGACAGCTTTGTCCTGAGCCTAATCCATGTGGACTAAGGTGAGAAGAAACTTGTCAGGGAGGCTGAGGCCAGTAAGGTCCCAGTTCTATCCTGTCTCTGACCTGGATGGGGTCATTCAGACAGTGAGTCTGTAGACAGAGGGGAAGTCCTACCTGAGAATATGTTTCAATATCAATCTCCTAGGGAGTATGGCACTAGAAATATATTACTTTTTTTCTTATTTCCCTGATATGTCTTGAACACTGAGTATGCCTAAATGTGAATCAAACCTAAGCTTTAAGCAGTTTTATTCAGGATTCTGAGGTCAGAATGATGAATCAGAGAATTGGGAGAAAGAAAAATCTCCAGATTTTAAGATGGTCAGCACACAGGGACTTTAGTGATTATGTTGTCTCTACTGCTAGATGAAGTAACTTGTCTGGGATTATGAAGGTAATAAGTGACAATAAAAATAAAAGGAATTCAAGTCTCTTTACCCTTAGTTCTGTTTTTATTTATTATACCATGATAATAGTTCCCTTTTTGCCCACTGATTTTTACTATTTTCTTTTGTAAAGTTTCTTAGTTCTGCTCTCTGAAAGTATAACTAGTGCTGAAAAGTTTCAAACTTTACATTGACCTAAATTTTATAATGATCAAAAAGCAAAATATAACTCACAACATCACAGAATACAACATAACATAACCTAGAAAAGGAGTTGGAGATTTATTATGCTCAGAACCCAGTGGAGCCCCTCTGGTGAGTAAAGACAAATGATTAATTTCAACCAGAAGCAAAAATGACCAGATTTGTGGACAAAACAAGAAAAGATCTATTCTCTGTACTTTGCGCTTGTGATTTAATTCTACTCTATATTCTTTGAATCTCCAGAGTTAAGTGCACTTGAGTTTTGTGCTTTTATGAGTGAAGAGAAAGATAGTACTATTGGAAAAGGCCATGGACTTAGAGATGAGATTTTTTTTTTTTTAAGTTTTAAAAAAATTTAACATTAAAAATCAATGTAAGCAACTATATTTAACTATATTTAAATTATTTGGCTTCAATACATTTTCTATCAAAAACACTTTCAGATTCTCCTTTTTTTTTTAACATTTGTTTTTAAAGTTTTTGAGTTCTAGGTTCTCTCCCTTATCCCCACCCAAATTAAGAAACCACATGTGAAATTATGCAAAACATTTCCATAAAAGTCAAGTTGTAAATAAAATAAAATAAAACAGCTCACCCACCCTAATGAAAATGAAACCCTCAAGAGAAATTAAGTTAAAAATAAAGAGAGCAATAGAGTCAAAGAGAATGCTTCAATCTATATTCAGACTTGATCATTTCCTTCTCCAGGTATGGATAGGATTTTTCCTCATAAATCCTTCAGAGTAGTTGTGGATGATTGTATTACTGAGAATAAGTCATTTACAGTTGGTCATCCTAGAACATTGCTATTACTTTGTATACAGTACATTTCACTTTGTTAATATAGGATTTTCCAGGTTGTTTTTTTTTTTTTTTTTTTTCTGAGAACAGTCATTTTCTAGAGAACAATAATACTCCATAAGAGAAACTTGCTTCAATTTTTTTTTTACAATTATTATTGCTAATTGTATTTCCCCCATTTATTCTTTCTCCTTTCACACTGCACCTCCTCAAAAGTGTTTGCCACTAACTACTTTCTCCTAATATGCCCTCCCCCCTTCCCATATCCCATTCCCTTCCAATTTTCCTAGAGTAAGATTTTTATACTCCTATTCAATATGTATATTATTTCCTATTTGAGCCAATTATGCTGAGAGTAAGGTTCATTCACTCACCCTGTCCTATTCCTCTTCCCCTCTATTGTAAAAGCTTTTTTCTTGCCTCCTTTTTTTTTAATGGCAGATAATTTGCATCTTTTCACTTCTCCCTTTCCCTTTCTCCCACTATATTCTTCTCTCACCTCTTAATTTCATCATTTTTTGAAAAAGATATTATCCTTTCATATTCAACTCATACCCATACCCTCTGTCTATATATACTCCTTTTAAGTGCCATAATAATGAGGGCATTTTAATAAGTTACAAGTACCATCCTCCCATGTAGTAATGTAAATAGATAAACCTTAAGTGCCTAATGTTATCACTTTTCTGATTACCTCCTTATGCTTCTATAATGTTCTGTATTCAAAAATCAAATTTTCCATTGAATTCTGGTCTTTTTATCATGAATATTTGAAAATCCTCTGTTTCATTGAATGATCATTATTTTCTCTGAAGGATTATACTCAGTTTTGTTGTTTAAATGATTCTTGGTTGTAATCTGGTCTCCATTGCTTTTTGGAATATCATATTCCAAGCCCTTTGGTCCTTTAATGTAGAGGCTGCTAAATCTTGTATTATCCTGACTGTGATTCCACTATACTTGAATTTTTTTTCTTTCTGAATGCTTGCCTTGACCTGGGAGTTCTGAAATTTGGCTATAATATTCTTAGGAGTTTTTGAGATCTCTTTCAGGAGATGATCAGTGGATTCTTTCAATTTCTATTTTACCCACTGGTTCTAGAAAATCAGGACAGTTTTCCTTGGTAATTTCTTGAAAGTAGATATCCAAGCTAATTTTTTTTTTTATCATGACTTTCAGATAGACCTATAATTTTAAAAAATATCTCTATTTTCCAAGTCAGTTGCTTTTCCAGTGAACTAGTTAACTTTTTTTTTTTTCATTTTTTCAAAGTCCCTTTTGAACTCTTCCATGACTCGAACTCAATTCTTACTTTTTTTTTTTTTTTTTTTTTTTTTTTTTTGGTCGCTTTGGATGTAGGAACTTTGAATTTATCATCTTCTGTGTGTTTTGATCCTCCTTGTCAAAATAATAACTTTCAATGGTCAGAAACTTATTTTTTTCTGCTAGTTTTCCTAGCCTATTACTCTGTTTTTAACCCTTTGTTAAAGAAGGACTCTGTTTCCAGGGGGGAGAGTGCACAGTGTGAAGTTGTTTTCAGAAATCCTTAGGAACCTGACAACAAGTACTCTTTTCTGCCCTGGAATTGTTGAGTGTGAACTTGCCCCACAGGTGGTATAAGTGTTTGCTGGCTGATACTGAGGCTTTGCTGATCATGGCTGCTCTGCACAGACCTCTATCCTGTTGCCACAGACGCTCTCCACTTACCTTAAGAGTCCCTTGTGCCCTGGACTGAGAGGTCCAGAAGCCTGCAGCACTGCTGCTGATTCAGAGGTCCTACCTCAATGATGTTGGGGTCTGGGTTGGGGCCAGGATTTCACTAGGATTTGGGTGGGGGTCCCATTCTGGTTCCACAGACCTTTTTTGCTGACATTCCAGCTCCTATTTGCTGATTCTGGAGTGAGAGATTTGGAAGTCACCAGTACTGCTGCTAATTCCGAGGTAGGGACTGATCCAGCTGGGTCTGGGGCTGCAGGCTGAACTCCCACCCTGATGTCATACACCTTTGCAGCTAAATTTCTAAGTTGCTTTCATCTGGAAAATGTTCTATTCTGTCTTTTTTTGGTGCTCTGATGCTCTAAAATTTGTTTAGTTATTATTTAAAGGAATTTGTAGCAGTTTGGGGAAGAGCTTGGGTGAGTTCCAACCTTTATTCCACCATCTTGATTGCACCTCCCCTCCCTATAAATCTTCATCAAAATTCTCTGTCCCTTCTTATTTATCTTTCCTCATATAATTTTAATTAGTATATACTCTTTGTGTGATTATGCAAATTTTGCTTTTCATCGTTTTATAAAGTACTCTTTAGGTTTCTTTATAATCCACATATTTGTCTACTTTAATTACTTTCTAGTATAATATTCTCTCATTATTGCATATTTAATATGCTTCCAGCTTTTTGTGTGTGTGTGTGTGTGTGTGTGTGTGTGTGTGTGTGTGTGTGTGCTTTTTGTTTGTTTATTTGGTCGTTTTTTTTTTTTTTTTTTTTTTGCAATCAAAAAACTCATAAAATAGGAAGCTCTTTCTACTGTTTTTAATAACAGTTTCTGGGTATATTCTTAAGAGAATCATTGAATCAAGTGGTAGGATTTTTTTTCCTTTGGAATCTTTACTATTTTCCATATTTTAATGTTTTCCTTCTTTCTAGATTTTTTTTATTTTCCTCTAAAGAATCCTCTATTGCATACAATATGTAATTTATATTTATAATATTAATGGGGATTTATGATCTCTTTGTTCTTCAGCAGAGACTAGAATAAAGGAAGAAATAATGCGTATTATGAGGGAAGAAACAGATTACTGTGAATGAACTAAACCCAGGCACAAAGCAATCAAAGTGAGGTATCCTCTTTTCTTTGAAAAAGTGCCACCAGAGTTGGCATCATCTGGTTGGTAATTTTTTTTTTGCACTCCCATATCAATGCATCAATCATTATCAAAAGTACAAAGTAGTGCAGTGAATAGAGTACTAGGGCTGTTGTCTGGAAGACCTTAATTCAAATCCAACTTCAGCTTTTTATTAACTATAGACTCCAGGCAAGTCATTTTACCCTCTCTCTGTTTCTATTATTTCCTCTACTGTGAAATGGGGATGATAATAGAATTCACTTCCCAGGGTTGTTGTGAGTAACAAGTAAAATATTTGCAAAGCTCTTTAGCACAGTGCCTGGCACAAAGTAAGAACTTAAATGCTTCTTTCTTTAAAAAAAAAAAAAAAAAAAAAAAAGGAACACAATTACATATGTTAGACTCAAGGTGTTGCTAAAGATATGTATGGAATAAAACAGATTCTATTCCTCTCAAAGACAGAAGGTTATTGATGACTGTTAGATAAAGAAACACACATTCTGATTGTTTATATAGCTTATTGTGCAGAGGTTTGCTTTACAGAATCTCTGCCCTAGGCATTTTTGTCAGGTATTATTCTCAGAGGTTTCTTTTATCCCAAGGATGAAAATGACTTTCTTGTCTGTGTTTGTGTGTGTGTGTGTGAGAAGAACTTTATAAATTGTCATCTTTTATTATTCAAATTTTTATAGTTCATGCTTTAAAAAAAATACTACAAAAAGTTGTAATCCTAATGGGGGTGGAATAACTACTGAAAATTAATGGCAAGTGTCAAAAATTTGTGAGTTATTAATTTTTGTTTGTTTTTGTTTCTAACTGTAAAATAATAAAAGCAATTTGCCTTTTTTAGACAATTTAATTAGAAATACAGAGAAAATTTTTCCAAAATGTTTTAAACCAAAAAAGGGCCAAAAGCAATTTGATGCCCAATGTGAGAAATGAATATTTCCCTCTTATAAATAATAGCTAATTATTGTACTAGGATCAAAAGTTTTCTCCTTTTCTATTTCCTTACCCAGAAATCAACCTGTATGGGAAAGCTTTCTTAAAGACTTACTCAAGCCAATATCTAAACAGACAGAAAAAGAAATTCTAAGTTTAGACTGATGGGTGTATTTCTTCTCACTATGTTTGCTCTGACATATCCTGGGAAAATACTGATTTAGGTGTTATGGAAATTGATGTCTCTTTGGCTAAAATTTTAGTAACCTAAATCATACATCCCAAGGTAGTCTGCCTCCCATTTGATTAACCAATTAGAAGTCATTTGACATCCCTCAGGAACACCTCCTTTTTGAAGGGCATTTAATCTGTGACCCTACTGCTATTAGGGGTCTTTGGTCCAAGAGAGATGGTCAGATGATATCCTTTTACTAATAATATGCTGGCCTTATTAATAAAATAATTAAATTACCAGGAAATTATTTCTCTTGAACTTTTTTAAACATTATACTAGGCATAATAAAAACGCCTATATCACCCAATTTTTTCTGACATTTCTGTTTGTTTTAGTTTCTTCAACTATAAAATGGAGATAATAACGACATCTACCTCTAAAGATTTTTATAAGGATCATAAAATAATATTTGTAAAGTGCTTAACTAGGTGCCTGGAACTTAGTAGGTGCTACATTTCCTTTCTTCCCTCTTCCCTCTCTCAATAGTATCTGACGTCCCATGGTTATATGGGCTATGGGTCCTTTGGAATAGAAGGGTAAAACCAAACTTCACTAGATACTCTTAGCAGGTATGGGAGACAACTTCTCTTCCAACTTCTTTTCAGCCTTCTTTGCCACCTCTCAGCTCCCTTTGACACTGATCACTGGTGTCAGGTTTTATCATAGCCATTATAATCTCTTTTCTAACTCCCTCTGGCCCCCCTCCCTCATTTTTCCATTACTTTAGTTTAAAAGAGTTTCACCAGATGGGCAGGCATAGGTGGAATCTAATTATATTATCTTTTTTTCTTCAAATCCACCCCTTTTCCAATTTTTGTTGAGCATACTCATATCTTCTAGACACCTAGATTCTCAGCTTTGTCATTATCTGTTCTTGATCCTTCATTTTCCATAACTTGTATATATATATGAAGAGATGCTAAATCTTGTCAGTTGTTCTTCACCATCTTTTGAATTTGTTTATTGCTGCTTATTAGATCTAGTTTAGGTTTTCCCTATCATTTCATGTAGGTTTGTCTCATAATTCCATGATATGATGTTCTTTGAAAGCATAAAAACGTTAAACCTTAAGAATTACATAATAAATGAGAAGTTGGGATTCCATGTGAAAGTTTTCAATTACTTGGAACTCTTAAAATTCCCCCAATAGTAGGAACTTTAA
This sequence comes from Sminthopsis crassicaudata, assembly GCF_048593235.1. Taxonomy (NCBI): domain Eukaryota; kingdom Metazoa; phylum Chordata; class Mammalia; order Dasyuromorphia; family Dasyuridae; genus Sminthopsis; species Sminthopsis crassicaudata. The sequence goes on along the minus strand of NC_133617.1, from coordinate 549,936,386 downwards.
ATCAAGAGCTAATTGCTCAGTAGTATCTGAAGCAAACCATCCCTTTTTGTTTGTTTTTGTTTTTTCCTAAAAAATAATCCAATCAGTGCCTTTGTCATTTTTTATAAGATATTGAAGCCTTTAAACCCCTTTGCTTCTTAGCCTGTTTAATTGGAGCTGACATTTTGAAAGCTAATGAAATGTTCACAGAGTACTTTTGAGATGGTAACTACTATATAAATAAAAGGCATTTAATAATGGTGATTATAATTGCAAATAGCAATGGCATTCATTGTTCAGTACAAAGGATCACCTTTCTCTTAATAGCTTGGATTTGTCTATTAACTTTTTCACTTAATCAGTATGTAGTGCTTTGGAAAATTTTGAAAATAAATATGGTATTTTATTCATTTGATATTGTTTTTCTACCGATTCATACTTTCATGTGTGCATATTATATACATATATATGTATTGAGTGTGCATGTATATGCATATACATATATATATATATATATATATATATATTTTTTTTTTTTTTTTTTGTACAAACAAAATATGTGTGTTTGGGAAAGATTGTGTATGTGTAAGGATAATATATATAATACATTGAGCGTAGTCTCAAAGAAAAGGAATTAAGATTAAGGAGCAGTAAAGAAAGCTTTTTTTTTTTTTTTTTTTTTTTTTTTTTTGCTTGCCTCTCTTTCCTCTTCACAACCTTAGGTTTTAGCTTAGACTTGAAGGAAGCCAGGAAAGCTAAAAAACAGGGGAGGAGGGAAAGTATTCAAAGTGTTCCCCCTCCTTCCCTAAAGGCATGGGGAATGGCTTAAAAATGATATGATCTTGTCAAGGTATAGCAAGAAGACTGGTGTCTTTAGAGCATAGAATGTGTGGAAAGGTATAAAGTATAACAAAACTGGAAAGATAGAAAGTGAACAGGTTTTATATAAAGGGTTTTAAAATCCATATTTGATTTTTGATCCTAGGTGTCATAGGTAGCAACTGCAGGGTTGTTGTTTTTTTTGAGGAAAATGAAAGCTCCCTTTACCACTGTGTTTTCCATTGCTTCTGAAAGTAATGAGTGTCATATTTTCTCTTTTAAAGATTGTAATGTTCTTTGGTTCGGTTTTCTTGGTATCTCTGGGAGCAGCCTTCCTTTCACTTCAGTAATCACTACAGGAATAGCCAGAGGTTAAAGTCCAATCCTTTATTGTCCCCTTCAAAATGTTGCGTAGGGTCCAGCTAGCTTTCTTAAAGACCTTCTGGAGTCTTGGCTTCAGTGGAGAAATGAAGGAGGAGAGCCTGCCACTGTGGTGGTGTGAGATAAGATGAATGAATCTAAGTCTAAGGGCTTGTGCTTCAGCCTCCAGTCCACTTGTTTTTTCTAGCTCTGAATCTGGCTGAGTTTTTCCGAGCTTATATGCTCTCTTATCATAGGTGTGAGTCTTGTAGAACTATATCAACTACTAAGTACATGTAATGTACTAGAGAACTATTAAGCACCATGCTAAAATGGATAACCATTGTCTCATCAATTCCACTTACTTAGCACCTTATAAGAGTCCTTGTTTCAAGGTCAGAGTTCTGGCCCATAACAAAAGCACTTTTTGATATAATCATGATTTTTGCTGTTTTATTATTGATATGGTCAATTATGCAGACAGTTTTCCTAAAAATCACACACACACACACCCTTATGGGATTAAAAAAGAACAAAAATGAGATAACAATAAAGAGGTAAGGGGAATTTAAAGAAATAGGAAGACGAATGGAGAACTGTGTAGAATAATAAGGATTGCTTGATGAAAGTATTAATATGTGTCAGAGACTGGATTTGAACACAGGTTTTCCTGGCTTTAAGAACAGATCTCTTAACTGATGGCCATTGCTGCCTTCCCTAAGAGATAAACAAGGGGACAAAGGGATTGTATTATGCTCAAAAGAACTATAAATAGTAAAAAAAAAAAAAAAAAAAAAAAAAAGAAAAAGAAAAAGTATTGATATTAAACATACATAAATTGAATATGCAGATCTATAAAGAAAATATTAAATTACAAAAAAGAAAACAAACAAAGGATAAAAGAGTAATGATAGGAAGACACTCCTTTCATAGATCAGTAGACATCTAACAGGAAATTAAATAACATGTATATAATAACCATGTATATATAAAATATATACAGAATAAATTGGAAATAATCAATAAAGGAAAGGGCACTAAAATTAAAGGGGACTGGGAAATATGTCTTAAGAAAGGTAGAATTTAATAAAATTGAGAATTAAAAGAAGATAGCACGCAGAAATGAAAAGGTAATAAATTTCAGTTATGGGAACAAGTCAGTTGAAAATATAGTCTGGAGAGGGAGTATCTTGTGTGAAGACTAGCAAAGAGGCTATTGTTAGTGAATTCCAGTAAGTATATAAAAACATTATGAAATAATAATGAAAGACTTTTTTTTTTTTTTTTTTTTTGGAAGGGGTTATTAAAAGGATTAAGTACTTTGCCTAGGGTCACACAGCTAGTAAGGATCTAAGAACAGATTTGAACACATATTAAGTTGATTTCCTTGATTTTTTTTTTTTTAATTTTATTAATTTTTTTTAAAGGCAATGAGGGTTAAGTAACTTGCCCACGGTCATACTGAAGAGGTCAGAGGAGATAGCCCAAGACACAAATGATTAACAGAGAAATTCCTGTCTTAGATGAAGAGGTCAAAGGAGATAGCCTAAGATACAAATGATTAATAGAATTTTGCATCCTTAAGAGAAATTCCTATCTTATAAGCAGAAAAGACCTTTGCAAATACAAACTCTCTTTTATGATCCTGTTCATGTATAAAATGAACCTCCAAAATCCTATTCTTTGCAACTAGGCTTTCTACCCAAAAACCTTTTGGCCACCAAGTTGGCATCCCTTTCCTGGCAATTTGGCTTTTCTCTGTGGAGGCCAATTGCCCACCGCTAGGTATCCCTTTCCTAATCAATAAAGGTTTTGTTTTAACACAGCAATTGAGTAGGCGAATTCATTCCCAAGAATCCGGCCTTGGTACTTTGGAGGGAGGAGGAGAGAGATACACAGACATCCAGGAAAGAACCACTGACCCTTCTCTGCCCAGAGTTTACCACCCTCTTCATTCGCTCTCTTCAATACAACTAGTCTGAGTCTGATTTGAATTCTGGTCTTCCTGAGTTCAGAACCAGTGTCTTAACCCTAGCTGCCCCATGTGAAAAGGATACAACATTGATTCTTTTCCCTCCCTCTTGTCTTCCCTGACCACCAGTTAGAATCCTGAGGGAGGAACACGTGGCACCTTTCAACTTTGACCAGCCATTTTATATTGAAACCTGCATGTATCAGTAACTTAAGTTTTAAATTCTTAATCTAATGAAGTCTTGAAGTTGGTTTCTGTACTTTCAAAAAAAGAAAAACTAGACCAACCTACATGAAGTAGGGCCTTTTCCTACTAGTCCTACCATACTTTGTATCAGGGGAGGGAAGAAGTTAAGCAAGACCAACTCTATGTGTCAGAATGTAGGCAGCATTTTTACCTTTTGAGAAGAGAAGGGAGAGGTAATTTCCTCATCTCTCAGTGGCAAAGATTAGTCATCATAATTACTCTTCTTACTGTAACATGGTGATAGTCATTTTATACAATTCTGTTTACATTGCATGTTTATAAAAGTCTTCTTAGATTTCTTTCACATTCAGCATTTCTCATGCAGGCTTCAGTACAAATTATGTTCCATTGCATTCTTAAGCGTCAACTTGTTTACCTATTTCCTTGTTCATGGACACTAGTTATTTTTAGATCATCTATTGCCCCAAAATGTGCTCTATTAATCTTTTGGTATCTTTGATTCCTTTCTTTATTTTTGACCTACTTTAACCAGATACAGGATCACTTGGGCAAAAAGGCAAACAATTTGGTCACTCTTTTTCATATTCCAAACAATTTTCAAGAACAATTAAGCCAATTCAAAGTTCCTCCACCAATGTATGAATGTCCCTGTTTTCCCTTATCTCCTTGAGTGCCATCTATTTCCATCTCATGTTATCTTTCCAAATTTGCTTCTATGAAGTTAAACCGAGATTGATTTCAATTTATATTATCCTTATTAATAATCTACAGCAGTCTCTTTTCATTTGGCTCTAAATAGTTTACAATTCTTTTAGGAAAAATGTTCATGCCATTGGACTATATATTCATTAGGGAGAATGGCTCCTGACTTTGAACATTTGTGTTAATTTCCTATCTCAGATCTTTCAGATCTTTCTCAAAGAGATGTTAAATAAGTATTCTCCTACTACTACTGTGAGTTTCTCTCATATTGTCTTATTTTTATATTTAAATTGTTTTTTTTTTTCTTTCTTCCCCTCCCCTTGAGGAGAAGAACCTTGTCTTAAGGCTTATTGGTCTTTTCATTAATATTCCCAAAGAACCAGATTTTTATTTTGTCATTTCTTTTATATTTATTATTTTTCATTTCATCGTTTTTTGAAATTTTGACTATTTTAGATTCTTTTATACTTCTTCTGAGTTTACTAATTTTATTTTCTATATAAACAAAAATATTCTAAATAAAAACTTAATGGTTAGTTTATTAAAACTTTTTCTATTAATATAAATTATTAGTGAGAGAGCACAATTATCCTTTGAAAACTTCTTTAGCTATATCTCTGAAATTTTGATGTGTTATCTCATTATTATTCTCTTATGCATAAATTTTTTTATGATTTCTTTTTACTTACTCATCATTTAGAAACTCAGCCAAGTTTCCACATAGTTCTGCATATTCTTCTTTTGTTTCCTAAGTTTGTTACTAGCTAGTTTCTGATGAGTGTGAATAATGATTTCATTGTTCAGATATGAACTACTTATTTCCATTGAGTTGAAACCAATTGCCATTATAACTTACATAATTGCAGTTCTGAATAGTGAAAATTTGGTTATCTTTGACTTTTGAGGATTTATTATTCACACTAATCTGAACTTGGCTATAGTATACTATCTCTATAATGGCTGCTTATTTCTACCTTTAATATTTATTATTTCCAAGTGTTCCAACATAATATCTATTTTTATAAAGGCACCATTTGCTCATGGAAAGTATGTGTGCATGCATATGTATGTGTGCATGTCCTTACCATTCAGAAGACTACTTTATATGTTTCAGCTCTTATCTCAGTTACAATTCTTTTTCAAATATTTTGTTATCTTTTTGTTATATTAAAGCACCAAGAGAGGAAGATTTAGAACTTTTTATAATTATTTGATTACCCATATATAATAGTATAGCATTATAGCTCAGGTACTTTGTATTTATTAATTTAGGTACTATGCTATTTGATGTATATGTGAAAATAGATATGCATATTAAATAGTAATATTGTTTCATTGTAATATCTTTGAACACGAGAGACAGCATGTGTATGTGACCTTGGAATCCAGAAGATGTGAGTTTAATTTCTGCTTGTCATTTTATAACCCTTTATAACCCTTGATCATTCACTCAATTTCTTAGTATCCTTGGTCATTAACTCAAAGATGATTAAGTTTCAAAGGAGATATTGATTTGCTTTTGGTTGAATTTCCTTATCTGAAGTATTCCATAATATTGTGAAATCAGCATTTTGTTGTTGATATTTTGTAATTATAAATGTAAATGGTTTCTTTGCCTTTTGAATTAGTACTATTTTTTATTTGATAACTGCATTGCAACTCTTGGAAATCTTCTTTTCCTTCTGTTTTCATGAAATTCAATTTTGATTTATTTCTTGAGAGATAAGCCTTTTACTTGTATTCCAATGGTTTATTTCTGTTTTCCCTCATCCTTCCATTTTTGTAACATAGTCATATTTCCTTTTCACCACAAATTAATCAGCAAATAATTGTTAACTCTGTATCAGGTATTGAGGATACATAAGAAAAAAAGTAAAATTTCCCTACTTAGTAAGCTTATTTGAAGAGACATCCCATATATATAATTAATAAGTATGTAGAAATACAAGTTATTCGGAGTTGGAGCAAGGAAAGCCTCAATATGGAAAGTAGTGCTTGAGCTTAAGATTTGAAAAAAATTCAAGATCATAAGAAGCAGGGATGAAGAGGAATTCATTCCAGGCATGGAAGACAGCCTGAGACAGAACGTAGTGTGTGAAGAAAGCCAGAAGGTCAGTTTGTATGGATTCTAATATCCATGCAAATTGAGCCCAGAAAGGTTTATTGGTGTGTGAGTGTGAAGGATATTTTCAGGTTTTTTTTTTTTTTTTTTTTTTGGGGGGGGGGCGGGGAAGAAGAATGAAGGTAGAAGGGAGAGGTTGGTTAAGTCCCTGCCCAGAATCAATTCAATGCAATTTGGGGTCTATCTCTTTTCCCTGGTCCATGAAAGCACCTTCCATCACTTCTCCTATATAGGCATTCCCTTTTTTTTTTTTTTTTTTTTTTTCATGTAGATGAACCAGATCAATGTTAATGTTTCATGACTGTACAAGGGTTGATTCATAAGTGAGAGAGGATAGTTGTACCCCAAAACAGTCATTGAGGTTGCTTCTGCTAATTTATGGACAGTGGATGATAAGATTGAATAGGATCTATCAGCTTTCTAATGTTATTCATATGCCTTTTATCTTACATGGTGTTGCTTTCTTATTTATTTACTACTTAAAGTGCCTCATGTGTCAACTTTGTCTTCAGAAGTTCTTAAGGCATATATGTTCGTTCCCTTAAATTTCCATTATTTTCTGAGGTCAGTATTACTAAGAAAATTCCACCACAGAATAAATACTGAATATACCATTTCAAGATGAAAAAAGAAAACTTTTGTAGGGATATTGCTGGATGTATGTATGGTTGCAGGTAAGTGTGAATTTAAATTAAAGTTATTCTAAGTTATTCTAAATGAGGACCTTCCATAAATTTTAATTGCTTTATATTAAAACTTTTCTTACTATGTATATTTTGTTAGAATGAGAAGAAGAAATAGAAAGACACGAAGATATGGAGTTTTGGACACAAATCTAGAAAATATGGAATTAACACCTTTAGAACAAGATGATGATGATGATGATACAACTCTTTTTGATGCCAATCATCCCCGAAGGTAAATAAAAATTCAGACTAAACAATGTATTAGAGTAAAAATTACAAGGAGAGTCATGTTTTATTATATTATCTTCCTAATAGCCAGCTTTCTTTGCTCTGACTGCATTACCATTTTATCACACCATTTTATACACTAAAATTGCTATTATATATATTGTATTTGTGTGTGGGTGCCTGAGTACACAGACACACACACAGACACACACACACATCAATGTTGAGTTGGTTATATGGGAAGAGTCTTTTAGAGCAAATATGTTTATTTGCTGTGCTTTGATTATCTGGCAAGACTGTTTTGAAGATAACTGAGATAATATCAGGAAGTACATTCAAAAAAGTAAATACTTCTCAAACTACTAGTGTACCTTGTCCATAATTGAGCATTAGTGGTTTTAGGAAATTTGAATGCAATGAATACATTATAATATTCCTGCAAATTTATCATGAGATGGAATTCTGTCTGTAATGTTTATTCTTGTAAAACTTACTGGTGAAGAAATTAGATGACTTGTTCCCATGCTCAAAAATATTTCATGCTATAAGTTTGTTGAGTATAATCTGAGAGGAATGCTAGGTTAAAATAAAGTTTTCATATAAAACTAAAGAAAAGCAAGATAAATGGAATAATAAGATTATTACCAAAAGGGTTATGAAATCTGCTTAGAGTGTTACTTCTGTCATTTCACTGAGAAAGGCAACTCTTCACCAAGGAGTTTCTTTTACTAGTGCTAAATGATTTTTGGTTTGCAATTTCTAACCTTAAAGGGTTTGGGGATAGTCCAGGAGTGAGAATTAAGTAACTTATCCAATAGCCAGAATATGTCAGAGGTGAGATCTTGACTCTCAGACTATCTTTATCATGCTGTGTTCCCTATCCATGACATGAAGGTTTTGATGTGCCATTAGGGGGTTAATTCATCTACATAATAGGAGCTTCCCTTGATATGCCTCAGTTCTTTTCCATGCCATTACTCCTGCACTAAGTATGCTTACCTTCTTTCACCTTCTTGATTTTTTGATGAACCAGTTCATCTCTACACTGTCCTTATTGTTAATCTGTATCTGCCAAGACTAGCCTTGAATTGCTACCATCAGCTGGTACCTTTGTTCCTACATATGTCCTGGATAACAAAGCTGGAGAAAATCAGGAAAATATTCACATTGAGTTCACTACAAATTTTACATTAGATAACCTCAACTGGTCCCTCACTGTAGGAAAGCCATCTTCTTATACTTCCTTAATTAACTCACAATACAGCTCACCATAGTAGCTCAACCTTTTCATCCTTCCTCAAAACTTCCTTCTCCCTCTTCCATTATTTAAGAATCTAATCTTATATTTTACAGAAAAGGTTGAGACCATTCTCCCAGAGCTTCCTTTTCTTTCTCATTTCACATTGTTAAGATACCTTTTTCTACTATCTCTGCCTTCCATCAATTCTCACCTGAAGACAAATACTTCCACATGCACAAATGTTCCCATTCTATTCCATTTCTCCAACAGATTCTCTCTTCCATCTTTCTTTTACTCTCACTTATGTTCACTACAAACATGTCTGTGTTTCTCCCATCCTCAAAAAACCCTTATTTGATTCAAATTCATTTCCACTAGCTAATGTTCCATTATTTCTTCTTTTTTTGGCTAAACTCCTTGAGAATGCTCTCTGATATCTGCCTCTGCTTCCTTTCTCCATTCATCTAAAACTGTTTTCTCCAAGTTTACCATAATCTCTAGTATCATATCTAATGACTTTTACCCCACCCCTGCCGTCATATTTCTTGACTTCTTTGTAGGCTTTGAGATTTTTCGATCACTTTCTCTTTGATACCCTTGTCTTTCTAGGTTTTCGTGATATTACTGTATCCAGGTCCTCCTTCTACCTGTCTGACCGTTCCTTCCCAATCTCCTTTGTTGAATCTTCTTCCAGCCCAGGAAAGGTAGGTATCATCCAGGGTTCTGTCCTGGGTCCTCTTTTCTCCCTCCATACCATTTTACTTGTCATTTCAGCATCTTTCATGGTCTCAGTTATCATGCCTGTACTGGTAATGCTGAAATTTATTTATCCAATCCAGACTTCTAATCTACAGACTCATATCCCTAGTTGCATGATATTTCAAACTGGATATTGTACAGATACCTTAAGTGCAACACAGCCAAAACTGAACTCAATTATCTTTTCTCTGAATCCTCACATCTTCTCATCTTCCTTATTTTTGTCACTACCATTCTGTCATTCACCCAGAATCACAACTAAGGTATCATCTTCAAACCCTCACTTTCACCTCCCCATCTCCGGCCTGTTGCCAAGTTCCATTGATTTTACCTTTTTAATAAATTCTCATATGCCCATTTTCCTCCTTGCTACCATTTGCTACAAGTTCTTTTGCCTGGTTTGTGGCAGTCCTGCTGGATGTTCTTCCTGCTTCAAGTCTCCTCATCCTAGTCCATCTTCCACTAAGCTGTCAAGTTGTTTTTCTGAAACAAAGATCTGGCCATCCCATCCAATACTCCAGTAAACATTTAAATGCCTAATGTGCTAAGCCTTGGGGATACACTTAAGAAAAATATAGTCCCTGCCCTTAAGTAGCTTACCATGTAAAGGGGGTGGAGGATAATATACCAAAGAAAGCAAAAAAGTAAGGGCAAGAACCCATCTTGTTCCAGGCAGAGCAATAGAGGCAAACTAGACTGAGTTTCTACTTTCTATTCAGAAAAGCAAAGAGAGAATTTTGCTCACCTTCCTGCTTTCCAAAGGAGAGAGAAAGCTGAGAGAGAAGTAATGTCAATCTAGGTTTGTTAGTAACATAGTGGTAAGTTTAGAGGGGATGAGCCTTTGGGAGGAACATCTTGTTTTTACCTTTAAAACCAAGCAAGAATGCAGATGCAGAGTGGAATGGCCACATTAACTCCTATTCCGTAAACTTAAATTCCCTATTACCTGCAATATCAGCCAAAAAAACCTTGTGGTTAACTTCAAAATCGAGCCTCTTCTGTCTTTCCATTCTTCTTGTATATTACTTTCAGGCTCTAGGTAATCTTTGCTGTTCTTCACACAAGACACTCATTTTCAGATTCTACTGAGATACTCTCCCTATCCTTTTATCTCCTGACTTCCTGGCTTCCATCAAGTCCCAGCTAAAATCCCATCTTTTGCAAAAAGCCTTTTTTTCATACCCCCTTAATGCTACTTTCTTCCTTCCATTAATTACCTCCAACTTCTTGTCACATAGTTGTTGTCATGTTGTTTGCCTAATTAGGGTGTGGGCTACTTGAGAGAAGTGATTATCTTTTCCCATCTTTATTTTCCTCAATACCGAGCTGCTCATTGGCTGATTGATTTTTTTTTTTTTTTTAAGCATATAAACATCTCAGGATTCAAACACAGTTCTAATTCCAAGTATGTTGCTAGAAGATATTGCTTCTCTCACAGTGGGGTACACTGTGATCAAGTTTATATTGATATAGGCTCCAATAAACTTAGCATTTTAAACAAATTCAATTTTAGAAATATTATTTGTTCAAAATCAAACATTTGGGAAATAGGTAGTCAAACATTGCTAAGCCCATAAAAAAATCGTGCAACAATGTTAAATCATTACAGTAAAATAATCATTATGTAGAAGACAATTTCAACATAATTCTTTAAATTTATTAAATAATGTTTTCTTATTTAGGCTACTATAACAAAATATCTCTTTGGAAAAAGTAAATGAATAAAGATGAAAATTTTTCAAAATTTATATATAAAGGCACTTTTTCTATAGTAATATAGTTAAGATGTATATTAGAGTGGTTGCATTTGATAAAATTGAAAAGTAATAATATTAGTATATATACTTAAATTTCCTAAATTGATAACTTTAATTATCAAATTTTATTTTTCTCTTTCCACCTTAACTAAAACTGTGTTTAAAAAAAATAGAAATGTACTAAAACGTGTAAAAGAAGGATTTAAATATTATTTCCTGCTTTTTTTGGTTGCAGATAAGAATGTGCCTTTTAATGAGAAAACATCATTGGTGAACATCATAGGAAAAAGCTTATGATTAAGGAAGAAGAAGCCAATACCAGTCACAGCATGGGGGGTATTTAAGTTATGTATATTATGACCTTTAATTTGTTGTTGAAAAAAATATTGTATCAGTTTGTTGCATCTTTGTATATATAGGAATGTTCTATTGTAAATGAGTTCAAATCTGAAGAAAAAAGAAATGCATTATAATATAAGCCTACTTGAAAATTACCATTAAAATAGAGTGTTTTCACTTTTCTTTACTCTTTACCATGTGGTAAACAGTTTCTGTTTATGTGCTAATGAGCTAATGTTAATTGTTTTGCTGGTATAATGTTTTAAGTAATTATACTTGTAAGTACCCACTGAAGTGCAAATTCTTTAATATAATTTGATCTTTTTTTTCCCCAACAAAATGTATTTCCCGTTTTTGGGAGGAAATGCCAGATGTACTGCTTTGTTTTTGAGTATTTTTTAAACTATATAACTATATGAGCTATTGTATGCAAAGCAATAAATGTGATATTAAATTGTTTTAAGTGTACTAAAAGAAATATGGAAAGGCAGTATCATTTGAAGATAAAAATTTATTTCCAAAATAACTTTTAAATTTCTGTGGTATTATTTCAATAATATGTATTTCTCCTCATTTCTAGAAAAGTTTTGTGACATATTACAAATTATTAATACTGCCATCATATATAATTCTGTAATTTCATAAACTTGAATATATACAAGATATTAATTTCAGTGACTTTAAAACATTTTGAGACTTAAGATATTTTCAGAAATCATTGATTTCAAAAAATTTTCCACCATATGTTTTCTCCACATAATGTGATCAGATGCAATTTAATATATTAGAATGAAAAATTGAGATAATTGCAAAAATGGTAAGGGTAGTGGCTATAGTGATCACTGACATTTATATGTTCCTTTAAAATATGCAAAACATTTTGCATAGATTATCTCATTTCACTCTGATAACAACACTGTAAAATATGTTATATTACATGACTTCTGTAGTCATGTATATGTTCTGTTATGGCTATTTATAGTAACTATTTTCATTTTACTGATGAGGAAACAGGCATGGCCACATTCATAGGAGTAAACATTGGCATTCAAATTCAAATGTTCCTGCCTTTGAGACCAGGACATTATCTGTTGCATTGTGGTACTTGTCAGAGATACTAAAATAATGACAGTGAAGAGTTAGAGGAAAGAAGTTCTAGTCCCAAGATGAGAGAGTGAGGAAAAAATCCTCAGAAGCCTTCTCAAATTGCTTTCCATACAACCAGAAAATCTCAGAATTGAAACAGGCACAGGAGAGCAACCTATCAGCCTGGCAGGAAAGCTCCCAGGCTGTGGCAATATGCCAAAGGAGCTATTCTCCTTCAAGTGAGCCGTCTGTGTATCACAGCTAGGTCCTGCCCCAATGACCCCAACCCCAGTACAAGCCACCAGCAAGGTCTTGACTGCATTGCTGACCAGTACTGGGAAGCCTCTCCCTGGGGCTGACCAGAAGTGAGATCCTGCTTCTGGGACCTACCAGCAGAAAGACCCTATTTCCAACCAGCAATGGCTCTGACTTTGGGACAGACCAACAATAAGATTTGTCCTCTAGGGCCAGCTACCAGAAAAACTCTGTTACCATTTAGCAGTCCAGCATCATTGCCCTACCACTGCAGCGGGACAGCAGCTAACCCTTACTCCCAGGGGAAGCCCCCTTTTAATATGAGTCAGAGGGGAAGCCTTTATTCCATAGGGAACAAAGCAAGAAAGACTTGAAGCCAAATGAAAGCCAGCAGTAAGATCCAGAGCCCCAGCAGAAAAAGCTCAGGACAGGAGCCCAACTCACATAAAAACACCAAGTCACAAAAAAGCAAAAAAATGAGCAAAAAACATCCCCCCCCCAAAAAAAAAAAATCAAACGACCTTAACTATAGAAAGTTACTATGGTGATAGGGAGGATTAAAGTATAATCTTAGAAGAGGACAATAGTATCAATATGATTATATTGAAGCCATAAAAGAAAATTTAGTCCTGGGGCCAAAAAGAATTTCTGGAAGAATTTAAGATGAGACTTTAAAAAGAAAATTAGAAAAATAGAAGAAAATTGGGGACACAGATAAGAAGAATGCAAGCATCATGAAAAAAGAATCATTTGCATGGGAAAAGATATACAAAACTTTTCTGAGAAAAAGACATCCCTAAAAAATAGAATTGGCCCATCATAAAAGGAAATATGAAAACTTCCTGAAGAAAATAATCCTTAAAATGATTGGAACAAATGGAGACCAATGACTCTATGAGATATCAAGCTGTGATTAAATACAAAACCAAAAAAGGAAAGAAATAGAAGAAAATATGAGATTTCTCACTGGAAAAACTGACCTACAAAATAGAACCAGGAGAGATAATAAGGACTATTGAACTACCCAAAAGCCAAGGTAAAAAAGAAAAGAAAAAACAAAACAAAAAACCCGGAAATCTCTTTTAAAAATGATCAAAGTAAATTTCTCCAATGTATTAGAATCAGAGAGCAAAATAAAAATTAAAAGAACCATTCCCTGAAAGACATCCCAAGGAAGCAAAGCCAAGATGGTAGAGTAAAGGCTGAGACTCACCTGAGCTGTTTCCCAAATAACTTTAAATAATGACTAAACAAATTTTAGAGCATCAGAACCCACAAAAAGTGAAACAATTTTCCAGTCAAAGAAAATCTAAAAGGTCAGTAGGAAAAGGCTGTTGCACAAGGGTGGGACAGTAGTTTAGGCTGCACCAATACAGCTCTGGTCCCAGCAAAGCCTTGGGGCCTCTGAATTAGTGGCAGCAGTGGTGGTTTTCAGACCTTTCAGCCCACAGAAACCAAAGACAACTTGGAATGTCAGCAGGAAAGGTTTTTCACACTACAGTGTGAAGACAGCCCCCCAAAATCAGGATCAAGCCTTAGGAGCCACCATATTAGCATTGGTGACAGCAGTAGCAGGTGGAGGCAGCCTCCACAAGTCTCAGCTCAGAGTTATTAAGGGGTCAAACAACTGGTCAAAGGAGATTACTGGAGTCTCTTTGCTAGCACTGAGGCAGGACTCTGTTACTTTGCCTATACTCAGATCCAGGACAAGTTCTAGGGTGAGGAGGAGGAGGAGCACTAACCCACTAGAACTTACAGCCAGAATGGATTAGGAACTTCCTCACAATTCCAGTATAGAAAAGAGTGCTTGTGTTCCCTCACAGACCAAAGCACCTGAACATAATCTTTGGGGGGGAAAGGAGGGGGAATGGGACCATTTCTAATTAAAAGACCAGAGCTGAATAAAACGTTTGATCTCCATATAATAAGATTCATGGAAAACATCAAGGTAAAGAAGAAATATGAAAAAGAAAACATTCAATAAAGGTAAACTTTATATTTCCATATGGCAAGATACTATTTGTAACTCAATAACTATTACTGTAAGAGCAATTGGAGAATATATGGAGAAGGTGTGGATATAAGTTGACTTTGATAGGATGATATCCCAAAACCAAAGAGTAGGAAAGAAAATTATCTTGGAAGAAGCAGAGGAGAGATTGAATGGGTTGTTATCCCACATAAAAGAGGCATGAAAGAGCTATTTTAATAGAGGAGTAGATGATGGCAAGGAAAATTTACACCTCTTTTGGCTCAGAGGGAATAACATCTACCCTCAGTTCTATATAGAAAACATTCTTTAAGGAAGTAAAATGGGGACACATAATAGAAGATGGAAGGTGGACTGACAAAAAGGAAAGTGTATTGGTGAAGGCAGTAATCAGAAGTAAAAAAGTAGGAGGGGAAGGATGAGCAATAAGAGAGTGATAAACAAAAATAGGATGGAGGGAAATAAGCATAACTACAAATGTAAATGGGTTGAATTCTCTTATAAAATAGAAGTGGATAGCAGAATGGATTAAAACCAGAATTCTACAATATGTTGCTTATAAGAAACACATTTGAAGCAAAGAGACTACACATGGGGTAAGGGTAAGATAGCAGAATCTATTTTGCTTCAGCTGAAGCAATGAAATTAGGCATAACAATCATGATCTCAAACAAAAAGCAAAAATAGAGTTAATCAAAAGAGATGAGGAAGGAAAATATATTTTACTGAAAGTACCATAAACATTAACATGTTGGATTGCTTGCCATCTAGGGGAAGAAATAGAGGGGAGGAGGGGAAAATCTGAAACACAAGACTATGCAAAGGTCAATGTTAAAAAATTACCCATGCATATGCTTTGACAGTAAGATTAAAAAAAAAAACAAAAAAACATTAAATAGTGGACAATGGAAAGAGATTAAAATTAATTTAAATTAATTCTAAAAAAAAAAGTTAAGAGAACAACTAGAAACAATTGTAAATTCATTAAAGAAAATGATATATGAAACAACATACCAAAAATTATAGGATGGAGCCAAAGCAGTTCTTTGATGGGAAGAAAAGGATCAAAGAAGGCAATAGAATACTGCTTGGAGGTGCTATCAGCTATTAATTCCTTATCTTGCTTCTGTTTTCTCTCTGAAAAAGAATGGCTTTTGTTTTAGAGATGGGAAGTGTGATTTGGAATAAAGAGCACTGAGACTAAATTCAGAGGACCTGGGTATAGGTAGAAACAATTGCTCAGTAGATGTCAATTTCTTAAAGTATGAGGAAAATATAAGTGGGGGACAGTTGGAGAATGCAAATGTTTGCCTGATTTTCAAAAATTATAGTATTTTCAAAAACTTTTCAATCAAGCCTACATAGCACAAGGCCAATAAGTCTGACTGATTCTTGTTAACATTATATATGACAGTTCATTAAAAAGAGAACTAGTGAACATCTGGAAGAGAAAATCAGTGATTACAAAGAGCCAACTTGGTTTCAACAAGAATAGATCATATTAATCTTTTTTTTTTTTCTTTTTGGATAATTATTAGCTGATAATGAGGGAAATTTTATATATACATATGTATGTGTTTATGTAAATAGACTTGAAAACTATTAGTGACAGGTTAATGAAGTACCTTTTGTCTGAGTGCATATGTGTGTGTATATATACATAAATACAAATATATACATATACATATGCACACTATTATCTGTGTACATTTACTGAGAGAGAATCTAGCTTAATAAACTATTTCATGTTATTGTTTGAAAGAAAAAAGAGATATGGATTAGAAAATGACTGAATTGTCATAACTGATTCAACAATAGCTTGTGAAAATGTTTTCCATAGTGTTCCTGAAATTATAATTGATTCTTTACTTTTTTTTTGTTTGTTTTTTGTTTTTTTAGTGACCTAAATAAAGACATAGATGAACTGTAATTAAAATTTGCAGATGTGTTACAAATCAGTTTGAAGTTATAGTAGGGATCAGTTTGCTGGGTTTGTTAAAGCTAGTTTTAATTAAAACTTGTTTGATCAGCCAATCCCATTATATTGGAATAGCCCTTTAATTAGTTCTGGGGGGAGAAGAACCATTGGTGGATAGTGGGATGAAATCAGGAAGCTGCTTAAGCTCTCCCAGTTTCCCTCTAAACCCAGATAAACCAAGCCTCTGCAAATAACAGAATGAAACCACTCTTTACTTCAAAATAGATCGGAAGGATTTCAAGAAAGGTCAGTCTCACTGGGGTGAGAGGGATGCCCAGCCCAGCTCAGACAGAGTCTGAGAAAGCCAGTGACAGGGTCTTAAACATAGCAGATAAACAACTGAAACCATTCTAGGTCCTAGCTCAGTTGAACAAAGCAGCCCCAGCTCAGAAGGCAAATTCTGGGAAACCAGGCTATTTCCTAAAAGAGCAGGTAAAGCTGTATTTTTGGTTTTGTTTCCATTAGTGAAAGAGTATATATATCAAACTCATAACTCTTAAGAACTGTATCTTTTATTGGGTCTTTTAAGGAATTAGTAGGGGAAAAAGTAGAAAAAAATGGTGCTCTAGTAGTATCAAATATAAAACTCTATTATAAAACAGCAATCAAAACCAAATGGCTGAGAAATAGAGTGATGGATCAGTGGAATAGTTTAGAAATGCATGACACAATAACCAATGACTATGGTAATCTAGTGTTTTATAAGCCCCAAAACTTTAGCTTCTGGGCTAAGAACTCACTATTTCACAAAAATTTCTGGGAAAATTGGAAAATAATAGGTCAGAAACTTGGCATAGACCTACATTTCACATCCCATACTAAAATAAGGTTGAAATGAATACATTATCTAGGTGTAAAGAGTGACACTATAGTCAGATAAGGAGAGCAAGGGATAGTAAGTATACCTATCAGATCTTTGGAGAAGGGAGGAATTTATGACTAAAGATGAACCAGAGAACATTATGAAATGAAAAATGGACAATTCTGATTAAATTTAAAAAGTTTTCATACTAGAAAAATCAATGCAAGCAAAATTAGAAGCAGAAAGCTAGAAAAAATTTACAGCTAAGTGTTTCTGATAAAAGTCTCATTTCTAAAATGTATATGGAACTGAGTCAAATTTATAAGAATATAGGTCAATTCCTAATTGATAAATGGTCAGAGGATATGAATAGACAATTTTCTGATGAAGACGTTAATGCTATCTATAATCATATGAAAAAAATTCTGATATACCACTGCATACTTCTAAGACTTATCAAGTTGACAAGAAAAGATAGTAATATATATTGGAGGGGATGTGGGAAAACCAGAACACTAATGCACTGCTGTGGAATTGTAAAATGATGCAACCATTTTGGAGAGTAATTTGGAACTATTCCCAAAGGGCTATAAAACTGTTCACATCCTTTGATCCAGCACTGCCACTACTGGGTCTGTATTCCAAAGAATTAATAAAAGAGGGAAAAGAATCCATGTGCAAAAATATTTATATCAGCTTTTTTTTTTTTCCTATGGCAAAGAATTTAAAAATTGGTAGATGTCCATCAGTTGGGGAATGGCTAAATAGTTATGCCATATTAAAATAATGGAATATTATTATTCAAAAAAAAAAATGTTGATCAGGCTGATTTTAGGAAGGTGTGGAAAGATTTACATAAACTAGTGTTGATCTAATAGGCAGGACCAGGAAAACATTGTACACCGCAAGAGAAGACAGTGTGATGATCAACTATGATAGTCTTGGTTCTTCGCAATAGTTCAATGATTCAAGGCAATCCCAATAAATTCTGGCTGGAAAACACTATCTGCATCCAGAGAAATAATTATTGAGACAGAATGTAAATCAAAAGATGCTATATTTATTTTTTTGTCTGTTTTTTTTTCTCTTTCATATTTCTTTTTTTTGCTGATTTTTCCCCCAACATAATTAATTCATAAGAAAATATGTTTAAAATAGATGAATGTGTGTATAACCCCAAAAAGTTGTTTTTTACATGTAACTAGGAAAAATAAAAATTAAAAAAAGAAAAGAAAATGAAAAAAAAATTAGATTTGAACAAATGGAAGTTAATGACTTTATGAGCAATCCAGAAAAAATAAAACAAAACCATAAATAAAAAATAAAAAAATAGAAAACAAGATGAAATATCTCATTATCAAAAGCAAGTAACATGGAAAATAAATTATGGAGAGGTAATTTAAAAATTATTGGTCTACCTGAAAATCATAGTGAAAAAAAATAATTCTACACATCATCTTTTTTTTTTTTATTATATATATATATATATATATATATATTTTATAATATTATCCCTTGTATTCATTTTTCCAATTTACCCCCCCTCCCTCTATTCCCTCCCCCCGACGACAGGCAATACCATACATTTTACATACACATCATCTTTTAAAATTTTTTTTGTTTTTTTTTTATTAATTTTATAATTATAACATTTTTGACAGTACAGATGCATAGATAATTTTTTACATTATCCCTTGTACTCCCTTCTGTTCTGAATTTTTCCCCTCCTTCCCTTCACCCCATCCCCTAGATGGCAGGCATTCCCATACATATTAAATTTGTTATAGTATATCCTAGGTAAAATATATATGTGCAGAACCGAATTTTGTTGTTGTTTTTGAAAAGGAAGAATTGGATTTGGAAGGTAAAAATAATCTGGGGAGAAAAACAAAAAATGCTAACAGTTTACACTCATTTCCTAGTGTTCCTTTTCAGGGTGTAGTTGATTCTGTCCATCATTGATCAATTGGAATTGGATTAGCTCTTCTCTATGTTGAAGATACCCACTTCCATCAGAATACATCCTCATATAGTATTGTTGTTGAAGTGTATAATGATCTCCTAGTTCTGCTCATTTCACTCAGCATCAGTTCATGTAAGTCTCTCCAAGACTCTCTGTATTCCTCCTGCTGGTCATTTCTTACAGAGCAATAATATTCCATAACATTCATATGAATTACCATAATTTACCCAACCATTCTCCAATTGATGGATAACCATTCATTTTCCAGTTTCTAGCCACGACAAAAAGAGCTGCCACAAACATTTTGGCACATACAGCTCCCTTTCCCCTCTTTAGTATTTCTTTGGGATATAAGCCCAGTAGTAGCACTGCTGGATCAAAGGGTATGCACAGTTTGATAACTTTTTGAGCATAATTTCAGATTGCTCTCCAGAATGGTTGGATTCTTTCACCACTCCACCAACAATGCATCAGTGTCCCAGTTTTCCCACATCCCCTCCAACATTCATCATTATTTGTTCTTGTCATCTTAGCCAATCAGACAGGTGTGTAGTGGTATCTCAGAGTTCTCATAAGTTGCATTTCTCTGATCAATAGTGATTTGGAACACTTTCATATGAGTGGAAATAGTTTTAATTTCATCATCTGAAAATTGTCTGTTCATATCCTTTGACCATTTATCAATTGGAGAATGGCTTGATTTCTTATAAATTAGAGTCAATTCTCTGTATATTTTGGAGATGAGGGCTTTATCAGAACCTTTAACTGTAAAAATGTTTTCCCAATTTGTTACTTGCCTTCTAATCTTGTTTGCTTTAGTTTTGTTTGTACAAAAGCTTTTTAATTTGATATAATCAAAATTTTCTTTTTGTGATCAATAATGGTCTTTATTTCTCCCTTGGACACAAATTCCTTCCTCCTCCACAAGTCTGAGAGGAAAACTATCCTATGTTCCTCTAATTTATTTATGATCTTGTTCTTTATGCCTAAACCATGGACCCATTTTGATCTTATCTTAGTATGTGGTGTTAAATGTGGGTCCATGCCTAGTTTCTGCCATACTAATTTCCAGTTTTCCCAGCAGTTTTTGTCAAATAATGAATACTTATCCCAAAAGTTGGGATCTTTGGGTTTGTAAAACACTAGATTGCTATTTTTATTCATTATCTTGCCCCGTGAACCTAACCTATTACAGTGATCAACTAGTCTATTTCTTAGCCAATACCAAATGGTTTTGGTGACTGCTGCTTTATAATATAGTTCTAGATCAGGTATAGCTAGGGCACCTTCATTTGATTTTTTTTTTTCATTACTTCCCTTGAAATTCTCAACCTTTTGTTCTTCCATATGAATTTTGTTGTTCTTTTTTCTAGAACATTAAAATAGTTTCTTGGGAGTCTGATTGGTATAGCACTAAATAAATAGATTATTTTAGGGAGTATTGTCATCTTAATTATATTTGCTTGGCCTATCCAAGAGCACTTAATGTCTTTCCAATTATTTAAATCTGACTTCATTTTTGTGGCAAGAGTTTTGTAATTTTTTTCATATAATTCCTGACTTTCCTTTGGTAGATATATTCCCAAATATTTTATACTATCGACCGTTATTTTGAATGGAATTTCTCTTTGTATCTCTTGCTGTTGGATTGTGTTAGTAATGCATAAAAATGCTGAGGATTCATGTGGATTTATTTTGTATCCTGCAACTTTGCTAAAGTTCTGAATTATTTCTCATAGCTTTTTAGCAGAGACTTTGGGATTCTCTAAGTATATCATCATGTCATCTGCAAAGAGTGATAGTTTGATTTCCTCATTACCTATTTTAATTCCTTGAATCTCTTTCTCGGCTCTTATTGCCGAGGCTAGCGTTTCTAGTACTATATTGAATAGTAATGGTGATAGTGGGCAACCTTGTTTCACTCCTGATCTTACTGGGAAAGGTTCCAGTTTATCGCCATTACATATGATGTTTACTGATGGTTTTAAATATATGCTCCTGATTATTTTAAGGAATAGTCCATTTATTCCTATACTCTCAAGTGTTTTTAGTAGGAATGGATGTTGAATTTTATCAAATGCTTTTTCTGCATCTATTGAGATGATCATATGGTTTTTGTTAATTTGGTTATTGATATAGTTGATTATGCTAATAGTTTTCCTAATATTAAACCAGCCCTGCATTCCAGTATAAATCCCACTTGGTCATAGTGTATTATCCTGGGGATGATTTTCTGTAGTCTTTTTGCTAATATTTTATTTAAGATTTTAGCATCAATATTCATTAGGGAGATTGGAATATAATATTCTTTCTCTGTTTTCAGCCTACCTGGTTTAGGTATCAGTACCATGTCTGTGTCATAGAAGGAATTTGGTAGGACTCCTTCAAATCCCTATTTTTTCAAATAGTTTATATAACATTGGGACTAATTGTTTTTTGAATGTTTGGTAGGATTCATATGTAAATCCATCTGGTCCTGGGGATTTTTTCTTAGGGAGTTGGTTAATAGCTTGTTCTATTTATTTTTCTGAAATGGGACTATCTAGACTATTTACTTCATCTTCTGTTAATCTGGGCAAGCTATATTTTTGAAGGTATTCTTCCATTTCATTTAAGTTATCGAATTTATTGGCATAAAGTTGAGCAAAGTAGCTCCTAACTAATGTTCTAATTTCCTGTTCATTAGGGATGAGTTCTCCCTTTTCATTTTTAAGACTAACAATTTGCTTTTTCCTCTTTCCTTTTTTTAATCAGATTTACTAAGAGTTTGTCTATTTTGTTGGTTTTTTCATAGAACCAACTCTTAGTTTTATTAATTAATTCAATAGTTTTTTTTACTTTCAATTTTATTAATCTCACCTTTTATTTTTAGAATTTCAAGTTTCGTGTTTGTCTGGGGTTCTTTAATTTGTTTCTTTTTTTAGCATTTTTAGTTGTAAGCCCAATTCATTGACCTTCTCTTTCTCTATTTTATGCAAGTAGACCTCTAGAGATATAAAACTTCCCCTTATTACTGCTTTGGCTGTATCCCACACATTTTGGTATGATGTCTCATTATTGTCATTTTCTTGGGTGAAATTGTTAATTGTGTCTGTGGTTTGCTGTTTCACCCAATCATTCTTTAGGATGAGATTATTTATTTTCCAATTATTTTTTGGTCTATTTTCCCCTGGCTGTTTATTAAATGTAAATTGTAGTCTGAAAAGGATGCATTTACTATTTTTGCCTTACTGCATTTGATTTTGAGGTTGTTATGCCCTAGTGTATGATCAATTTTTGTATAGGTTCCATGAACTGCTGAGAAGAAAGTGTACTCCTTTCTGTCTCCATTTAGCTTTCGCTGAAGATCTATCATATCAAACTTTTCTAGTATTCTATTTACCTCTTTGATTTCTTTCTTATTTATTTTGTGATTTGATTTATCTAATTCTGAGAGTGCGAGGTTGAGATCTCCCACTATTGTAGTTTTGCTTTCTATTTCTTTTTGCAGCTCTCTTAATTTCTCTTTTAAGAATTTAAATGCTGCACCACTTGGTGCGTATATGTTTAATAATGATACTGCTTCATTATCTATGCTACCCTATAGCAGTATATAATGCCCTTCCTTATGTCTTTTAATTAGATCAATTTTTGTTTTTGCTTGATCTGAGATGAGGATGGCTACCCCTGCTTTTTTGGCTTCATCTGAGGAATAGTAGATTCTGCGCAACCCTTTTAATTTTAGTTTGAATGTATCACCCTGTTTCAGGTGCGTTTCTTGTAAACAACATATAGTGGGATTCTGGCTTTTAATCCATTCTGCTAATTGCTTCCTCTTTATGAGGGAGTTTACCCCATTCACATTTATGGTTAGAATGACTAATTCTATATTGCTTTACATCCCTAACCCCTGCTTATGCTTTTCCCTTTCCTTCCCTCTAACCCCCCTACCCAGTATTAAACTTGTGAGCACCACTTGTTTTTCATAGCCCTCTCTTTTTAGTATCCCTCCCCCATCTTAAAATTCCTCCCCCTATTTTACCCCTTTTCGTCTCAATTTCTTTATTCCCTTCCCCTTAGCTTACTCCATCCTCCCACTTTTCAATGAAGTGGTTTCACCATAAATCAAATGTGTCTATTGATACACACTGTTTTCATCCCCCTCCTTTCTTTCTCTCAGATATAATAGGTTACCTTTGCCTCTTTACGAGATGTAGTACCACCACTTTACCCATTTTTTTGATATAATTTCCTTTCCACTTCTAGTTTCTAGGACAAATTATACATGTGTTCTTTACATATCTTTATGGCAGAAATATAGTTCTCAAGATTTCTTTTTATCTTTTTAGAAATCTCTTGAGTTCTATATTTGAAGATCAAACATTTTGTGTAGATCTGGTTTTTTAATCAAGAATAGATGGAATTCATTTATTTCGTTAAATGTCCATCTTCTTCCCTGGAAAACGATGCTCATTTTTGCTGGGTAAGTTGTTCTTGGCTGCATACCAAGTTTCTTAGCCTTTCAGAATATCATATTCCAGGCCCTTTGTTCCTTTAATTTGGACGCTGCTAGGTCCTGGGTTATCCTTATTGTGGCTCCTCCATATCTGAATTGCTTTTTTCTAGCAGCTTCCAATATTTTTTCCTTCGTCTGATTGTTCTTCAACTTGGCCACTATATTTCTTGGCGTTTTGATTTTAGGGTCCCTTTTAGTAGGTGATTGATGAATTTCTTCAATGTCTATTTTACCCTCTGTTTCCAAAACGTCTGAGCAGTTCTCTTTGATAATTCCCTGGAAAATAGTGTCCGGGCTCTTTTTTTCCTCACATTTTTTAGGGAGTCCGATTATTCTCAAATTGTCTCTCCTGGATCTGTTTTCCAGGTCTCTTGTCTTTCATTAGAAAGACAGGTACTTGACATTCTTTTCAATTGTTTTATTTTTCTGGTTTTGCTTGACTACTCCTTGGTTTCTCCTTGAGTCATTCATTTCTACTTGTTCAATTCTAATTTTCAATGATGTATTTTCTTCACTCACTTTTTAAAAATCGTTTTGTAATTGTCCAATTGAGTTTTTATCTTGTATGGAATTTTTTTCCATTTCATCAATTTTATTTTTTAGAGAGCTGTTTTCTTTTTCCAACTCACTAATTTTATTTCTCAATGATTTGATCTCTTTATCCACTCTAGATGACTTCTCCAGACTCTTTTGCCAAGCTTCTCATTTCTCTTCTAGCTCTCTTGTGAGCACCTTTTTGATTTCCTCTATGAGATTCTTTTGTGTTAAGGAGCAGATCATATCCCCCTTAGGGGATTCCTCTGGAGACAATCTGCTTTTGGTCTCCTCAGTATTTGAAGTCTGCTCTCTCTCCATACAGAAGCTGTCAATAGTTAGAGCCCTTTTTGTTCATTTTGTCAGAGTGGAAATCGAAGAAAACAACTGACAAGAGAAGCAATTGGTCTGTTTCTGGGGGGGGGGGAAAGCATGGAACTGGATAATGTTACCGGGCTTCCTCTACAGACTGAAGGAGACAGCAGCGAGGCACTAACAGGACAGCAATGGCTGTGCTCTGAGGCTCTAAGAACTGGCTGAGTAACTCCGGGTGAGAGTGGGGGTGGCTGGGTCCTGAGGAATGCTAGTTTTCCTCAGTTTTGTTCTTTACCTCCAGTGTTTACACCTTCTCTGCTGATCCTGGCTTGCTGCCAAGACGTAATATATGGGTTAAAGGTTATTTTGAGAAGAGATTGCACCCCTCCCCACTCGGGTCTACCCAGTGTGAGCTGCCTGCCTGGCTCTCTCTGCTTGCCCTCCATCTGAGCCCAGTCTGTTCGTTCCCTCCCCCCGAGCAAACACAGACCTTCTCTGGCAAATTTCAAGGATGTCTTCTGTTGGTGATTATTTCCGGTCAAGCATTAATTCCAAGGCTTGTCATGAAGTAAATTCTGAAAAAAAAACTTGGAGCTCAAGCAGCTGTCTGCCTCTACACCGCCATCTTGGCCAGAAGTCCAATCCATCTTTCAAAAATTTAAGAAAAATTATTTTGATGTGCCAGAACCAGAATGCAAAAAAGTAATTGAAAAAATCCCCCAATCACTTCCTGAATGAAATTCCAAGATGAAAACTCCCAGTAATAATTATTATAGCCAACTTCCAGAATTCCCAGGTAAAGGAGAAAATATTGCAAGCATCTAGAAAGAAACTATTCAAGGATAATGGAGCCATAGTCAGTAAAACACAAAATTTATCAACTTCTATATTAAAGTATCAGAGGGCTTGGAATATAATATTCTGAAGAACAAAGGAGCTAGGAAAAATTTTCTGCCCAGCAAAACTGAGTATAATTCTTCAGTAAAAAAGATGGATATTCAAGCATTAATGATGAATAGATCAGAACTGAATAGAAAATTCGATTTTTTAATACAGGTCTCAGAAGAAGTATAAGAGAGTATCCAGAAAAGGAAAACCATAAGGCACTTAATAAAGTTAATCTTTTTGTATTTCAGCATGGGGGGATGATACTAGTAACTCATTAGAACTGTCTGATTATTATAGCAATAAGGAGGATATATAAAGTGAAGGTGTAATTGAATATGAAAGGAAAATATTTAAAATATATAATTAAGGAGTACAAGGAACATACTTGGAGAATGGGCTATGGAGAAGTGGAATGGCCTAAATTATCTGCAGAAGTAAGCAAAAGCATTTATTTTTTGAGGGGAGGAGAGATTTTTTTTTTTCTTTTCCAATATGACTTTCATGGAAAAAAAAAAAAAAAAGGACTATTCCTACATCATCTATCTAATATATTCCGTATAAGATTCTAGAAAACATTAAGGTTCTAATGGCACATTTATTGTTTTTCTATTTACTAGAATATGAAAACCTGTCATATAGATTCTTCTAACCATTCAAATAATATTTATCCTTTTGAAATTATCCTTTTTTTGGTAGTGATTGCAAAGTTCTTTTCTTTTTTTCAATATATTAGATAGATGATGTAGGAATAGTCCTTTTTTTTCATGATATTCAGCAATAAAAAGAAAAAATGAACATTTTACTAGGCAATAGAAAGGAAAAGAGTGATATCTATGGATTTACATTATTGAGGTACATAAGAACAAACATAGAGAAAGAAATAGGGAAACAGCTTAAATTGAGTCATTATTTTTATCTGAACTGGACAAAGGAAGGTTAAAAATATAAATCATACACACAAAATGGTTTTGTGTAGAAAAACATAAACTCAACTTGAAATCAGGTAGGGATAGAAAGGGGAAAAAGTGATTAAGATAAAGGTTAGATTCAGAGAGATATTAGTCATAAGCAAAATACATGTGTATTGAGTGAAAGATGTTTATAAATATTAGTGTTGTAAAGATATTAAAGGGCAACAGATGCAATATAAGTCATTTTTGAATATCCTGAAAATAATACCAAAAAAGAATTTAAAAGATAAGCTATTCCACAAATTTTCAATTCCAGCTTCATAATTAAAATTAAAAGTCAGGTTGATGCAGTGGATGTAGCAATGCTTAGAATGAGAAAGTTTTCATTTTTCATCTGACATCATACTAGCTATATGACCCTAGACAAGTCACTTAACCTCAGTCTGTCTCAGTTTCTTTACCTGTAAATGTAAATAATAATATCTACCTCCCACAATTGTTGTGAAAATAAGTAATATTAGTTAAACATTTTGCTAATCTTAAAATACTATATAAATGCTTATCATCAAAGTTATCTTCTTTAGTAGTGGTGGTGGTGATAATAATTGTGATGGTAGTAATAAAAGTTTAACACTTTTACTTTACTCCTTAGCTGATATCATTTTGTCTGTATTTAATGTGATTCAAAGAGGAATCCTCAATTACCAAAATAATGAGTATGTAAAGCACTCTAGTATCTAAAACTTTAGTATACAACTGTAAACTATTCCCTGAATAGACTCCATTTCCTATTTTGGATTGATTAGAAGAACAATGGGGGTGTTATTGGTTGTTAAAAGCCTCTGTGGTTATACTCTGAGTATTAGCTGATGGCAGATTTCCTCTATAGATGTAAAACAACCTGTAATCAGATTGGAAGAAATGATTTTCAAATAAGACCCAGTTAACTAAGTGCATCTAGAAGGAAATTACAGAATCCCTGAAGGCAAATAAACATTATACCCTGAGGCACAAAGAAGAGTTAAAGTAAAAATTGTCTTTGTGACTACTAAAATAAATATATCTCCTGGATTGCTTTGTGATACAAATGTTTGTACTATTTCTTTCACTTCTTTCTCCACCTATTTTATCACTTAATAGTGTTTTGTCTTTTTTTTTTTTTAATATGTACATACATATGATTAAATTTTGCCAATTAATACAAATACATTAACAGATTTTTAAAATTTTCTCCTCAAATCTAAGGGTCTTTTTGGATAGCTATTTTGTGTTCTATCCATGTTGTTTGATTGTTAGGATGTTTTCACCCGGTTCTTAAGTGTAACCAATTATATTATCTTCAGTCCATGATTTGTGTCCATCCTCCAAGGTATCACAAGTATGTTCATGTGGCAACTACTTAGTTTTTCTCTTTGCTCTGGAAAGGGACAGATTTGGGTAGAACCAAATTTCAAGTCAGGTTGGGGAAAAAAGAAATCTCTCTGTATCTTCTGTTTCTTTCTTAAACTTTTATTTTATCAGATGACCAATCCTTATTCTTTAAAAAATATGAGGGTTCAAATGAAACTATACACACTGGAGCCTTACATACAATTATAAATAAATACAAAGTAAAATATGAATTTTTGTCAAAACCAGCATTTATACTGGCAATACATATTTGACAATCTGCCTAGTATGTATTTCTCTGGCCACCATCTTAACAGGAGCCTTGTCCAAATCAGAAACCATGAACTGGAGGACCCTCTTACCTTCAGGAATTCTCACCCTGGGGCACTGCTGTCCTGACTAGTGGTTGTCTCAGTTGCCCACTAAATTTTTGTGCCCTGGGGACATGCCACACTTCACACTCTGTCCATCATTTCACCAGCAGTCTTATTATATTTGTACCCATATCTCTCTCACCTTTCAGTTCTTGAATCATTAATCCTATAAATACTTATGTCATTCCACTCCCCTATGATAGTACTCATTATTCAAACCAAAATACCATTATCTGTCCACAACTTTCTTGTAGGCACTGATTATTCTTTTTGGAATACAAGTTTTTTGAAACTTATTTTTGAATATCTTTAAAAATTGAAAATTTAAATTTTATTTTTATTATTAAATAATATTAAATTTAAATTTTAAATAAATTTTAATTTTTGAAGACAGAGACTGTCTTCATTATTTTTACCAGAGATAAACACAATGCTTGATACATTATGGCCAGCATTAAGCACTTATTCTTAAGAAATGTCCTTTTCATTCATTCAATGTTTAACATAGATATGTGTGTGTATATGTGTATGTGTGTCTATTTTTTTCTAGTAAGGAACATGGAAAATACACATATAGCAAGTATATAATATAAATCATATGTGAATGGTACTGATAATGAGGATTATAGAAAATTTTTCCTGTTATATTTCATTATTTGCCCTGCTAAGCAGTTAATTTGGTATTCCTATGGCTGGATAAATATGCATTTAGAGCTATTTGTTTATACATACTGAATCAATAAAGTTGTGGTTAATGTGAAAAAGAAGAAACTAGTCTATTCTATATTTGAACCAAGGGGAAAAGGAGTATTTATACTCAAATGATAATTTGTCCATTTTATAGATAATCACAAACTATATTTTCATAATGATGTTATATATGTTGTTAGATTGTCTATAATGACGGATATAAAATCTATTGCTGTTTGTGTTTTAAGGTTTTTTAGCTTGGTGTAGAACTTGTGGAATCTATGTTTTGTATACATGACCTGCAAAACATAAGGTAATCTTTAACAGCATTGTTTTCCCAGTGATATGAAAGAATTAAAATCATAAATAACTCAAAAGATAATGGAAAGATCTGTGGTGGGTGTAAGTGCATTTTAATCATAACTTTTGACTCTAAACTCATTTGCATAAGATTTCTCATTGGTGGAGTCAATTATTTAATGTTGTATACTCAATTTTATACATGAAAAATAGAATTGGTGAGAATTAGAGTATGTGCTGATTTTATATGGAGAATTTTAATGAGTTTTTCATATAAATTTTATACTTCTTCATTTTCTGCATCCTTTGAAATAATTAATTGTATAATTTCAATTATTTGTGTGTACATGTAAATGTTTGTAAATACCTGTTAAGTGAACTATGAAATGATATTTCTTTTTATCTTTGGGTACAGAATTAAGCAAGCTCCATCAACTTCTTTATTTGCATCTTGAATCTGAACCTCTTCTCATCTTGCCTCTCCCGGAAACTTCCAGGATCTATCCCTTTCTAGATATCAGTGTCTCTGCCCATGCCTTCTGGAAGAATGTCTTATTCAGACCTTCCAAAATATCAATTGTCATTAAGTTAGTCAATCAGAGATGTTGCAAAGACCTTCAAAGATAACCTTGAACCTTCAAGTCACCTGTTTTTTTTTTTTTTTTTTTTTTTTTTTGTTTTAACAGAAAACCTCTTCCCATCCACTAAGCTCTGTCTGCACTCACTTTCCAATAGGTAGAACAGTCATTCTTTGTTACCTTCACTATCCCAGTGGTACCAAATTCCTTGATTTCTGAAGAACAATAATTTCAACAATTTATTGTATCATTCCTATCCACTTCAATACTACCTCTGCTGTCTTATTGTCTCTCTATATATGCTTGCTTTTCTGAACTCCTGCTCTTTAATGAATAAACTTTCTTTCACTTTTAGATTTCTAGTTTCCTGGCATTTGTTGAATTCTTCCAGATGGTGCTGTATCTTCAATTTTCAAAACTGAACTCCTTCCTATACCTTCTAGTTCACTATTCCCAGTTGGGGAATCAAAATATTCCTTGCTCTACTTTTCCACTTTTAGATTCTCACTCTACCACCATCACTTAGTAATCTCTATTCCTTATCCAGATCTTAGTGGCTATTATCTACCAAATCTCAAGACATCCTTCCCTTTTATTCATTGAATTTGGTATTTGGTTTATGGTATTCTATTCTTCTTCAATTCTTTGTCTTATTAGGAGATTTTAAATTAGACATTGATATTTCTTCAAGTGCTCTAATTATAAAGTTTTTCTATTTATTCAGCTCCCATGACTTAATCCTTTCTATTTAAGCTACCCACATGAATGGCTATACCTTTTATCTTGCCACTCACAAGTGTTCTATATCAATGTTCAAAAACTCCAAAATGCCTGAATCTGATCATAAATATTTAAATTACTCTTATCTTATTAGTTAAGGGTCCTTGGAAGGGTCCTCCTGCTACTTGGAAGGGTCCTCTTAGATCATGAAGGATTACAACCAGTATAATCAATTACTGTTTTACTACCATTTCCAACACTTTCAGTTTTAAAATCAGCCTTTCGCATTATTGGTTTTTAACCTCAGAGTGCAATTCTTTTTCAATGTAGAATATTTCTTCACAAAATTCTCTATTTAAATGTTATTGTTATTTCCTTCTCTATCTCATTTTATAGATAAGAAATTTCCAAGGGTTTCTGAGTAACTCTTTCATCCACAATGAATAAAGCCAATTCAACTTCTCTCAAAGCCTCCTGAGCTTCTTTTATAAGCTGGCTTGGTGAGTTTAAAGCATTGTCTCCCCTTAAAATGTCATATAATGGTTGTAATTGATTGTTAGTTTAGTCTAATACTGGACACATCCATAAGATGTCTCCTATCAATTTCTGAAAGTCATTTAAGGTGTTCAAATTCTCTGTTCTTAAAGAAAGCTTTTGTACTGTAAGCATCTTAGGGTATACCTTATATCCTAAAAAATTGAAAAGAAGTATGCCTTTGAAGTTTTTCTGGAGCTATATGCAATGTGTAGTTCCTTAGTGTTTCTATGATCTTTTGTAGACATGCTTCTAACATCTCAGGTGCACATCCCAAGACATCATCCATGTAATGTAATAACATAACTTTTGGAAATGCTTTTCTTACTGAAGTAGGAGCAGTAGTTACAAACATTTGACATATAGCAGGGCTATTTTTCATTCACTGTGGCAAAACTGTCCATTCATATCTTTTATAAGGCTCAGCTAAATTAAATCTGGGCATTGAAAAGGCCAATGTTTTAATATCCTCCTTATCTAGAGGGAGAGAATAGAAATAATCCTTAATGTCTGTAATATAATCCTCTATATCCTCCTTGTCTATTTTTATACTCATCCTATTTCCAGGTCACAGAGGACTTCTCCACTGAATTCACATTCATGTCAGTCGAACTGCTGAGTATAGGTCCTTTTGTTCACTTTTGGGGCACCAAAATGTAATGTCTTGGCTAGCTTTCTGGAGATCCTCCAGAAGGGCCTTGGTCTCAGCAAGATAGACACCATGAGAATGGAAAAGAATAGAGTCCAAAGTCTTTA
This sequence comes from Sminthopsis crassicaudata, assembly GCF_048593235.1. NCBI lineage: Eukaryota > Metazoa > Chordata > Mammalia > Dasyuromorphia > Dasyuridae > Sminthopsis > Sminthopsis crassicaudata. Next base: position 549,904,658 of record NC_133617.1, on the reverse strand, counting down.
TTTTCTCTTAGACAGTATGTTTGTTTCCTCTAGCAGTCTGACAATCCCAACCACACTCAGTCTGAGTTTGACTTTGTCCCCAGTTTTCTCAGTCTTTAAATACTCTATTACAATTACACCATTACAGTATACTAAGTATAAGCCAATCTAGAGTGATTATATCATTATATCATACTAAATATATGTGAACTAGAGAACCATTATCTCATCAATTCCACTGAATTGATACGTTGTTTCAAGTATACTTCTCCAGAGTTCCAGCCCTCTACATGGCAACACCAATGTTATATGATGATCAGCTATGATCAAATTAGCTCTTTTCGACAAAACAATGACCTAAAACAATTCCAATTAGGATGGAAAAACACCATCCACACCCAGCTAGAGAGCTGTGATAATTGAATGTAGATTGAAACGTATTATTTTCAACTTTTTCTGTTACTTTTTCTTTTTCATGGTTTCCCCCTTTTCTTCTGATTTTTCTTTCATAGAATAACTAATATGGAAGTATATTGAAAATGATTGTATGTATATAATCTATATCATCTATATATATTTTTGCTGGGAAAGGGGAGAGATAAGGGAAGAAAGGAGAAAAATTTGAACCTCAAAATCGTACAAAAATGAATGTTGAAAACTATCTTTACATGTAACTGGAAAAATAAAATACTGTTGAAAAAATAAATATTCTTGGATCATTGTTTTACTGAGAATAGCTAAGTCATTCAGTTTTTCATCAAAGAATATTACTGTAATTATGAATGAAGTTCTCCTGGTTCTGTTTACTTCACTTTGTATCAGTTAATGTAAGTCTTTCTTGTTTTTTCTGAAGTCAACCTGCTTGTCATTTCTTCTAGTACAATCACATTTTATTACAATCATATGCAAAACTTGTTTAGTCATTTCCTAATTAGTGGGCATCCCTTTCATTTCCAACTCTTAACCACCATAAAAAAGAGCTGCTCTAGATAGTTGTGTATAAATACTTCATATATAATTCTAGCAGTGGTATTTCTGGATCAAAGGATATGTACAGTTTTTTAATCCCTTAGGTATAATTCCAAATTGCTCTCTAGAATGGTTGGATCACAACTTCACCAGCAATATATTAGTGTTCCAGTTTTCCCATATCCCCTCTAACTTCCATCTTTTTTTTTTTTTTTTTTTTGGTGTCATATTAGATAATCTGATAGGTATGAGGTGATACCAAAGATGTTTTAATTTACATTTCTCTAACCAATATTAATTAGGAGCATTTTTTCATATGGCTATATAGCTTTGATTTCTTTGTCTGAAAACTGCCTGGTTATATCCTTTGATCATTTAGGACAATTTTTTTTCAAGTAAAAAGGAATGAGGTGATCAATGTTTTTCTGTCCATATTTTTTTCCACATTTAGTGGTAAATTCCATTATATTGGCTTCTTTACTTAGCTGCCCTATGAAAGAGTAAGGGAATTAAGATCACTTCATCTATTAAAATTTATCTCATGTTTTGATTTGATGGTACTATATACATCAACATCTTTGAGTATAGATAAACACTTAAATGTTGCTCTGTGCACAATAACAATCAAGAAACATGATTTATAAAAGGGATTGTTTCCATATTTCTATCTCTATCACTGTAGATTCAGGAACATATAATAATTGCTACACTGGGATTCATCTTAAAACATTTGAGAGTCATCTGAAATGACAGAGAATGAATGTACAATCATTTATTATGTGCTTACTAGGACCCTCTGCTAAGTGCTGGGGATACAATTCTTGAACTCAATGAGCTTACATTCCAAGGGAGGTAAAAAATAAAGGTTAGTGACGGCCAAAGGAGGGTGTTGTTGGGGGATGATGAGTGACATAAAAGGACAATCCAATTACACTTCACTTCTCTAGCATGCCCCAGAAATCACTTTATCCTAAATGATTGCTTCAGCCCTAGAATCTACACTTAAGATATCTCCAGTGCCTCCATGGCCTCTCTCTCTGATTGAATGACAATAAACAAAGAGCATTTGCAGTTCAAAGAGGTCTTACCTCATATAATTAGATTTACTGCTGCTGATGATGATTAAGGTAGGAAATGATTATTTTTCAAGCTTTCATCAATATAAATAGGTCCTGGAGTTGACTAATAACTTTGTAAATAACAATTCTATAGACTAGATCCTTTGTACCCATCAAGCTTGTTCAATGTCTTTCTACCAGCTTTTGGCTCTTTTATTTATTCCTTTCTTCTAACCTTGACTCAGCTTTGTTTGTAACACATCATATACTTTTCATATCAAATACAAATAAATCCTGACAAAATAAAGCAATTCCATTGTGGGATTTTGCTTTGAAGGTGATAGTTCTTGTTAAGTAGGATGTCTTTTCTTCAGTTATTTCTATTTTTAGATTTGTTGAATGTTGAGGTTACTGTTTTTCTTTCTTTAAAAAAAAAAATTTCTTCTGACTCTTGCATACCCAGTCTTTTCTTCCTCTTTTTAAATTTCTTTGTTGTTTAAACCAATACAAAATAAGAAAAGAAAAAAAAAATTGTCATATACATAGAACAATATGAAACAAAAAAATTTCCATCTCAAGAAAATCTATATAATAAACACTACACATCATTTTCAAAACTCTCCAGCTTTTCTTTGTTCCTTGTAGATTTTCTTTTGTTCCCTGCTATGCTTTTTTTTACTTTAGCCACCTCCCAAAAGGTGACTACTAAGCATGTGTGTATGTGTGTACATATATATATATATATATATATATATATATATATTTATGTACACACACATACATATCCACATGCATATATGTATATGTACATATATGCATATATATACACTTATACATATATATATATGCATATGTAGGGCCATATTATGCTTATTTCTACTTGATATCTGTTTCTCTGAAGGTAGATAGTATCTTCCTTCAGAAGTTTTATTCATCATTTCCTATCCATTATCCCACCTCAATCACATTCTGCAAGGTGATTTAAGAAAGTTTATACCTACCCCAATTTTCTACATTCCTTCTATTCTTAGCTGCAGATCTGACCCTACCGTATCTACTTACCTGGCATTTTTTTTCTTCTGGTTTCTTTGAAGTTCAAGATCATTTGTGCTATGAAACTTTTAGCATTCTAAGACCTACAATTCTTCAACATAGTAGCTACTAGGCCTTGTGTAATCCTTATTGCAGCTCCATGATATTTAATTTTTTTTCTCAATGTAATATTTTCTTCTTAACCTGGGAGCATTGAAACATGTCCATGATATTCCTGGAATTTTTTTTTTCCTGGGATATCTTTCAGGTGGTGATCAGTGGATTTTTTTTTTTTTCTTTCTTGTTCTAGAACTTCAGGACAATTTTTCTTGATAATTTCTTATAATATTGTATTTAGGTGCTTTTTAAATTCTCAGGCAGTTCAACTCTTGTTATATTATTTCTTTTTGATCTATTCTACAGATCTATTTTTCTGGTAATATATTTCACATTCACTTTTATTTTTTGACATTCTTTTGGCTTTGTTTTATTTTTTTGCATGTCTTAGAATATCATTATCTTTCTTTTGCCCAATTCTAGTTTTCAAGGAAGTATTTTCTTCTTTAAGTCTTTCATTCTCTATTTCAAGTTGGTTGACTGACTTTCTTTTCATAATTTTCTTGATTTTCTTGGATTTCTCTATTTTTAATTTCTTTAAAAATTTTTTAAATTCTTTTTAAGTTTTTATAAGAAATGTTTCTCATCATCTTCCTCTGAAAATCAAATCAGATCTTCTCTACCCTCATAGTAGATATGAGGCAGGTTGTGGTCCCTTTAAAAAACTGTATTTCCTATTGATTTGTGATTCCTTTCTGATTCCCAACCCCTCTTGGCTGATGCATTATCAATCCAGGATGCCAGGACCTTTGATTCACAAATCCTGGTCAAAAGCACCCCTTTGAATTCCAATAGGATATCTGGGCTTGTCCCATCCCCCATTCTGATGATCTGCTCAGGTTTCCCAACCCCACCAAGACAACCAATATGAGTTTCCATAAACTAAGGTCTTTGCAGATGGACCTAGATGCCTTACTCAGCCACCAGGATCTTCTTCCCACTGAGAACTGCATTCTCGGTGCAAAACTCCATTTCCATCGATCTGCCTGCTGGAATAATATTTTTTTTTTCCAGTGTAATATTCTTCTCTAAAATGTAATGTTCTCTGGGAACAGGTTTCTTGGGGGGCTTCTGGAGGCAGCCTTAGTTTTAGTTCAGTTCAATAATCACCCCAAATGCAGCCAGGGATTAAAGTCTAAATCCTTTATTGTCTCCTTCAAAGTTTTAGATCCTTCACTTGGGGTTCTGCCAGTTTTCTGGAGGCCTTCCAGATATGGTTTCAGTGTTCTCTATAGGACAGCCTGCCACCACTTCTCTGTCTTCCTTGGTTCTGCCCGACTGCCTTCTCTGGTTTCTGAATCTCCCTGACTGAATCCTGGCTGAGACTCTGAGAGCTTCTAGTACTCTTATCCTTTCTGACCCTGAGAGCTCCTCCTTATATGTTCCACACTTATTATGGGGTTTGGAAGTAAAGTTAAAAGTCTAGTTAGTAAAAAGTGAAGGTAGAGATAAGAGGGCACCGGAAATATTATTCCAGTGTGCAAAGATCCTTGGCATGCCAGACATAAGGCTGGGAAGTTTGGAACCTCTGCAAAGAGAGGACTCCAGCTTGGCTCTTTTATAATGAGAGATTTAGCTAAAGGAGCCTGTGGGTAAAGTTCCAAGCTGACTTCTTGCTTTGTTTCAGGAAGGGCTATAATTTGTTCGGTGGGGCTTGGGAAACCTGAGTAGATCATTAGAATGGAGACTGGGACAGCCCAAGTTGGCTCAGATCCTATGGGGGCTAGGAGAGCCTGATCTCCTATTGGAATTCAAAGGGGTGCTTTTGACCAGGATTTGTGAATCAAAGGTCCTAGCTTTTTGAATTGATAATACATCAGCTAGGAGGGGCTGGGAATCAGAAAGGAATAAATCAGTCTGAAAGGATTAGTTTCTTAAAGGGACCATAACCTGCATCACTGAGATATGGGGAATAATGCCCCAAGCCTCAGGTCCTTATTGTTACTTTTTGGAGATTGTCTTGGGGTTCAACCTTGGGTTCTCCTATCCTCTTCTAAACCATGACTACAGTATTCCCAAATCCCCATCTCATAAATGATCATGCTCCCTGCAGTCCCTCTGATAGAGGCAAACTACAGTTTCCTGTCTTCCTTGGAACAGAAAGCTGAAATTCTGCTCTCCAGCAAGAGCTCATAGCCAGCAGGGTCCCCACCCTTCTCTAAATGCTCTCACCAAGGTGTTTGCAATCTCTTTCTCCCCAGCAACAATGGACTAGCCCAGGATGAATTACATAGCACAGTCAAAGGACTGTTGAAGATCCTTTAACCTTCTCTTCCTCAGCCATCAGACCCCTCCACTCCACAGTGTCAGTAATATGAAAGCTTCTAAAGCTGAGGCTGTTTTAAACACCAGCTGCTCCCAGGGTTTGTTGTTTATTGATCTGAATTTCCTTCAGGCAAAATCTCTACCCCAGGAGATCAAATCTTTCTAGGGTCTTCTTAGTTTGTCTTTGGAGGACAACTGCTTTACTTTGACTTGTGTTTATTACTGCTGTTCTAAATTTCCTCTGAGACAATGATTTATCTTTTTTTTTTTTTGGAGAAAATTTGGAGAGCTCAAAGTTTTCTGAGCTACTCTGCTATCTCCCCAGAATTTTCTTTCCCTTTAAATTACTTTTGTATTTTTTAAATCCTCATAACCAGTGGCAAGGAGGTATTTAAGAATGTTTTAAAACATTTTTATCAAATAATTTATTTTTATTTCAATTACTATAAAAATAACATTCTTTTAAAAATTTTTTTGAGTTTTCACTTTTCTCATTCACTCTCTCATTATTAATAAGGTAAGCAATTTGGCATAGAATATACATATGCAGTCATGAAAAACATATTACCATATTATTCAAGTTATGACAGAAAACATAGGTCAACAATAAAGAAAGAGAGAAAGAGAAAGAGAGGAAGGAAGGAAGGAAGGAAGGAAGGAGAGAGGGGGAAGGAGAGGGAGGGAGAGAGAAAGGGAGAAAGAAAAAAAATTACAGTTAAAAAAAAAGTATACTTTGATCTTATTCTATCAATTCTTTTTCTGGAAGTAGATTTTTTTTCATCTTGAGGCTTTCATAATTGTCCTTGATAATGGTATTGCTGAGAATAGGTAAGTATTCACAGGTGATTATCATATAATATTGATGTCATTGTGTACAATGTTTTCCTGGCTCTGATCACTTCATTTTGCTTCAGGTCATGTAAGTCTTTCCAGGTTTTTCTCTGAGAGCATCTCATTTTTCATAACACAATAGTATTCTATCACAATATAAATAATTTTGAAACAAATCCTTGATTTCATTGGTGTAGGGGAGTTACTGTTGGAATACCCAGGAGCCACCTGCCAGTGGCTGCTGGAGGTCTAACTCAGACCTGTAGAATGGATCTCTTCATGTGAAAAAATGACGATGATACAAGGAGACTGAGTTGCATTGTCTGACCTCTCTCCTCTTCCCTCTGCCTCCAATTTATCTCATTCCCAGTCCACAACACCTATGTCAGCAAAGGCTGCCCTGCAACTCCTTCAGATGCTATGATCCACAGCTGTGGAAGCTCTCAGAGAATTGACCTGTCCCTTAAAAAGTTACTAATTGAGAATATTATCTACAAGTGCAGATAGACACTTTTGCTGTACTTTATAGAATCCTAGAGAGTTGCCTAGAGCATCAAAGGATTGATTGACTTGCCTAGACTCCTAAAGCCAATAAGTATTCCAGGTAGGATTTAAACTCCTTTATTCCTGTTTCCAAAGCTAGTTTTCTCTATTTAATGATATGTATATTATTTCATTATATAGCTTTTAAACATAACATACTTTTCCTGCTTATCACTATTATGTTTACTTATTTTTATTTTTGATATATTTAAATATATTAAATATAAATATATAATATGTATTTTATATATTTTTATATATAACACTATACTATAAATATAAATATTTAAAATACATTTACTTTATTTTAAAAATTCTACTGTCATAAATTTTATTATAAACAATTTCAATATATATATTTAAAATTTTTCAAATGTTTCATTTCACAGAACCTTGTCTGATTTTGCTTTCTAGTCATTTTGCTTACTCATTATGAATTATTATTGATATCCATATTCATAATTATGATAGTTACTCACATTTATTTACTCACATTTTGGAAAAGCTATTTCTTCTTATTTCATGCTCTTTAGGAAAAAAAAGTAAAAGAAAGAAAACAACTAATCTCAGTATTATTACCTCCCCCTGTCTTCCCAATCCAAACCCAAATATCACTGCTTAACATTTTTTCTTCTTTCCTCCTATTTCTTTCTTTCTTTTTCTTTTCATTCTTGTAATTATTTCACAGTATACAGGAGCTATACTACATCCAATTGACTCAGAGTTGTAATGAGTGCAAAATCTTGTGTTTATTGTTTGTTTGCTATATAAAACAATTTATTTAATAGCAAAATATAACCTTCATGTTTTTCTCCCTAGGAAGTATCTTCTATGTGTATATATCACTATCATTCTAGATTCACTGGAACATTTAAAACTAAAATACCTTATTTTTAAATTAGCATCTAATCATAAATATAAGGAGAGATATAAAATAGGAAGATACAAATGCTAAAATTGTTTTCTACTATGATTAAAATCCAAACAAACATAGATACCCTATGGATAGCAATGTCATCAAGATTCTCTTATTTGTGGAACAAATAATGTTTGTATTAAATCTGAGAATACTGAAGAGTTTCCCTGATGAGATCTATAATTAAGAGAGTTTGATCTAAGCATCCTTACAGGGATTTTAAAAAATAGATGAAAAAAGAGCATTACATACCATGCAGGTATGGTGGAGCATATGTGATAGATAGATAGATAGATAGATAGATAGATAGATAGATAGATAGATAGATAGATAGATAGATATAGATGTTTTCTGTGTGTGTATATATGTAATTATATGAATGATTATGTGTATAACTTTGTGTAGTGATTAGCACATGTGACAATAAATACTTCTTGTGCTTAATAAATACTTGTGTATATATATATATATATATGTGTATGTATATATATACATAGGCTCAAATACATCGCATATATATGTGACATGTATATGGAATATGCATGCATAAATGATATGATATATTAAACATGACTATTACATCCATATAGAGAACCATTTATGCATCTGTGCAATATACATAGATATAGATATACTTAAAGATATGTCTGTTCACACTTCATAGGAATATATATGTTGATAATGTGTATATATACATGTATAGATTATTGTTTGTCATAGACACACATGCATGTCTCTGTATGCTTTCATATATATATATATATATGTATATATATATATATATATGTAAATAATTACTGAATATGTATATGTGCCCTTAAGCACAGACATATACATCTGTATGCTTTTCCTGAAACACATAGTACAAATATAACAATACACATATGTGCATTTATAATGTAGATACATATATATATATATATTTGTCTATATACATTTTTAATTTATCTGTATGATATTTGTATGTATGTATTTCTCTCTGTGTGTATAAACAGAAATACACACACCTATATTGTGATCTATGAACAATCTCTATAATTTCTTCCTTTAACTTCATGTCATAATCTAGCAGTAAATGGTAGCCTAGAACGATAGACAGATAGAGATATTTCTTTATATAAGACTCTTTAGGAATGCATCTTGGAGGGATCCTCCTTTTGTTCATGAGAATAATGCTTAATTGGCTACAATTCCCATCCTTAGATTTTTCCTTGCTGCTGACCACAATTTTAAAAAACAATTCATTGAATTCTAGCAGAGAAGTAAGGAGTACTCTTCCCATCACTGGACTTGTTTTGAACATATGACTTCCTAGAAAATCTTGGAAGGAGCTTTCTCTTCTTTGTGTCTTTTCTTTGGTTTAGGACTTCTAAGACTTGATGGTCTCCTGAAATCACCCAAGTTACCATAGCCTTATGGCCCAATGCCCAGATGCATTTCCAGATGGAGACAAGGAGAGCCAAGCCAAAAATTAATTAATTAATTAATTAAGTGCCATTCTATCCTTTTGCATATTGTAGCTGTATTAGGACTAAACATAGCTTCATCTTTGTTAAGTATTCAGTTACTGGTGAGTGCCTTATTTCATCCCAACATTGATTCTGAACTAAGAGGTGTTGGAATCAGGCTTCCAACAACTGTTTTTATTTAAGAATTATTTGTGTGCCAAATCTGAGTTTGAGAAGTAGAGAAATGGTTCCCTTTTTCTTTCAGAGTGACTTCCCCTTATTCTTTTGAAAGAGGTATATGTGTATGTTTGGGTGGGGGGAGGATGTAAGTGAGAATCTATAAAGACTTATAGAGAACATTCAAGAACTTATTTTCACTCTTTTAGAAGTATAACCAAATTAGACTCATAGAATATTAAATGTGTTAGATATAGAAAACACTTTTAAAGACTGTCCATTCTAACCCAGTCCCCTTATTTATGAAGAAAATGATGTTAGAGCTAAAGTCACATGGATAATGATAGCAATGAAACTAGTTCCCAGATATTCAGAATTCAACTATTGTTCTTTCCATTAAGCAATAAAATTTTCTATGGTGAAACTGAACTCCTCCAGAATACACTCCAGGTCACAAGCCTTAAGTAAAATTCATCTCTTTTTCACATATGCTGAGAATGAACTGGGATTCATTTTACTGTATTATGTAGAAGTTCCCTTCCTGTTAGCTTTTCTTTTGTGTAGCATATAGAGATTTGGGTGATTAGACACAATTAACATAAGGATGTTATAAGGATTAACATAAGGATGATTGGGTGATCCTATATATTGCAGTTACAGCTTTTTATAAAATTATGAATGTACATATTGTACATTTCCTTTACTGAAGAACTCATAGAAACATTCAGTTATATAGACTATCAAATTCAAAGAGCTATGAATTATAAAACAGACAATTCTCCCAGGAAATCAAGCTATTCTCACTGAGAAGCCATGCATTTTCTTAGCAAAATTGTACATGGCATATTTGTGGATTTCTGAGCAACAACCAGGGCACATAAATTATTTAAACACTGTCACCTTGACTTTTACAGCTAAATAAACTGTGTGGATACTCATGCTCTCTTTAGCATTGATGTTTCAGATTTATCTTCTCCCCATCCTTAAGCAAGTGAGCTTTTTTTTTTTTTTTTAATTTGGCATATGACTTAAAGGACTTCTCCTTGTATTATTCATTAAAAATAAACATTAAATTCAATGAAAAGGAAGGAAGGAAGGAAGGAAGGGTCTGTAAGTGCTTCATTCTGAATTCTCCTTTGAATAGGTTATACTGGGTTTACAAAATTCATAAATCTGTTAGAAACATAATTGTATAATTTTTGCTCTCAAGAGGTCTTATACCTCTTAAAGAATACGTACCAGTGAAGTTAAAATAACATTGTTTTTCTTATTTTATACAATAAGTTATGACAATAAAATTCTAAAAAATAAATTAGATTTATTAAAGGATAATGTAAAAATGGAAATATTTGGGAGTCACATGCAATTTTATGAAATTTTTTTATTATTTTTAGAGAGAAAGAAGCATGAAATCTTAGAAAACATACTGAGCTAAGGATCACTGGACCAAGTATGAGTTTTATGATCTTTCATTACTTGTATGATTATTACAAAATAACATTTCTGAACTTTGGTTTATTCTTTCATAAAATGGCACAAATGATAATTGTTCTGCCTACTTCATGGGCTCCTTTGAGAATCTAATAAGATATCTATTTCATGTGTAGTAATCATGTTTTGTAAATATTTATTGCTCACCTTAAAAGGAAACATAATATGCCCTCCAGACTAATTGTTTTGTCTTCCTGCAAATTGTAGCACTTAAATGAACTAGCTTATATACCTGTATGTATATAGTTTAATTTAGATTTCTCCTTTCCATCCCCAACTTCTTTACATTTTTTGCTACCAAATACAAAAAAATAAAAACTTCTATGAGTATTTAAATAATTTAACATGTTTCCATTTCTTCATTATAATGAAATAAATGAAGGAAGCATGGTATAATGAAAAAAGAATAAGAGTAATAGACGTGGAATCAGAAAGACATTAATTTAAATCCTACTAAGATTTTTATAACAGCTGTGTCAAGTTGGGCTATTTATGTGGCCTCTATGCAATTCAATTTCTTCACCTGTAAAAAAGACATTTTAATATTTTACCTTTACCAATTAGGGTTATTGTGAGAATCAAATGAGATAAAGTATGTAAAGCTCTTTGTAAAACTTAAAGCTCGAGGAAAAATCAATTACTATTATTATTCTTATACTTTCATATTTTTTCAATGAGGTTAAATTACATGGAAGAGTAGAAAGACTATTGATTTTGGAGTCAGAGGAAACAGATTCAAATCATACCTTTAAAAGTTACTACCTCTATGATTGTGGGCAAATCATCTATCTTTCTTAGTCTGTTTCTTCATCTGCAAAATAAGAATATTGAATTACATGACCTCTGTGGTCCCTTCCATTCTAAAATTTTGATCCAATATATTTGTTACTGATACATTTTGGGAAGAATCAGCTACAGAACCTGCCATTATGCTACTGTTATATGTTTAATTTTAATGTTTTACACTGAATAAAGTGAATAAAATAATTGCTTTTTAAAATTAATAAACATTGAATTGTGAGGTTGTCTTCTAATGTTTTTCATTAGTTGATACTCATTAAAATTACATTTAAATCTCAGTGCTATTTCCAACATTTAATATGTTTAATGCAAGTGCTAAAATGAAACTAACTTAAGTGGACAATTGAATTAAAAATTCCCATGTTTAGGGCATAGAGGATTATGAGAAGTCTTATGTGAAATTTTAGAAAGTTAAGTAAGCTAAAGAGGAAATGGACTAAAAAAATGAAAAGAATAACAACAATCAGGAAATATATTAATGTGGCTAAAATGGAATTTTTTTGCTGCCTTATGTATATTTGATATGGTAGTGTTATTTTTAATTTTGAAGATGTTCAATTCAATGGAAGCAATGAAATGGAGAGATAATACATGGTTAAATGTAAATAAATATTTTTAAAATATATAAATTTGGGTATGACACTAAAAATAAAAGATACTAGACTTTCCATGAATGATCAAGCCTGGTCCCAAAGAAGAGATAAGAGACTAACTCACCTCTCTTCTTTATAAAAGTGGGGGGCTATGAATGTAGATTTCAAATCTGATTGGTATGCTAGTTAGTTTCTTGAACTGATTATTATTCTTTGTATTCAAAAATAATTTATTATAACCAATTATTTTGTAGGTGGGAGATGGGAAGAATAGATATATTAGAAAATAAAGGTGAGATGAAAGGAATTTTTAAAACTTTTTAAAAATTAAATATATATAGGCTCTAATTTTACATATTATAGTGGGCCAGCTATAACCTAGACTAGTTTAGAAGTTTATATTTGAGAATGGAATGAAATAAGAAGCTTGAAGAGCATCTAATAACTAACAAAATATTTACCTAATTGAAATTTAATTAATTGATTAATTATTAATTAATAATTAATTGAAAAATAGAAAGGATATACAACAGGGATGCAACCCCAGTTTAGGTAAATGTGTCCCCTTGATGTCTATATTTATATAGAAAAGCCTCTGATGAACTGAATGAAATGACTTACAACTAACTGGATATATGCCAAGACTAAAAGACTAGTTTCTTTGTTGCACCCATAGAAGACCTGAATTCATCAGCCCTTGTCTTCTGGAGTAATCAAGACATGGAACATCTTTGCCTTTTAGGGGAAAAAAATCCTACTGTGCATTACATGAACCTTCATAAATACTGCTTCTACCCCAGGAATTCTCTGAAATCTTACAATAAAATTTAAATACACACTTTAAAGTGTTATAAAGATAATTAAAACACATTAAGATATTTTATTCAAAAATTCGCACTTTATGACATTTCTTAACATCTTATTCAATATGTGTCTATCAGTTGGAGAAATCTTAAATGAGGAAAAGTTGAAATAAATGAATAGCACTGAAGAAGCAGAAGAGTTTAGTGTGAAGTAGGATATTTGGGAAGGGGGGAAGGACCTATGAGGATTCAAGAAGAAGAAGTAATTGGTAAGGTAAGATAATAAAACAAAAAGTTTAAATAAAATGAGTAGTCAAGGCAAAGTAGGAGATTAATGAGAAGTGTGAAAAGAATTTTGTATGACTAAGTGATGAAGAAATGCTAAAATGAGCTGAGTTCTTATCTCTCAAAGAACTGTAGGCAGTAAAAAGCTCTATATAAATAAGGAAATAATAAAAGAGTACTCCTTACTCTTGAGTTCAAATCATTTGATCAGTCTTCAGGTACTGAAAAAATTGGCAGATGTTATTACTAAGCCTCTGCCAGTAATAACTGAAAATGCACACTAAATAGGAGTATTACTGAAGAAAGCCAAATGTTTTGATTTTCAAAAAGGGAAGAAAATGGAATCTACAAAACAAAAGCCTATGAATTTAAATCTACAAAGTCAAAAAATGTGACTATTTCCTACTGATATTCTTCTAAGTTTTGTTGAAAAAAAAAATTCTTTTAATGTGGAAAATTAAGTGATGATCACTAAAAGCTAATACAGTTGCTTAAAAAAATCTCATATAAGCCTAAATATTATTTTACTTAGACAGTATCACTGAATTAGTAGAGAAAGAGGCATATGATATGAATAATCTACCTTCATTTTAGCAAAGTATAAGTAGTATCATTGTGTACAAAGATATAGAGATATGATGTAGATGATGATAAAATTATGTTCAGAATTGCTTGACTGGCCATAAATAAAGAACAATATTTATCGACTTGAAGTTAACTTGGTACCTTTTAGTAAAATGTAGTATTACTTCCTCATCTCTTTTAGTTAGATCTACTTTGCTTTTACTTTGTCTGAGATCAAGATTGTTACTGCTGCTTTTTTTTTCCCACTTCAGCTAAAGCATAATAATATTCTGCTTCAGCTCCTTACCCTTGCTTTGTATGTGTCCCTTTCCTTTAAGTGTGTTTCTTATAAACAACATATTGTAGGATTCTGAGTTTTTGCTACTGGCTTCTGTTTTATAGTAGAGTTCATCACATTCATAGTTATGATTGTTCCTGTATATTTCAAGCAATGCTCCTCACTCACCTTCCCATGGTTCCCTATGTTGAACAGGTTTTTTTGTGCCTCCTCATGTGAAATAATTTATATCATTCTACTTTTTTCTTCCTTCTGCACCTAGTGTATCCCTTTTTCTTATTCCTTACATTTTTTAATGTCATCCTGTCAAATATTTTTTATACTCTTATCTTCTGTCTATGCATATTGCTTCTAGTTATACTATTAGTGATATAATTTTTAAGAATTACAAGTATCATCTATCTGAATATTGATGTAGACAGCTTAGCTCTATTTATCCTTTATGCTTCCTTTTTCTTTTTATGTTTTTAAGCTTCTCTTGGGTCTTGATATTGAAGATCAAATTTTTTGTTCAATTCTAGTCTTCTTCTGATGAAAGTTTGAAATCCTCCTATTTCATTGAATGACCTTCCCTCCTCCTCCCCTCATGTATTATGCTTAATTTTGCCATTAGGTGATTCTTGGTTGTAGTCCAAACTCCTTTGCCTTTAGGAATATAATGTTCCATGACCTCTGATTCTTCAATATTATATCTGCCAAGTTTTATATAATCTCATTGTGATTCCCTAATATTTGAAATGTTTCTTTCTGGTCACTTCCAGCATTTTTAACATGATTTGAGAGTTTTATAATTTGACTATGATGTTCCTTGGAGTTTTTATTTTGGGATCTCTTTCCTGAATGAACAAAAGCTAGAGAGCAGAGCAATGTGTAAAATGGATAATTTTGATTACATTAAGTTAAAAGTTTTTACATAAATAAAACAAATGTAACTAAGATCAGAAGGAAAGCAGAAAATTGGGGGGGGATTTATATAGAGCTTCTGATATAGATGTCTCATACAAATCTATAAGAATACAAGTTATTCTCCAATTAACAAATGATCAATATGATATGAAGAGGCAGTTTTCCAATGGGGGAAAAATATAATCATTTTAAAAAATGCTCTAAGTCATTACCACAAAATATAATTTTACACATAATATTGGCTAAAATTATTGATGGAAAAAGTGATAAATGTTGGAGAGGATATGGAAAAATTGGGACACTAACTCATTGTTGGCAGAACTGTGAACAGATCCAGTCTTTTTGGAGAGGGATCTGGAATTATGCCCGCAAATTATGTCAACTTTACATACCCCTTGACTAAGCAATACCACTACTAGATCTGTTTCCTAAAATGATTAGGTTCAACAGGAAAGAACCTGTATGTCTAAAATATTTATAGCGTCCCACTTTGTGGTTATAAGAACTGGAAGTTGAGGATATACATGTCACCTGCGAAATGGCTAAACAAATTGTAGCATATGAGTTTAATAGAACATGGCTATGCTATTGAAAATAATCTTGTTGATATTAGAAAAAACATGAGTAGACTTATATAAAATAATGAAGTGAGAAATGAGCAGAACCAAGAAAATGTTGTATACAATAATGGCAGTATAGATTTAAGAACAACTAAATAATTAAGTCATTTTGACAGTTTTAAACACTAGGTTAATACTATCTGCATCCAGATAAATAGAAGTATATGGAGAATGAGTTTACATGTGTGTGTGTCCACACATACATGCATACATATTTGTGTCTTATGACAGTCATTTCTAGGGTGGGGGGAAAGGAAGAAAAGGGGAGGGAAAGGAAGTTACATTATAGCTTTAAAAGGGAATATTATATAAAAGAATTGCAATTTCATGCGCAATGATTTTTTAAAATTCTACTGTTATAGAAATGCTTGTTCTAATTCTCAAGTTGAGAATAAAATAACAATTTAAAAAAAGATAATGTGGTTGGCATTTATAATGATTATTCTCTTTTTTTAAAAATGGGAGGCAGGCAATTGGGGTTAAGTGACACAGATAGTAAGTATTAAGTGTCTGGTCAGATTTGAACTCAGGTTCTCCTAACAACGGGACCATTGTTCTATTCAAGACCACACCATTTAGCTGTCCCAAATGCTGATTATTCTTTTCCTGCCTCAATATCTCTGCTGACATCCAATCTCACATTTCAATTGTATTTAAGATACATCCAATTGATTATCAGTAAACATATTAAACTCATAATGTCTAAAACAGAGCTTATTATTTTTGTCTTTACCCCTTCCCTCCCCATCCATCTTTATTAATGTAAATAAAGGGCAATACCATCCTCCCAGTTCCTAGACTGATAGACTAATGGCCATCCTGAATTCCTCATTTACAGAAGCTGTTCACAAGGTTTTTTGATTTCATTTTTACATCTTTCCAATATTCTCACTTGTTTCCTATATGTTACTTGATGCTTATTATGTGCCAGACAATATGCTAAGTGCTTTGCAATTATTAATCTCATTTGATCCTCACAATCACCCTGGGTCATAAATGCTTTCATCATTCCTGTTTCATAGATGAGAAAACTGAAGCAAATAGTCAAGTGGCTTACCCCGAGCCATGCAGTGTCTAAGGCCAGTTTTTAATTCAGATGTTCCTGAATCCAGGCTCAGGGCTCAATCTACTGTGCCAACTAGCAGTCTCTTAAAGCAGACAGGAATTCAAGTCCTGTTTTTGATAATATTTGGATGTTACATAGTCTTTCTAAATCTCAGTTTCCTTCTCTAATGAAAAATGATACTGCTAACAGCCTCATAGTGTTTTATTTTCAACTATGTTTATTATTGTTGGCATGGTACCAGAAAAAAAGGTATTGATTCATCTTCCAAGACTAAAGATAAGAATTCTGTGGTGGGTGGGTGGGAATGAATTTTTCATTTCATTTGGATATCACACAAAAATTGCAGAAGAAAATCAACCTTTCAAGATTTGAAAAAGGGAAAAAAATAAAATGTGAACTATCTTTATATGTTTACACTGAATTCTTCTAATGTGAAAAATCTTATTGATCCATGATATGCAGAGAAGAGTTACATCTGGCTTTATTTTTAAGACATTTTAAAATAACAGTTTTTCCCATATGGCACATATAGGATATTGAAAATGTATGAGAACAAACTATTTTAAGCAAATTAGAAGTATAATTGGAGGCACAGTATAATTTCCTTTTTCCATTAATGGGTGACTTCAGTGCTTTGTCATTTTGCTTCTTAGTACTTTGACTTAAGAATAGTGTCAGGTGGCTGACACAAAACTGAATTATATTTTGGCAAGAGATTATGAAGTGGCAATATTTGAACTAAGGATAAATTGAGGAAGAGGAAATGTAAGATAATGGACACATTGGCAAGTGCTAATACTGAGTCACGTCTATCTTAAAAATTAAGAAGTTAATGTTAGGTGAGCTGTATTCCTATGACATAAATAGGAGTTTTCCCTATTTATTGTTTGGTGGTGGTGAAATTTAGACAAATTGGTGAGATAGTGCTTTGCAGAAGGGGAAGCTTTATACCTTTCTAGTCAAGATACTGAAGTTTCACTAGTATTATATACTGAAAGATATCCCCTCCCCCAACAATTAGATATCAGAATTCATCCACTAGAAAAGTCCTAACTTCTTTTCTGATTTTTTTATTTTCAATATTTGACCATAAAATGCCCAAGGGAAGTGAAAATTAATTGGCTTATGCTACTTTTTCTCATTCCTCCTTGGAAACTAGCATTGATGAAATTATACTTTAGAAAATAGGAATAAATGAAGTAAATGACTAATAAGCATTTGTTAAGTACTTCCTAAGTACTTAATAATGTATTAAGAACTGGGTACTTAAAAAAACAAACAAACAAAAAACAAAAACAAAAAACATGATTCTTGCTCTCAAGAAGCTTACATTGTATATGGGAGACAGCAGATAGAGAGGACTGACAACCAGGGAGGTTTTAAATCTTGACCTTGTCTTTACTTATCTTTTCTACCCAGGACCAAAGTTGCTCTGATTTGATCCAAGATTCATGATTTCTGGAATGAGATGGGGATAAAATGTTATTTAGGTGATGGCTAGGTTTTTTCCCCAAAAAAACTGGGTTGGGTTTGAGGAAGGGACCCTGAAACTCTAAAACTCCTTGAAGAAGAAAATCTTCAACTCTGCCTCAGTGAGGGACCCCGCCCATGGAAACAAGACAAACAGTTTCATTCCATTCTCTTCTATTCAATTCTATTCAAATTCCAGCTCAAGCTGAAACCCACCTAGTAGATGAGCCAACTTGGGACTCTACCCACTAGCCCACTTTAGCTTGTAGCCAAAGCTCCTATTATAAAAGAGCCAATCTAAAATCTTCTTGCAGAGGTTCTAAACATGCCACACTATGCCATGCTATGCCAAGGAAGCCTCTACCCACTGGAATAATATTCTTTTCCAGTGTCATCCTCTCTTTACCCTCACCTATTTCTCTAACGAGGATTTCTAAACTTACTTCCCAATCCCTATAATAAACCTCTTTTATCAATTTAGGTTTTTGGGTCTATAAATTCCTTTATAAAGAATCTCTGTGCCGCAAGAAGAGGGTTCCCCAAAACTCCCTACCCTTGTGCAGACTTCCAAGGGGTCTAGGGGAGTCAAACATTTTCATTTGTTTCCCTGAACCCCAAACCTGCCACTAGACCTTATCATTTAACTCCCTGACCACCAGAAACCCTAATCTCATTTTGGTTCCCTAAATCTAGACCTTATCATTTGGTTCCCTACTAAAGGGAACCCCAAAACTTAAACCTCATAATATTTTTGGTTCCCATATTGGGAGCCCCCAAAACTAGCCTTTACCTCATCAGGTTGGTGTTTGGGCATGAGGTCTCCATGGCTGCTTCCCCTATTTCTACAGTTGAGACAGAATTCGAGTTTTACTCTGATCTGAGATGAGAAGAATTAGCAGACAGAGGGACTTGAGCTATATTCATCTTGTTAGTAATCCCCACAACTGAGTTATACTCAAGTTCACTCCAGGAAGTGGAGTGAAGAGCTTTCCTTAACACCTTCTGTGGTACTTTCCCAAAGGAACAGAAGAGGGACTCTGGACAAGATAGGAGTCAAGGAGGAGTTAGCAAAAAAAAATGCTACCTATTTGTTTTTCTTTTTCTTTTCTTTCAGAATGGAGTAAATTCCTGGAATTATCCCCAATGTTTCAGGAATTTTTCTTGCAATCTTAAAATGACTAATTCCCCAACTTCTTAATCATTGCTCTTAAAATTTTGAGAATCTGCTAAGATGTTATTTTAATTTTAATTAGTTAACTTTTTTTTTTCCTTTGGTGTAGCTCCCCCTCTCCCCCCAGCTTGGTGAGGTGAGGTCCTCAAGAAAAAGTTAGGCTTTTAAAGAAATTTTCCCAGCATTCTGGCATAGAAGTTGTTTATTTCATTTATTTATTTATTTATTTTTTGTTTTGTTTTGTTTTGTTTTGTTTTGTTTTCCTTGCTGATTGCATTTTAAACATTTCCAGGTAATCAAGTCTAGGTCAGAAAACAAATATAGCACAGACATTCTGCACAGAGACATAGACACAGACAAAATGACATGAAAGAGGACTGTCCTGTCTTTGCCAAAAGCCTTAAAATATTGCCAAACACTATCCTATAGTACTTTATCTTCTCTGGAATCCCAGAGAATGTGAGAGGGTGACAAAGTTTCCCTTGAAAATTGCAAGAATTTCCCAGTCTGGGCATCCCCAATCAAGGAAAATTTGCTGAGCATGGAGCTCATGACAACTCACACAAGCCTTCTCCCAGTAGCTTGGGGTCTCTCAGCTATGTGATTGAAGTAGAGAAAAAAAATTAGGGTACTTGCCTTGACAAGGAGGGAATCAAGTCAAGGGGAGGCCAAACTCTTCCAGTATCAGGCCACCAAATATTAAGTTTGCAAAGAGCACCCCAAAAGATTGGAGGTTACAGACTGGTATCATGAGATACCTCAAAAGAATTTTCAAGATTGAACCCATTTTCTAGTCAAGGGGCAAAGTTTATTGTAATTGTAATGCCATTAAAAGAGGTCTAAATTCCAAAAGAATTTAACAAAGAAACAGAAGCAAAGGGACACATTTATCTAGTTCTTCATGTTATAGATATGCTAATTTTATGGCCCAGAGGTAGGTCCAAGGAATGGTCTCTGGAATTGGGTTATCACCGACCAAGAGACAGTAATGTTTTTTGACAGATTTATTGTTAGAACAATAGTATTCTTAGGTTGGAGACCTTTGGATCAGAGGTTCCAAAACCAAGATTTTAAAATTAGACAGATTGTTATTTTAAGATTTGGTGTGAGAGCTCCCTGAGGCAGAATCTAAAGACAGAAGATTTAGAATCACTGACTTATTGTTAGAACAGAAGCTCCCTAAGGTCAAGGAACCTCAAAATTATTGCTGTCTCCCCTAGAAGCTATATTACATCATAGCCACATTTTAAAAAAAATGTTCCAAATCACCCATAATTAGAAAATGCAAATTAAAAAAAAAAAAAAAACCTGAGGTTTTACTTAATATTTACCAAATTGGCAAAATTGACTAAAGAATAAATAAATAAATAAAGTAAATGACAGGCTTAAGAACTACTCTAGTAAAAATGTTTCCATTTAGAAAGTAATTTGGAATTATTCCAATGAACGTTATTGATCTTTGCATGCCTGTTGGCCCAATTCTAATACTACTTGGCCTATATTTGGAGTAGGTCAAAAGAAATAAGAAAAGATCTTACATTTATAACTCAAGACTTAATCCTATTTGTCCTTAGTAAAAATTGATTATCTAAATGTCTTGCACCATTGAGTTAGATAAGTACAAAAATATTTATAGTATCTCCTTTTATAGTGGTAAAGAGCTGGAATAGAAAGAGAAGAATACTTATCAATTGAAGAATGGTTGAACAAGGTTTTATATACAAATAATGAGGATACTATTGTGTTATAAGGAATGAAGATGGAGGAAGGGGGACTGATTTGCAAAAAGAAGGGGGAAAAATCAATTCTAGTAATTATCTTTAAACAGAAATTTAAAACATTTACTAAGCAAAAAAAAAAAAAGTAATAATGTATAAAATATCAGAATCTGCCAGTTTACTAAATACATGAAATCTAAAAAATTAAAAAAAATAATTAAACCAAATATATATATATAAATTAACGAACTATTAATAAAATATTGTGAGAAATGGATGGACATTTGTTTTCCACATCATAAAAATTAAATTGGGGAAATGAAACTTATATTAGTAAAATGAAATCCACAAGGACATCAAGGAATAATCAAGGTGGAGTTTATCTTTCCCCAAAAGAAAGCAAGTTCCTTGGGGGCAGGGACTGATTTCTGTAATGAAGAATAGTGGCTTCAGAATTGAAAAGAATCTTTCGCTCTCTACCTTTGGCCCTTCTCTGTTACCCTTCCCACTTCTATAATAAGGGGTGGAAATTCATGTCCTTCAACTTCTGAAATATCCAATTAATGGGGAATCAGGGAAGGGACTTATGCTTCAAGATAAGAAATAAAATGCTGCCTTAGGAGTTTCAAAAGTATGTCTACTCCTACTACCTAACCATCCATTCTTGCAAGAGTGTAAAATAAATCTTTCCTGCATTCATCAGTGAGTCTGTGGAGTTTTTTGGTAAGATATTTTGTTTCTTACAATATGAACTTTTGTTTCAGGAAGTCTGAAGTCACTCTGTGCTTATTTTTATCAAGGCAATCAATATACCTATTTTCCTCCTATTCAATTTGTGATCCTGATCATCTATAAGTAGCATATATTTACTAATGGATTAGTTCGATATTCTATCTCTTCAACTATATGCTATAATTAAGACAAAATCATTCTTCCTTTTCTTGAAAAAAAGTTTTCTTGATAATATTTTGTTTTGGAAAATCAGACATTTCTCAGTAAGTACCTCTTCCCAAAAGAACCATTCCTTGTCATAGTTCAGCACAAACAAGCAAAGCCAATAAAAACAGCAACTGCAACTGGCAGTATTATGCATATCCATATATAGATAGATAGAAATACATACATATGTCTGTTAGAAAAATGATGATTAAATAACCAAATATTGGGGAGATCCAGGATTTTCTCACTTTCTCATTTGGAGATTCAGTCAAAGCTTAGTTTTCTCAAGGGCAGAGTGGATGATGAGAGATGAAATCTTGGAGTTGTTGTACCATCCAACTGAAGGACCTTAAAAAGAATTTAATCTAAAACAAATCCCAGCTCATTGCTGCTAAGTCTGAACAGAGGTCAACTCCTTTTTGTCTAGATTGGGCTAGATGGGGTAATTTGGATAAGAAATAAGTCTCTTTGTTCAAGATTGAATCATGTCCCCCAGTCCCTCATTAGAATAAATCCAGTTCCCATTTTGATAATCTTTTTTTTTTTTTTTCATTCCTTGTTAACCAATCAGTTGATTGTAACCCTCAGGAACACTCTTCCAACACATACAAATGTTGAGTGAGTTTCATGAGCTGTCTTTGGCATTGAAAGAGTGCCACTGAGCCCTTTTATTAATTAGTGGTAACATAATTAATAAAATGATTACCTAAAAACTATGTCTCCAATGACCAGCAGGATAAATACAGAAAGGCTTGGAGAGACTTGCATGAACTGATGCTGAGTGAAATGAGCAGAACCAGAAGATCACTATGTACTTCAACAACAATACTGTATGAAGATGTATTCTGATGGAAGTGGATAAAGAACATAAAGAAGATCCAACTCACTTCCAGCTGATCAATGATGGACAGAAATAACTATACCCAGAGAAGGAACACTGGGAATTGAATGTAAAATATTAGCACTACTGTCTATCTACCCAGGTTACTTATACCTTTGGAATCCAATACTTAACATGCAACAAGAAAATTGGATTTACACACATATATTGTATCTAGGTTATACTGTAATACATGTAAAATGTATGGGATTGCCTGTCATCTAGGGGAGGGAGTAGAGGGAGGGAGGGGAAAATTCGGAAAAATGAATACAAGGGAAAATATTATAAAAAAAAATTACTCATGCATATATACTGTCAAAAAATTTTATAATTATAAAATTAATTTTAAAAAAATAAATAAAAACTGTCTCCCAACTTTTTATATACCACATTTACATATATACATGAATACACATTTAGATAGATATATACAAATACATATTCGCCAACTATAGTTCACTATTTTTTAAAATCTCAAATGTTTTTTTCATTCTCTCAAATAATGTTGTTCTTTACTTTGAGTCCAATAATTTTTTAGTGTTGTTTTGAAATTTTATTTTAATTGTGGTAATTATATGCATTATCAGAAGCAATTCAAATAAATCTTTTCTTTTTTTTTTTTTTTCAAAATTTTTCCTGTTTGTCTTTTCTTACAACATATTATTATTCTAATTCATGCATGTGCCATGATTTGTTTAATGGAATGTAATCAATCCAAGGGAACTTACTTTATTTTCAGTTTTTTGGTGTAACAAAAGTTGCGGCTACAATTATATTGACTTTTATGGGAACTAACTTTATCTCTTTGACTTCCTTATGGAATTACCCTTAGCAGTGGAATTGTGGGTAAAAGAATATCATAAGTCAGATACAGAAACTCATTTCACTGAACAGAAAAACAGGAGGGAAAGAGCTTAAGGGAAAGAGCAAATAAAATAAAAGGGAGAATAGACCAAAAAAGAGATTACTTAGAAAAAGCAAAACAAATTAATAAGAAGAGGCTGGAACCAAAGAGAAGAGTACATATATCATGCTTCCACTGTTATAAATATATCAAAGAAAAATATTGTTTGTAGGATCATAATTTTAGTTCTAGAAGTGACTTTAGAATCTATATAGTTATATAGTTCACTCCCTCTTTTTTAGATGAGGAAACTGCCCAAAAAGTTATCAGGTTATGCAGGTACTGAGCACTAGAGTAAGGATATGAACCTAAATGCTCTTTTTGACAAACCTTTTCCCTTTTTCTATTATTCATGAAATGAGTATTTATTAAGGACTTAACAATATGTTTGTCATACTTTTTTTTTTAAACAAATGAATTTATATTCAAACCAGCTTGATCTTTAATTAAATTATGTGTTTTCTTAGCAAGAATATCAATTATATGTAGCCTGAAGTGGTTTTGAGAATCTTTGCATCTATTCATTGTGGCAATTGATTTACATAAATTAACATTCCATAGGAAATGATGTTAATGCATGTTGTTGTCTAATCCCATTACTTGACTGAAATAATTTTATAAAAAAAAAAAATCATGTTGCTGCTGCCTCTACAGCATGCCTTTTCTACTCTTTTTTAATTATTATTTTGAATTTGAAATTGCTTTTGTTCTTTGCTTTTATAAGGTAGTAGTAATCTGATTAGATCCAAATGACTGCTTCAAATCCTAGATCAATAGGTAATCATATTTTTTTTTTAAAACATAAGAAGCTGAACTTTTTAGTGCTATTTAGTACTCTCCTTACCCAATGCCTTCTCTAAGAAAGTATTCATTATATATAACTTTGAGGCTTTTGGGTCATCCAAAACCCTTAATTTCCTATTCTTGAACCATATTTCTTCAAAAGAAAAATTTACCTTCTAGCCATATAGTATTAAAATATATATTGGCTTACTTTGAAAGTTTTCATATAGCTTTTTATTTTATTTTATTTTATTTTTACATCTTCATCTTCCTCAAGCTAATTTTCCCATAAATTGTGATTATTGTAATTTTCTTGAAAATACTTATTATGAGCAGTGCTATATAATATTAGCAAAGATCAAAAGAAATGATATTTCACACTTTTTTGACTTAATATAAACCAAATTCTACCCATTTCTTTATCTGATTCCCTTAAGAACTTGTGAACTACCCTTCCATTTAGCTGCAATTTCTTTGTGTCTTCTGATTTTACTACTGAGAAGTGTCAAGATTAATAGTTTAGTTCTTTCAGTAAGTTATATCCTCTATAATCTGAATTAAAATCTAAATCTAATATTAAGAATGCCAACTACAAAATCAATTTTTATAGCTCATCAAAAAACTGATTCTTAATGTAATTGGGAGGAGGTATTTGGTTCATGCAAAGAATATCTATTATGGTAAATTTTCATGTGAAGAAACTGGGAAGCCTGCTTCCAGAAATGTGATAACATTAATAGGAAAATGTGTTGGAGATACTTGAACATGTTTGATCATTTTATAACTGCTTTTGGTCAGGTATTTATATGATTGAAAAAGATACTTTTATTAAAGAATAACAAAAAAGGCCTGTCACCTTCAGTCTTTAACTCTTGATCTCAAGGTGTAGCATCAATGTCCTTTGAGGTATGAAAGACATGTAATCTCCCTTGGCATCCTTGTGTTTCAGAATTCAGACTTGCAGATAATTCTACTTCAATAACTCAAGGATCAAGAAATTATCCTTGAACTCTAGAACAAATTCACAATACAAAGGGAGGCATTCAGTAGCAACACTCTCTCTGGACATGATGTTCACATCACCAATACTGTGTAGGAATAGCAAACTTGAGCTTACTCTTTCTTCAGAGCAAAGGTGACATAGGGGAGAATATTCCTCTGTGACATGTGGAAGAAAGGGAAATAATGTTTGCATTTTGGTCTTGCTATATTTTTCAAGGTAAATATCCTTTCATAAAAGCTACCCAAAATTAAGTGTTAAAAAGCAATAGATCATCATAACTCTGAAATCTTGAGAGAATAGCATTAGATTATATATGTTACAATACTGTCCTTTATCATCTTTTCTGCCATTCAGTCACTTTCATTTCAGTAATAAAAGGGTATCGTGTGGAAGAATTTTATTTCTTTCTTTTTTTTTTAAATAATTTTTATTATATATTTTTTTTATAATATTATCCCTTGTATTCCTTTTTCCAAATTATCACCCCCTCCCCCCGATGACAGGCAATCCCATACATTTTACTTGTGTTACAATATAACCTAGATACAATACATGTGTGTAAATACCATTTTCTTGTTGCACAATAAACTTTAGATTCCGAAGGTACATGTCACCTGGGTAGATAGACAGTAGTGCTAACAATTTACATTCATTTCCCAGTGTTTCTTCTCTGGGTGTAGCTACCTCTGTCCATCATTGATCAACTGGAAGTGAGTTGGCTCTTCTTTATGTTGAAGATTTCCACTTCCATCAGAATACATCCTCATACAGTATTGTTGTTGAAGTGTACAGTGATCTTCTGGTTCTGCTCATTTCACTCAGCAACAGTTGATGTAAGTCTCTCCAAGCCTCTCTGTATTCCTCTTGCTGGTCATTTCTTACAGAGCAATAATATTCCATAACCTTCATATACCATAATTTACCTAACCATTCTCCAACTGATGGACATCCATTCATCTTCCAGTTTCTAGCTACAACAAAAAGAGCTGCCACAAACATTTTGGCACATATATGTCTCTTTCCCTTCTTTAGTATTTCTTTGGGATGTAAGCCGAGTAGTAACACTGCTGGGTCAAAGGGTATGCACAGTTTGATAACTTTTTGGACATAATTCCAGATTGCTCTCCAGAATGGCTGGATTCTTTCACAACTCCACCAGCAATGTATTAGTGTCCCAGTTTTCCCACATCCTCTCCAACATTCATCATTATTTGTTCCTGTCATCTTAGCCAATCTGACAGGTGTGTAGTGGTATCTCAGAGTTGTCTTAATTTGCATTTCTCTAATCAGTAGTGATTTGGAACACTCTTTCATGTGAGTGGATATAGTTTCAATTTCTTTCTCTGAGAATTGTCTGTTCATATCCTTTGACCATTTATCAATTGGAGAATGGTTCGGTTTCTTATAAATTAGGGTCAGTTCTCTATATATTTTGTTTTTTACTTGCATTTTGTTTTATTTCTCACTTTTTTCATTTTTAATCTGATTTTTCTTATTTACCATGATAATTGTTGAAATAAGTATAGAAGAATTGCACATGTTTAACAAAAAAAAGATTCTAAAGTTCATATATAACTTATTTTTTCTTTTATTCTTTGTATTTGAAAATTATCATAAGTTTTTGTGTTTGTTGAATTCAAAATAATAATTAAAAATATGAGAATGCGTGACTGAAAAAAATATCATGGCTCAACATCAGTAGGTTCAAATAATAGTAAATTCCAATGGAATGTTTTTTCTATCTCCATGGAGCAGCCACTCCATATGTATGTAACACTGCTATATAATATTTTCATTTTTTAATTATTCAGAGTGCGAACATTAGAGCTACTAATACATAGGTATTTTGTCTTCTGAGGAAAGTAATGAATATGAGGAAGTGTAAGTCAAATCTAAATAGGAAAAATGATAGCTTCAATGATAAGCAAGATATTTAAAGGAAGACAAGAAATTAATGAGAGAGAAAAAAAGATTCTACTTTTGAGCTCACGTATGATATCCAGGACATTTTGAACTGTTTCATGTATGATTAAATAAAGCACAAGTTTTGTTTTGTTTTGTTTTGTTTAATTAATAGTTATTACTTTGACAATAGACTTAAAACAGGAAAAAAAAAAAAAACAACAACAACTTATAGGCAATTCAGTCAAAGCTTTTCTTTTTACAAATGATGAAATAGGCCTAGAAGGAGGCCTGATTTCTTTAAAACTATACAGTTTTGGCACCTTAATTACTTCTCATTTGTTTAATTATTCTGCCATATCTAAGCTATATCATTGTCAGGAGGTTTTTCATCATGTAATATGGTTTTTAATGCAAAATTTATGCAATACGCAAACTAATTTGAGTGGCCATATATTTTAAAGAGGTTATCTAATAGCATTTCCCTTTTCCTTCTTTTCTTCCTCCTCCTTTTCTTCTCCTTCCTTCTCCTCTATTCCCCCATTTCAGGCCTATGATTTTATCATATGGTGTGGAAAGTCCCTTCAACAACACAAATAAATCAACAATTCCTCCTCTATTACTTCTTGTCTTAGAAAGTTAACTTGAGGTAAGACAGCTTCAGCCAGCCAGCAGATGTCAAAGAGAACTTGGACATAGTTATTCCTGATGTCAAGGTTTTTCTTCTATCTACTATACCATGATATCATACAATTATTTATATACACAAAAACACATTTGTCACTATATATATATATATATATATATATATATATATATATATATATATATATATGTATACTATTCTACACTATATATACTATACTATACTATGTAAGTAGAGTTTTTATACAATTTTATGTCTGAAAAAATTTTTTTATCAAGTATAACACTATTTGATGGTTTGTTTCTCTTTTTTAAAATATTAAGTATCTTTCAGTAGCAATATTAGAAAAGAAAACTTACCTATTATTCAAAACTGTTGATAGGAATTTTTTTCTTTTCTTTTTTGCCATTTGTTCATAACCTTTGTTCTTTTATTTAAAGTATAAAACATCTCAAATGTGACACTTGAAAGTGACAGCCCAGTGTTCCACATTTCTTCCTCATCAGTGATTTTCCTATCAAACCCATCCAGTTAACAAATAAATGAAAGAATTTTTAAAAGTCAGCAATTGCAAGCTCTACCACTTACTAGAGAGTCAAACTGTGTGCTTTCTACTTCATACATCATCACCAGCAATGAAAGTTCCAAGATCAGGATTTTGCTGGCAGCTTTTTTGCTATATTCACTGGAATAGAATTCAGTTTGCCTTCTCAGCAAGGATGACAATAGAACAAATTTATTTTTGTCAGTAAAGGAAGCAGTTCTGATTTTGAATACACACTAAGGAACAAGTATGCTTAGTGACAAAATGCCATTTTCATGTGTGAAAAGAACTTTTCTGGTCACTGCTTTCTCAACTTTTAAGAACATTGAATTAGAGATGAATAACTATGTGCTATGATGAAGGAAAAAGTTAGATTTAGAATTATAGAAGCTGAGTTCAAAGTCTAACTCTGCCGCTTATTCCACATATGATCTTAAGCAAGTCATTTAAACATTATAGGCCTTAGCTTCTCAATTTTTTCAATAAAGAAGTGAAGAAATTAGCCTAGATAAGCTCTAAGGCCTGTCTCACCCTTAAATTCACAAACTTATGAATGGGAGATTTTAAATCTCATTAATGGTTATGAATAGTAAGATTTAGAAACTTCAGTCTTAGATGACATTTTCAGTACTTCTGGCTTAATATGAATAAATTGGACAGGACTAATTAAATTTATACCTAAATGCATTACTTTTAGTCATGAGAGACATTCTAATTTTTATGACTTTTATCATTTTATCATATTATTCAATTTCTAAGCTTGTGTTAGGATCAAGGATATGAGAAATACAATTAAGTAACAATATTCATGAGTACATAGTATATGTGAGTTACTATGTTAGTATAGAGGGACAAAAACTTGAGATTAATATCCAATAGAAAGATAATCATAGGTAAATTTGGATTTTTGTTTTATATAAATTTTGATCATTTATTTCTTTCTCCTGAGACACTGAGAATGATTCTTCTAGGATCACTCAGGAAATATGTGTTTTTCTGAGGCATAATTTGAATCCAAGACTTTCTCAACTTTTGGTGCTCCTTTATAATGTCTCTCTCCTTTTCAATGCTCTAACTCTCTAAGGATATAAGAAGTAGACTAATTGCCAGAATGCATTGTTGAAGGCAATTTTTACCAAAATGATTATCAAAATCTTCCTGCTCTGAAGAAATCATACAACTGGACTAAAATTTGGATGAGTTCATAGCCTTGAGCTTCACTATGAAGACTATCAATTTATTGTTTAAAAAAAAAAAAAACTTTTGAAAAGTCGATATTTATTTTTAGAAATTGAATACAAGTCTTTGAATGTTTTGTGTCTGTAAGAAATACATTTTTATAAATATTTACATTCTTTACTAAAGTCTTTCTTTGAGATGCCTCATGGAAGAAGTTCTGGATTCTCAAAACCTGTGTCCCAAGTCTCAAGTACTAAAATCTTTTAACAAACTGAAAAGGATGTCCTTTCAAGCTCAGTGAAGGACTGCATGTCTGCTGTCTAAGTATGAGCTTTGATAATTTCAGAGGATAACCTCACTCTTTCTAAGTGATGGGTTTTTCATCCACAACAATTCTGGAAGGTCATCTACTAAGCTTTTAAAAGTTTGTGATCGTCATCATTCAAAGGATTGCTGTCATGGATAAGACCACACATCCTTGAAGTAATGACATTCTTAGTGAACATTATAGTTATGTGTATATACGTAGGCTTCAAATCATCTCTTTTCTCCGTTATTAGACATTCATGAGATGTTTATCTGTGAAGAGCAGAATATACATACTTTTCCCCACATACTTTCTCAGTCTCACATTATTCCCTTCCTTTCAAATAGCATTCAAACAATGCTCTGGGACAGGACTCAGAGATGAATAGTGAAGAGTTTTTAACCTGTTTCTTTCACTGCTTTCCATTTTACTTTTTAGCTAATTCTGATGCAGTAATCCTTTCTCTGTCTCTTTCTGCCTCTCTCTATGTATGTTGCTCTCTCTCTCTGTGTCTGTCTCTCTATTTTTTTAAAGTTTGATATACAGCTATATGTAGATATAGACATATATATATATGTATATAGACACAGAAATAAATATAAACATAAATGGAAATGTATAGTATTTCAAGTTTACTTGGGAATAAACATGTTTTGGGGGACCTGCCCTAGGAGCCTAGCCATTATTCATAACTTATTTCCTGTGGAAAAAACAAATTTTTCTAAAATATTGGAACACATCCTTAATCTTGCTTGATCACTGTCTACTGAAACAGCTTCTGCTATTAATTTTTTTCCATTTGATAGATGAACAAGCAAGCTGTATTTAAGTTTTGAAAGATCTGCTATGTTTCCTTTCCTATCCTCCCTTCCTCTTTTCTCTTTTTTTCTATTAGTTACTTCTTTGTTATGAACTTCTGAGAGAAGTTGCTGCTAATGCTTGTATACCAAGCATACCCAGAACTGGAGAACTCCTCTTATGTGGATAGAAGGATAGAAAAGAATATGCCTAATCTTCCAAAAGTGGAACTTAGAATAGACGCTGTCAACTTTCCTGAAGAAAAAATATTTCTCTGGTAAATATTAGATTAATATTAATTTATAATTGATTAAATAATTAATCCTATACCAACTACTAGAGGGGTTTTTTGGATATTATTTTAAATAATACAACTTCTAGAAAAGAGAGTTAAAAATAGAAATTGATTAGATTGTTTGCTTAAATTAGTTTTACAGAATCTCATTTGTAATGATCCAATTAAATGAATACATAATATGCAAGGCAACTATATTGAATGGAAATCTGTTTCCCTAATACATAATGAAAATTTGCTTTTATCAATTATACATAAATACAAAAAGAAAAATATTAAGCCTCAAAATCAGGAGAATCTGGGTTAAAATCTCACCTTGGAGATAGGCTCACTACTTGAATTAGAATTCAAAACAATGGTCCAAAGAATTTGTTATAAACTCTCAAATGGTAAATAATTTTTACTTTTCATATTCATTTAGATACGTTTTTCTTTTTGAGAACATGCATGTATATATTTGAAGCATTATGTATTACTTATTTCTGCAGTGACTTAAAGTCATCATATAGAACTATGTTATGAAAACCATATCACAAGCCATCTTAAAACTATCACAGATCATCACAAACATTCTGGAAAAACACAAATTATGCTGCTGCTCACTGCAGTATTAAGGCTATTTTCCAATTTAAACTTATCTTCTGCTAATGTTACTATTCTTCTATATGGCAGATTTTTAAATGACCTAGTGGAAAACACTGGATAATTATTCACCAGTATAGACAGTGTATATCTGTATGTAGACAGTGTGTCATTTGAAAAAGGCATTTTTGAAGGGAATCTTTCCTTAGTTTATATAGAAATATTCTATAAAATGAAGCAATATACATAATTAAGTTTCAAGTGCATTTATTAATATGGAACTTCTTACTAGTCAGAATAAAAATAAATATTATATAATATAATTATATTTTGTTCATTTGCTTAGATAGCCATATCTTCTTTAGTCTACATATGCTAATCACAGTGTTGAACTTTTGGATGTGACTGAATGCTTATCTACTGTTATGAAACAAAGTTACTTGGAAGAAAATATATTTGCATCAATTGTGTTAATACAGCATTTATGTTTATTGAATATTAAATACAAAAATGGAATTTTATAAGAGTTAACATTTTTAAATTTTATAACAGCTCTGATGATCTTTGAATAAAAACTAGAAACGTACCCTTCCTCACCATGGAATATTGAAATATATGTTTGTTTGTTTGTTTGTTTGTTTTCTGAGGCTGGGGTTAAGTGACTTGCCCAGGGTCACACAGCTAGGAAGTGTTAAGTGTCTGAGGTCGGATTTGAACTCAGGTCCTCCTAAATTCAGGGCTGGTGCTCTATCCACTGCGCCACCTAGCTGCCCTGAAATATATGTTAATAGACGCAAAAAACATTTAGTTTCAGCACATTACAGTCAATAAATGAGTAAAATATGTTTGATATGTCAAAATTCCAAAATAGTACACAAAGATGTTTGAAATACTTGTATTACAGTGGTTTAGAAGTGAGGAAATATGATGAATACATTAAATACAGTTTTTCATTTCATGGAGATAATGAATTTCCATTACTGCAATGTGTAATTTGTGAAGAAGTCCTTGCACGTAACAGATTAAAACCTTCTCTTTTTATTCCTGACATTTATAATCAAAACATGAAAGCTAGTTGATAAGCATGTTGATTCTTTTAAACAAGAACAAAATTTGAAAACATGCAATACTGATTCATTTCTTTCTGTGAAAAAATAAAAAAAGAAAAGTGATTGAAGCTTGATATTTAGTAAGTTATCAATTTTTTGGGGGAATCTCATACTAATTGCAGAAAAATTAATTTTTCCAAGTACCAAAGCAATTTCAAGTATATTTTTGAGGGGACCATTATATTAAAAAGTTATAAATCATACTCATTTCTAACAATAGAGAGTATTTTCTAATACATAATTTATCCAATAATATTAAATGAATTGTTGTTGAAAGAGTTTAAAAAGATGACATTTGCACTTGGCAGTTAGACCAAACAAACAATAATGTATGTAGCTTTGCAATTTTACTTATATTTTTATGATATCTGTATGATAGTAAAAAAAGAAGAGAATGGGCTGATTTGTGGTTGACAGGACATAAAATTTTTAATCTACCAGTTCATACTTTGAAGAAAAAAAATTGGGGGAATTTTCATAAGTGGAGTAAAATTAATAAATGGGAAATCTTTAGTTGTTTACAGTATTAAAAGTATTATGAATTATATTACAGATGTAAGGAAACATTCATAAATAAGTTTTGACATCAAAGAGAATGCTGTAATAACCTGAAAATATATTCAGTACCAAAATTTTATAAATCAAATAACCTGAAATCAAATCAAATCAAATAAATAACCTTAAAATATATTCAATATCAGAATTTTATAAATCAAGACCCATTAGTTCTGCATTTTTTTTATCATTTTATGCAGAGAGAGGGACAGTGAGAAGCTACATAAAAATTAGGTGAATTCTCATGGCAAATTTTTATTTGCACCTTTTAATTGAGAGAAGAGTTAGTACTTTTTCCCTAAATGAAGTGACTAAAAATATTAATATATTTATATTATATCATCTCAGGACATAATTCTTTAAAACAAAGAAAACATAATTTTTGGATGATTAAAAAACTGGAATTTTGGGATCACTTTGTTCTTGTTTTAAGTCAAAATGCAGAAAGAACTATGTGATAAGTCATATTTAAGAATGCATTTTTTTGGATTTGAGCAAAACATTGCAAATCCTTGTAAAAATTTTTTAAAAACTTAATTAGAAACTTAATTGCAATTAAGTTCATTTATGTTTGATTTTTTTATGTACTGTCAGTCATCATCCAAATTGTAACTTATTTACAAAATATGTAAAATAAAAATATCTAATTTTTTTTTTTTTTTTTTGCTGAGGCAATTAGGGTTAAGTGAGTTGCCTAGGGTCACACAGGCAGGAAGTGTTAAGTGTCTCAGATTAAATTTAAACTCAGATCCTTCTGACTTCAGGGGTGGTGCTCTATCCACTGTGCCACCTAGTTGCCCCCAAATATCTAAAATCATACAAATTTTATATATAATAATAAACATTTGAGATTATGCATGATTGCTTCTTTGAGTTCTCATAAAATACAAAACAAAATATTAATAATTATTTTAAAATAAGAATTTTATGATTTTATATAAAGAGGTTTCATAATCACATAATATAAACTTTAATTAGGAGCTTTTAAATACAAAAGTAATTATTGTAGTTATTATAAGCACTTAACTACTGAATCTAAAAAAACAAATATGAATAATATATTACATTACCCTAAAATTCACATACTTTTTGTTGTTGTGAGAGGGCTTCACAAATAAAAAGTGCCAGGAAATACTATTCTAGAGTCTAAATTACAAGATCAATTGTCTACATGAATTAGTAAAGGCAGTTTTCTTCTAAGAAAGCTCTTTTAAATAATTAAATTACAAGTGCAACCTTTAAAGAAATTGAGACTGATGGGGCAAACACCAACATAATCTTTTTTGGCTTTGCCAGGAGTTCAGTCAAGACTATGCGGAAAGGAAGAGTGAAAGAGAGAGGGAAATAAGTTGTATCTTTTGCTTTTATCATTTTCAGTTTTGTTCCAGCTAGGATGAGTAGGGACATGGATAAGGGAAGACTGAGGTCAAGATGATGGTGGAATGAAATGGGCATAGCTTGCTACTTTTTATAAATCACTGGAACCTTCCTGCTACCTTTGACAAAGGTAACACCATATATACTATTTAAATTACAGTGGGATTGTAGCACATACTGCTTCAGGAACTAGGAACATTAAAAAATTACTTTCTTATCTAGGTAATAGTTACTGAGATAGCATCAATGAGATTCTCTCAGATATATACTCAGAGAGTCAATTTCAGAGTCTGGTTTCATTAATATCTCCTTTATAATCTTGACCAATCTACTAGAGACTTGATTCCTTTTTAGTATTTTCATACATATAATGAATGACAGATATTTCCATACAGAAATTTCTTCCCTTCTCCCTTGCACATATTCCTTTTAAAAAATGTAAGATGGTCATAATGTATCAAACATAGGCTGAATATTTAAGGATTTCTGAATTATGCATTCCAAAACCTCTCTTTAGAGCATAGTCATTTATATAAAAATGTGATTTAAGAACCCATACTTGAACTTAGCTCTGCCCAAGACACTGGTATAAATACTAGTCTCAATATTCTCAGTTTTATTACTAATACTGCTCTCATCTTGATTCTATAATGATGATAATCTTATTCTTCTGACACCAGATCTCTAACTGGATCTCAGTAACAGACTTGTGGTCTGTATTTTTTTCTTGCCACTGAATGATCATTTCTCTATTCACAATGCTCATAATCAAATCTCCCATATGTGAATTTCAGTGCTGCTAAAATCATTGCCAATGGCCTCATTCTTTTAATAAATAGTCACACTGTATCTTGGCCTTATTTTGGACTTGTGATCTGTTTGTCCTTTCTCCCATATGAGAATTTCTTGGTTTTTGAATCTAGCTTTAAATTTATACCTGTGTATCCTTCTAAATAGTACTTTAAAACTCAACTTTTTCCTGATTCTGTGCATGACTCTGATTCCTTATCTTTTATTGCGTATATTTTCCTCTCTGTAGCTACCAGAGACTCTAAAGTTTTTCAAGTTATCTGGGATTTCTTAGAACTCAGCTGCCTTCAATGTTAAAATGGGTCATTCATGTCTGAGTTTTTGTGACCCCATTTAGTGCTTTCTTGGCAAAAGTACTAAAGTGGTTTGCCATTTTCTTTTTTTAGGTCATTTTACAGATGAAGGTTAATTGACTTGTCCAGGGTCATATGACTAGTAGGTATCTAAGGTTGGACTTAAGCTCAGGAAGGTGTTTTCTTATATTCAGAACTGCCTGGCATGCTATCCACTGTACCATGTTGCTGTAGTCTAACCTTAAAATGAAGAAGAAAGCTATGTCTTTGAAGTCATATCAGTTTGGTGCATTGCAAGGTAGTTTCATCATAACTATGATAAAGAATTGTGTCTAAATTGACAAGAAAGTAGACATAAAAGTAGAGAATAAGATCTAGGAAGATCATAGCCTTGTAATAGAAAAAAATAAAGTAGAAGAGAAAAGGAAGTAGAGCAGACAGCAAGCAGAGTGTGAAAATTCAAGAGAATTCATCTGTACCTGATATATTTTTATAGCTTTGTTTTTTTCACATGATTAAAAATTCAACTTTTTTTTTTTATTAGAAGAGGGGTAAATCAGGTCAAGATGCCTGCTGATATTGGATAATATAATCATAGTAGAAAAAATGCCAATATGATATAGGTCCTCAGTGCCACCTAGATGGTATCCATTTTTAGTCATTTTTTTTTGTTCTCATAATAAATGCTGTTTTCTTGTGCTGCAGCCTTGATTATGTGAGCATTGGTATTAGGTATCATACTGTGAAACTGCAGTGCCAGATTTGGAGATGACAGGGAAAATATGCTTTTCATGTAATCTTAAAGAGGTTCTCCTCTTAGAGGAAAGGTGGCTGACTGACTGTCAAAATGCACTGAAGGAATAAAATTGGCAGGTTGAGAGGCCACAACAGTTATTTTTTTCAGCTTTCTTAATGCCACAATAAGACTATTGGTCTATCTCACTTAGTAGTTGAGATCTAGTGTAATGACCTTGCCCTTCTTAAATCAGAACAAAATCCAGTTTTTTGCATGATTTTTGATTAATAGTTGACATGAATCACTTATACAAATGCATTTACTAAGACAGCATAGTAAAATTGACAAAAGTATATAAATGTGGGGCATACTTCTGCAAATATATGCAGCATTTATGGGAAGAATGAGCACAGAAAATATATTTGGCTAAAGCAACTTATTACTGTGGAACTACAGAGCTTCGATGTCCTTTCTCTCCTAGTGAAACTCAACTCTTTATCTTTTCTGCCACCATAGATCAAAATGCATGAAGCCACTTTTAGTCTCCAGTGAATGCTTTTTCTATACTGGGTTTGTATGGAGTGTATGCCTCTGCTTTTTCGATTATGTCTTCATTTTTCTCAAACTATTTGACTACTGCATGAAATACCTGCTTCTGTGCAAATAACTTTGCTCCTCTACATCATGTTGCATAGTGAGTGGAAGAGAAACAAGAAAATCCTTTTCCAACCTTCTGAAATTCTTTCTCTGGTAGGGTTCTTCTTTCTCTCCTGGATCCATGCTGGGATTGCTTTTAAGTCACTGGACAATGTGTTTTAAAGGTCATACATAGGTATGTCCAATCATTATTCATTCAATGATATTGCTCACTTATGATTAATTCAAAAGACTTGTTTACATCTCAGAAAGTGTTCATATAGTGTGTCTGAATGTTTACAATTAGTTTGACATTTTATTATTTGCCCTTTTCCTCTGGGTAGGATTGGATTTTGAGGATATAGCTCCTTACAAAGGACTCAGGAAATCATACACACATATTTACAACTGATAGACTAAATACAAATCAGTTATTAAATGAACAAAACACACCTACAGGCAAAAATTTATCAGCCTAGTTTGAGTTACTCTATATGTCAAATGAAAGATGGTATTTGAAACAATGTGATTTAGATTTTTCATTAATTCACTTAGAATTCCCCTCTACCTGATTTAACTAATTAGATTGTATTATAGTTTCTTATCATAAAATTCATATGTTCCAAATCTTCTGAGATAATGAATTTGGACCTATGGAAAAAATAGACTGATTTTCTATTTTTGTCACAGTGAATTTATCATGGATATAAGAGGAAGGGAATATATATATATATATATATATATATATATATATATATATATATACAGAGAGAGAGAGAGATGTCATATATATCAACAAAATTATCAGCGCACATTTGATTGCTGAATTGCTTAGTGAGCATTTTTAGCATTATTATACATAAAGCAGACAGAACAGCTTGATTCTTGAAGACTGTTTGTAATAGTATTAAGAAAACTGAAGTTTTGCTTTGCTTTGTACAATGAGCACATGTGCTATTAAGAATCACAGATGAGTACAAAATAAAAAATAGTAGAATGTCATCTTTAACAGTCATATGTTTTTGTTTTTTCCCCATCATAGAAGATGGCATACCCCTTGAGAGTATAACTGTGAAATTTGGAAAATACAAAAAGCTCCTATATCTTCATACAAAGAACCATCTGTTGAAAGGAAACAAATTTGAGATTTAATTATTCTCATATATTTATTTTTCTTTGTGTTATTTTTGGTATGGTGTTAAAGGAATGAGGCTGACTTTAAGGTGATGCAAAGAAGAAATTCTGTGTGCCAATGCTGTTAGTAGTCATGATAGATTTATGTTAGGCTAAGAGCATGTGTTTTAATAGAAAGGATCTCAGGATTAAAATGATAATGTAGTCATATGAAGAGTTAGTTGAGTTATCACAAATTTCAGAAGGACTTATTTTTTAGTTATACAAAATATTATTGATATAATAAAGTTACTACATAGAAAAAATTAAATGAAATGTAACAAATATGTTCTGGTGCCATTCTCTTAAAGGCATACAGTGTATCTTTACTCTCAGGATTCTGTAGAGACTTGGGAGTGTTTCTTCTCTATTCACATAAGCTTTAACTCCACTCCCACCTTGGTCGCAGTTTTCCCCATTTCCAAGGGCTAGTGATTAGCACTCTAGTTTCATTTAAATCTAATATTAATTGAATTTTGAAGTACATATTTACTTTAAAAATCCTCTTACTTCTAGTGTGTTCTCTTGACGATTATTTCTAATTTGTCCTATATGTGTCTTGTTTCTACCTAGTTCTTTTCATGTGGTCTTTCCCGTTTTTGTATTCCCAGTGCTTAGTGTAGTGCCTGACACATAGAAGGTGCTTAAGAAATATTTATTGACTGACTGAGATATAGTAATAACAAATGTACCAATGTTTTTCCCCTAACAGCTTGGGGGCATAATCTCTACCTCAGTCTTTGAAGGAGCAAAGGGTGGGGTAGGAAGCTAGGAGAAATTAAACTCAAAGCTTAGCTACATTCCTTCATAATTTTAAACCCACCAATTTTACATACACAGACAGAGTCACTGCCAGATAAATCTTTCTACCAGTCTGGGGTCAAAAATATCTTCCCTAAAGATTGTTCTTTTCTCCTTACTTTTCTGGACATTGTTAAATTACTTTTAAAATTTTCCATATGCTAAATGATTCAGCTATCATTTGTATTGAACTGGTGTACATATTATATTATACTTTGTAAGATCCAGTTAACAATAATTTCTGTATACCAATAGTATACTACTGGCATGTCTAATAACTACATTCATATTTTTGAAGTAGTGATGAGCTTAACATTTTGAGATATCTGCAGCAACTGAAATGTGATTTTTAAAAAATCTGTGATTTGTATTGATGTAAAAGTCATAGTTACTGCTAATATTACTGTGGTTTGTTGCCTATGTTCAAAATAGAAATAAGTGCTAAAGAAAGGAAGCAAGATTAAGAAAGGGTGCTTTGCAGTCTTACTAGTTTTATTCCTCATTCTTGTTTTTAGTTCCAAAAGTCTTTCAGAATAGATTGTACCCAAGAAAAGGGTAAAACAATAATCACATTTTTTAATGATTTCTGCCTCTCTCCTTCCAATTCTGTTTCTGATTCCATTTCTATTGCTCTGTCTTTATTTCTGTCTGTCTTCCTATTTTCTGTTTTTCTCTTAATATATTCAAAATATCTCATCATTTGCCTACCATTTGCCCAACATTTTGCATATTGTCTAGTGCAAATTTTCTTCAAGGATCAATGTTGACTTCACAGTTAAAGTTGGTCTTACTTTGATTATCCTTACTTTCACTTTTTCTCTGACAAAGCAGTTTTTCCTGTGACCTTGAAGTCTGAATTTTCCACTCACGAAATGTAATTCCCTAAAGTGACAATGGGAAGAAAAGATGTCACATTCAACTTAGCTGGACCTTCCAAAGAAGCCAAGGAGAATTCAAATAAGAGATGTGAAGAACTGGTATTACATATTGGAAAGAATACTAACTTTATTGAAAAGGATACTACAGTAGAAGCTTCTAGGCCTTGTGAAATCTAGATTGCTTTTCTGTTCCTGAATTTTTTCTTTCTTAGTTGCTTGCAATATATTTTATCTTTAACCTAGGAATTTTGAAACTTGACTATGACATTCCTATAAGTGTTCTTCCTAAATGTCTTTCAGATGATGATCAATGGATTCTTTCTATTTCTACTTTGTCTTTTTGTTCAGGAACTTCAGGGCTTTTTTTTTTTTTTTTTTTTTTTTCTTTTTGGTTTTTTATTTACAAAACATAGGCATGGGTAATTTTTTCAACACTGACTCTTGCAAAATCTTCTCTTCCAAATTTCCCCTTCCTTTCCTCCCCTCTCTCCCCTAGATGGCAAGTAGTTCAATGCATGTTAAATATGTTAAAATATATGTTAAATGCAATATATATGTATACATAGATATAGTTATCTTGCTGCATAAGAAAAATTGGATCTAGAAAAAAAAAAAACCTGAGAAGGAAAACAAAAATGCAAGCAAACTATAACAGAAAGAATAAAAAATGCTACGTTTTGGTCCTCTCTCTGGGTGAAATGGCTCTCTTCATTACTGAACAATTGGAATTGGTTTAAATCATCTCATTGTTGAAGACAGCCACATCCATCGGAATTGATCATCATATAGTTTTATTGTTTCCGTGCATAATGATCTCCTGGTTCTGCTCTTTTCACTCAGCATCAATTCATCTAAGTCTCTCTAGGCCTTTCTGAAACCATCCTGTTGATCATTTCTTACAGAACAATAATATTCCATAACATTCATATGCCATAATTTATTCAGCCATTCTCCATTCAGTTTCAAGTTTCTAGACAGGAAAAAAAGGGCTGCCACAAACATTTTTGCACATGTGGGTCCCTTTCCCTCCTTTAAGATCTGTTTGCAATGTAAGTCCAGTAGAAACATTGCTGGGTCAAAGAGTATGCACAGTTTGATAACTTTTTGAACATAGTTCCATATTGCTCTCCAGAATGGTTGGATCCATTCAAAGTTCCACCAGCAATGTTATCAAGGTCCCAGTTTTCCCACATTCCCTCCAACAATCATCATTATCTTTTCTTGTCATCTTAGCCAATTTGAGAGGATATGATGTAGTGGTATCTCAGAGTTACTTAATTCTCATTTCTCTGATCAGTAGTGATTTTGGAGTACCTTTTCAAATGACTAGAAATAGCTTCAATTTCTTCACCTGAAAATTGTCAGTTCATATCCTTTGACCATTTATCAATTAAAGTATGGCTTGATTTCTTATACATTTGAATCAATTCTCTATATATTTTGGAAATGAGGCCTTTTTCAGAACTTTTGAATGTAAAAATGTTTTCCTAATTTATTGCTTCCCTTCTAAAATTATCTGCATTACTTTTGTTTGTATAAAAACTTTGAAATTTAATATAATCAAAATTATCTATTTTGTGATCCATAATGATCTCTAGTTCTTCTTTGGTCACAAATTCCTTCCTCCTTCATAGGTCTGAGAGGTAAACTATCCTATGTTCTTGTAATTTAGTTATAATCTCATTATTTATGTCTAGATTATGAACCCATTTTGACCTTATCTTGGTATATGGTATTAAGTGTGGATCAATGTCTAGTTTCTGCCAGAATAATTTCCAATTTTCTCAGCAGTTTTTGTCAAATAGTGAATTCTTATCCCAAAAGCTGGGGTCTTTAGGTTTGTCAAACACTAGATTTCTATAGTTATTGACTTATTTTGTCCTGTGAACCTAACCTATTCCACAAATCAACTAGTCTATTTCTAAACCAGTACCAAATGGTTTTGATGACCGCAGCTTATACTTTTAGATCAGGTACACCTTTATTTGATTTTTTTTTTCCATGAGTTCCTTGAAATTCTAGACCGTTTGTTCTTCCATATGAATTTTTTTGTTATTTTTTTCTAGGTCATTAAAATAGTTTTTTGGAGTTTTATTG
This sequence comes from Sminthopsis crassicaudata, assembly GCF_048593235.1. Classification (NCBI taxonomy): domain Eukaryota; kingdom Metazoa; phylum Chordata; class Mammalia; order Dasyuromorphia; family Dasyuridae; genus Sminthopsis; species Sminthopsis crassicaudata. The sequence continues at coordinate 549,862,310 of NC_133617.1, read as the reverse complement.
GTATAGCACTAAATAAATGGATTAGTTTAGGTAGTATTGTCATCTTTATTATATTTGCTCAACCTATCCAAGAGCATTTTATATTTTTCCATTTAGATCTGACTTTTTTGTATGGAAAGTGTTTTGTAGTTTTACTTATATAATTCCTGACTTTCCCTGGGCAGATAGATTCCAAAATATTTTATACTATTGAATTATTTAATGGAATTTCTTTTTGTATCCCTTGCTATTTGATTTTGTTAGTGATGTATAAACATACAGATGATTTATGTGGATTCATTTTGTATCCTGCAACTTTTCTAAAGGTGTGGATTATTTTTAGTAGCTTTTTGGTTGATTCTCAGGGATTCTCTAAGTATACCATGATATCATCTGCAAAGAGTGATAATTTGGTTTCTTCATTACATATTCTAATTTCTTTCATCTCTTTTTCTTTTCTTATTGTGAAAGCTAGCATTTCTAATACAATATTGAATAGTAATGATGATAGTGGGCAACCTTGCTTCACCCCTGATCTTACTAGCAATGTTTCCAGTTTATCCCTATTATATATGATGCTTACTGATGGTTTTAAATAGGTGCTACTGATTATTTTAAGGAAAAGTCCATTTTATCAAATGCTTTTTCTGCATCTATTGAGATAATCATGTGATTTTTGTTAATTTGGTTATTGATGTAGTTAATTTTGCTAATTGTTTTCCTAATATTGAACTAGCCCTGCATTCCTGGTATAAATCGTACTTGGTCATGCTATATTATCCTGGGGATGATTATCTATAATCTGAAAAAAAATCTGTAATTAGAAAAAAATGCATTTACTATTACTGCCTTTCTCCATTTGATTTGATTTGATTTTGACCCAATATGTAGTCAATTTTTGTATTGTTTCCATGAACTGCCTGAGAAGAAAGTGTACTCCTTTCTGTCTCCATTCAATTTTCTCCAAAGATCTAACTTTTTAGTATTCTGTTTACCTCTTTAACTTCTTTTCTTCTTTATTGGATGGCTTGATTTATCTAGTTCTGAGAGATAAAGGTTGAAATCTCCCACTATTATAGTTTTGCTGTCTGTTTCTTCTTTCAGTTACTTTAACTTCTCCTCTAAGAATTTGGATACTATGCCACTTGGAGCATATATGTTTAGTATTGATATTGCTTCATTATTTATGGTACCCTTTAGCAAGATATAGTTTCCTTCCTTATCTTTTAATTAGATCAATTTTTGCTTTTGCTTGATCTGAAATCAGAATGGCTACCTCTGCTTTTTTTTTACTTCACCTGAAGCATAATATATTTTGCTCTAGCCTTTTACCTTTACTCTGCTTTAAATGTGTTTCTTGTAAACAACATATTGTAGGATTCTGACTTTTAATACAGTCTGCTATCCATTTACACTTTATGGGAGCGTTCACCCCACTCACATGTATGAATAAAACTATTAATTCTGTATTTCCTGCCACCTTATTATCCCCAGATTATACTTTTCTCTTTCCTTTTCCCCTTTCCCTCCTCCTTAGAATCTAACTTATGAGCACCACTTGCCTCAGGCAGTCCTCCCTCTTTAGAATCCCTTCCACTTTAGAGTCCTTCTTTCTTTCTTATACCTTTCCTCTAATTGTTTTCCCTTCTATTTAGCCTACCCCTTCGCTTTTTTACTTTCTTCTTCTGCTTTTCAATAAGGAGACAGAAGTTTCTCTGTAAACCAAATATATCTAATATTTTGTCTTTGAGCCAAATCTGATGACAGTAAGATTCACACAATATTCATTCCCCTCCCTCTTTCAATCAAATATAATAGGTTTCTGTAATGTCCAAACTAGCTCTCTGGAGAATCTCTGAAAGAGCCTTGATCTTAGTGGAGGAGTGATGAAAGCAGGAAAGCCACCAGGAGGATCTCTGTTTTTGTCTTCTGTGTCTCCCTCTATGTTTGAGTCTCTTCTCTCTGTGTGTCTGATTACATCATTACATCACATTAAGTATATGCCAACTAGAGTGATTATATCATTATATCACACTAAGTATATATGAACTAGACAATCATTATCTCATCGATCATAATGAGTAAGTGCTTAACTATAAGCACCCTGCTGTAAGTATCCTTGCTTCAAGTAGTACACAGGTGGTCATGCCCTCCCTGACTTTTCAGGGGGGAAGGTGAGAAATTCCAAAGGGAAAATGGGAAGCCAAACCAGATATTTTTAGCAGGTTTTCTCTGGGCTGAAGGATCTTATATCTCACTCAGAGTTCCCCCATTATCTGTGGCCCTCTACATCTCCCACTTTCTTTTCTTTTACTTGAAACAGTTATACATAAATCCACCAGTATGGGAAGTATTATACAAGCACATAGTAATATAGCACAGGCTAGTAGTGACATAACAAACAATATGAATTAATATGAGGAATTATACATGTCCATAAGTCTTAGAGGGAGAAGTATATAAATAACAATCACACATACACCTCCTTCAGCAGTCAAAAGATAGTCCAAAACCAATCTATTTTCTATGACTTCATGTGTCAAGGAATCCAGTGATTCCTGAAGATTTTAAAATCCTGCAGCAGTCTCATTACCAATTTTTGATGTTCATGTGTCAATTGTCATATACATTGGTTTAACAGCCATGCTTTTTCAATGGCACATGTAATCAGAGATGGAACCACTAGATGTTTCTTTGGTCTTTTCCTTTGTTTTGAGAGTCTTCCCTTTTTCTGTCTTTCTCTGATGGACAAAGTGAATATGATTTGTTGGCACTCATCTGATTCTTTCTCCATCTATAGACATACAAGCAAATCCTCTCTCTCAAGCAGTTAACCTATCTGGTCCCTTCTATTCACCATTTTTGGATCTCTCCACATCACCTGGTGATTATCTAAAGATAGTGGAGCTGCACTCACTGGACACTGCCCTTCCAAAGCTAATGCAGCTTTATCAAAAATCAAAAAAATTAATAATATAAAGAGCTAAATTTAAAAGTTCTCTAGGGTTACCTATGGCTCCCTTTTTCATTTGTTTGGAGGAGTGTCTTGATGTCTCTGTGTCTCTTTTCTTCTTTTGCCTGTCTTTGAGGATTAAAAGGTATGCAGGTGGTGTGGAAAATCTTATACTGTACACAAAAGTATGCAAAATGTTTAGAAGTATATGTAGGTCCATTATTTGTTTTTATTGTTTGTGGCACACCCATAATTGCAAAAGCTTATATAAGAAATTCAGTGACTACTCAGGTTGTCTCTTTTGCTTTTGGTATTGCAAAAGTAAATCCTGAAAAGGTGTCTCCTACAAAATGGATAAAAGACAGATAACCAAAAGATTTATAATGAGTCACATCCATTTGCCAAATTTCAAAACCATAAGGGTTTTTCCCCAAAGGGAGCATAGGAGTGTGGGAAAGAAGACAAGATGTACAGCCTTTTACTATGCTCCTACCTTCCTCTTTTGTTATCCCAAATTGCAAACACAAGGCTCGAGCAGTCTGATGATATTTAGAATGAGATTCTTGGGCTGCCTGTAATAAAGGAGCATTGGCTAACATGGTGAGAAGGTAATCTGCTTTTTAATTTCCATAAAAAATAGAACCTGGAAGTCCACTATGAGAGTGGACATGGAAGATATAAATCTTACCTTGACATTTACTTACTTTCCTTAAAGACCTGATATATATTAGAAGCTACAAATTTTATTTGGGCTGTGGAATTTTTTTGTATTACGCCTACTGAATAAGCTGAATCAGATATTATATATTTACATCTCCTGGATAATAAGAGCTAGCATGATTGCATATAATGCATTTTGCTGAGTGGATTGAAAAGAAGTTCTGACTACTCTCTTTATAGTTAAGTCATAAAAGTATACAGCACAAATATTATGTTTGGATGCATCTGTAAAGATAGTTGGTCCTTTAAGAGGAACTTTAGAAAGCTTTTCTTCAGAAAGCCATTGCCAATTATGTAATAGTAGGGTTATCTTTAATGGAGACTCATGTGTAAAATTTGGATCTGTGGCCAATAAAATTTGCCACTCTGGGATGGTTTCACAACATACTTTAATTTGTGCATTGGTATAAAATCTTATACCAGATCTTATCCCAGATAATTGTGCTGCTTGCTTAATGGCCTTTAATAAAAATTTAGCCACAATTACTGGGTATGGAATAAGGCTTTGTTCTGGTAGTGCTGGGAGGTTCACCCACTCTATCACACTGTCTCCTGATGAAGGACTGCTGTGGGTGCCTCTTTTGTAGCAAAAACTGATATTTCTAAGGGTTTCTGAGTGATTCTTTCAATCACATTGGATAAAGCCAGTTCAACTTCTCTCAAAGCCTCTTGAGATTCTTTTGTAAGCTGGCATGGTGATTTTAAAGCATTGTCTCCCCTTAAAATGTCATACAATGACAAGCTTCCTCTACAAGTGGCCACAGCTGTACTGGGGTTGTGCTGACTCACTCCCAGAGCTGGGTGGGCATGGCCAGGTCCCATGAGATTCTGGCGCTTTGGGGTTGACACTTTACCTTTTATGTTTGTATTGGATGTTTTATAATTTCTTTGTTGATATACTGGCTTGCTATCTGGGCAGAGTAGCCAATACTAGTGTAGATTCCTCCCTATGGATTCTCCTCTGGGCAGAGTCTGCACCTACACATGGAGACCACACCGCACCCCTGGTCTGCACAACAGACGCTGGCATTTCTGCTCTGCCTGCTTATATCTGGCCACCTCCCTCTGTGACAGATCAAAACAGACCTTTTATGGTGATCTTCAAAATTATCTTCTGCTGGTAATTTGCTGGATTTCCAATATTGATGGACTCTGCCAGTCCAGCAACTGAATTTGCTAATTAGTTGATGGCCTTAGAAGATCAGAATGAAGAGTGTGTCCTTTCTGCCATCTTGGCTCCACCCCCAGGATATTTTTTTTTAATTATTTCTTGTAGTATTCTATCCCGGTTCTCTTTTCAATCTCAACCTTCAAGTAATCCAACAATTTTTATATTGTCTCTCCTCAATTTTTTCTCCAGATCAGTTGTTTTTCTATTTTTTTTCTTATTTTTTTTCTGAGATGTTTAGATTCTCATTTTTTGTCATATCTTTTATCATATTTTGGTGTCTTATACTATCATTTGATTCCATTTGTCCTATTCTGGCTTTCCAGGAGTTGTTTTCTTCCTTTAGATTTTCTATCTCAGGAGCAGCTAGATGGATAGAGTACTAGTCCTGAAGTTAGGAGGAGCTGAGTTCAAGTTTGGTTTCAGAGACTTTAACAATTCCTAGCTATGTGACCCTAGACAAGTCACTTAATCCCAATTGCCTTAAATAAAAAAAAAAAAAAAAAAAAAAAGATTTTCTATCTCTTTTTCTAATTGATTAACTTCCTTTTCATACTTTTCTTGAATAGCTTTTTTTTTCTTCTAATTTTTTTCTCATTTTCTCTTATTTGATTTTTGAAATTTTTTTAGTTTTTTTTTTTTTTTTCCAGCTTTCTTTTGGGGCTTTTAACCATTTGACTTTATTCTTTAAGGTAGGACCAATTCTTGTTTTTTTAATTTTACTATCTTCACTTAAACCCAGACATTCTTTTCCATCATAATAGCAATCAATAGTTGTGTTCTTTTCCTTTTGCTTACTCATTTTTAAATTTTATTTTATTAGTTGCCTAATATTAACATTATCAAGTTTTAATCTTGAGTTTTGGATAATGTTGCTTGAGGACTCAGGTCTTTCTTACTACTTATTTTTGAATTCTGTTCAGGAAATTAACAATCCAATCTCAGAGATTCCTTTCTTTCTTCCCAAAGCCCCAGCTGCATTGTCCAGATAATGTTCTTTCTCCATACAGTATGACATTCACCTGATTTATGCTCACTCCTTATTCATGGTTATATATATTTATATATATATATATATATATATATATATATATATATATATATATATATATATATATATATATATATAGTCAGCAATGGTAAAGCAAATAGTTCCTAAAACAGCAGGTGATTATTATTTTTATCCAATTGTATTCATTGTTCCTGTTCTAATTTAATAAAAATAATTTTTAAAAAACTTGAAGTTTGAGTTCATGTTTTTTCTTTAATCACATTTTCTCCTAAATTCTAAATAAGTATAATAAAAAGTTCTTTTCTCCTAAGTTCTGAATAAACACTATTAAATATAGTGTACTTTAATACTTTAGATATTGTCTTGAAGTTTGAATTTATTCATATTCAGGTTTTCTTGTCATTAGATCTGACTTCTGTATAACCATGCCTGTGGGAATGAGATATGGCTCAAGCAGTCATCTTTATTACCTGGGATTTATAATATAACCTTTTTCTGTGTTATTATTCTTATTTTATCTAGAAATAGTAACAATATTTTGTAAAGTATCATTTCATAGCATGTCATACACATTAGAACTATTCACTGTATACATTCCATTTATTAAATGTTTAAAGCTTCAAATCAAGGGTCAAGCTTTGGTATATTGAAGTTTTTCCTTCTTGTTCTATTGTTGAAAATTAAGGTAAATATCAAACATCAGAGCATAGAATCCTTTCATGAGCATTCTGTGAACAGTGACATTTTGGTGTATTTCTAGATACATAACAATTCTAGATAAATAATGGAACGTTTAATCAGTAAAGGGATGTGAGCTAGAAATGAAGATAATTAAGAGAATTGTTAAGTTTATGTTTCATTTTGCAATTTTATACACCTCTAAAATCTACCTTTATGTGTAGATAAAATAAGCAAATCTTATGTGGATTTATGAATCAAAATTCTCAAACCAGTTCTAAATTATATTCAAGATAAGTGGTACCTATTTCAAAAATAAATTGAAGCAGAAAGCATTTTTAAAGAAATCTGTGAAAGCAATGGTTATCTTTTGAAAGCAAATAGTTGGCATGAATATTTTCAAATTAGAAATTAGATTTAAAAAGGAAGACTCTAGGCCTCACAATCCCACCTCCATAATTATAAATTATGATAGCATAATAACAATTCTTTTTTAGGTTTTTTTCATTTGTTCAGATATTGCAAATATAACATTTCTATGTTTGTAATTATCTCTGATTGTCAGAGACATCATGTAATGAGTTCATACTATACTTTAGTTCCTTTTCCTCTGGTTTCTGAAGTTCTATCCCAAAGATCCCTATCACAAGTTCTCCACAATTTTTTCCTTAACTTGAAGTTTCATGGAAAAGAATGTTGATGAGGACATTGGCAGTATTTTTCTACCCTTCCCTATTTTATGATCATAAAGACATCTTTGCTCCAAAGAAGATTGTGAATACCATATCAGTTCTAATTGTTGCCTGCACATTTCCTAATTATTTTATTGACAGGACTTACCTTACAATGTCCCCAGGAATGTGGTGCCAGAATGATGCTTAGCTAATTTGTTGTCTACTCAAGATATAGCATGACTATTTCTACCAGTGCAAGAATCTATTGAATGAATCTCTCTTTTTGTAGACCTCCAATTACCTTATTTCACCATACGACTATAATTCTCTCATGCAGTCACTTCCTGTACCTCTTAATTCAACCCTGAACATTGATTGGTCTGCCTATTTGGACAGGCACAGAAGAGAGGAAATAAATTAGTCTACTTGAATGCTTCTTTGCCTTGGTGGATTAAAAAATATTGTTCAAGAATTGGTGAGTGGGTCCTTACTTTAGTTATAAACCACACTGGACCTGGCTCATTGATTAGATAACCCTTTGAAATTTTGCTACTGATATTCACAGGTCCAAAATATGTCTTCTTGAAAGATGTCAGGTTTCCTGTCCAGTTACTCTTATTGATAACAATGCAGATTGATTATCCCATCAGTCTCTTATTCTGTTTCCCTTAGCTAGCTCGCTTCTAAGTCAACTTGCTGTTGTTGTCAGCATGGCTTTGGAGGATAATATTCTCTAAATAGGCTTTGTAGAAAATAGCTACATGTGAATGACAATGAATTCACAGACTGTTGGAGCCAATTTGGGACTTAAAAGGGAATGTCAATCATTAACTCTATGTTGAAAGCAATAGTCCTATGTTTTGATACATTAAAGAGAAAAAACTATTTTGCTTAAAAAGAAATATAGAAAACTGGTAACATTGAGAAGGAAGCAGCAACAACAAGGAAGGGACATAATTAGTATTCACTCTCAAAACTAGGACAATAGCTGATACCACCTAAATAGGATAAGAAAGGAGAGAGAAAGATTCAAGTATGTAGCCAGAGCTTCGGACATGATCATCCACAGATTACAGCAGAAGGGAGTCTATGATGTAAGAAGTCATCCCTTGGACTTATTATATTATTATAATACTTCATTTCTTACATATTGAAATGTAATGTTCTTCTCTAAAATATAGTGGTCTTTGAGAGCAGGTTTCTTGGGGAGCTCCTGGACCACAACATGGTAAGAAATTCAGACAAAGATTATGGGATTATAAGGAAGATATGGGTCTTAACCACATTTGTAGGTTGACTTCCCACTTTTTGTGTCACAAAAAGAGAGGTAATGATGAGCAAGACTATATGGGTAACAACCCATTAGCCCAGGAACGTGGAATTCCTCTTTTGCTAAAAAAAAAAGTGATTTTTTTTTTTTCTGGAAGAGATTGGGTGATTTGGATGAAACTATAGGCAGAAGTTTTACCAAATTTGCTTATGACAAAGATTTGAGAATAGACTGAATTTATGGACCAAAAGTGACATGACAATTTTAATTCAGACAATTTAAGTTTTTGTTTTTGTTTTTTAATTACCTTTACAGATATAAGATAAGAGTAATAGAGCAGTTCATTAGCTTCTTCATTTGTAAAAAAGAAGAGGTTGGACTAGGTTTGAAATGAAATGCAGAATCATACATTTTCATAAAATCTTGAAATCTAAGAATTTAGGGGCAGCTAAATGGCATAGTGGATAGAACACCAGAGCTGAAGTCAGGAGGACCAAAGTTCAAATTTGGCCTCAGACACTTAACATTTCCTAGTTGTGTGACCCTGGATAAGTCACTTAACCCCAATTGTCTCAGCAAAAAAAAAAAAAAAAAAGAAAGAAAGAAAAAAGAAATCTAAGAATTCTTGAATATAGAAAAAATGTTGGTAGGTAATGCAAAAATTGAGGACATAATCATATCTGTGGTAGTTGTCAGCAAGTAAGAAAAGATGATGGAGTGTGAGTATATTTTGAAGAACTGGAAGTTAGAACATTCAAGAGAAAAATCAAAATATATTCTGAACAATCTTAGCAGGAATTAAAGTAGAGAGAGATTGAAGTAGAGAGAGATTGTGAATCAGCATTTACCTCTTTGAGGAGAATGTCTTGGGAATTGTAGACAGTGTCACCCAAAGCTGAATTGAGTTATACATTTAAATAGCAAGAGTCTTACAGGAAAAGAGAGTATTAATTGATAGCAAGAGAAGAAACATCTGGAAGTGATGACAGAAAGCAGAGGATATTTTTATTTCCAACTAGGACCATTGAGTTGAAAGACATGGGAAAAGGTACAAATAGTACTTGAAAGGATGATCAAGGATGCAGTTTATTTGAGTTGAACACTCATAGTAGTGCTACAAGATAAAAAAAACATGATATAAACATTCCAAACCTAGTGATTAACCCTAATAAATTATTCAATATGAAACACATTCTTCAAGTTACCTTCGGTCTTTACTTTAGTATTCCACATAAAATTTATGTTGCACCTTAAGAACCAGAAAATCAAAGAATATGATAGAATTATATAGGATTTGAGAGTTGTAAGGGACTTATATAAATTTAACATTCATTTTAAAGATGGATAAGTTAAAACTTATAAAAATTAAGTTTCTTGCCCTAGGTCAAATAGCTAGTTAATGGCAGAGTGAGGATGAGAACTCAAATTCCCTAAGCTCAATGTTTAATATTTTTTCCCATCATATCCTAGTGACTTCCTCCTAATTGCCGTAATAAGAATTTTAAAAGCTGCTAAAATTGAATAAATAACATATAAACTTGAAAGTTTTTAGCTGTTTACTAATGTCACTATTCTTAAATTTTAACTATATCATTTGAGTTAAATATATGACACCATGTAATAAGAAATTTTAAGTTTATTAACATTAATGTGATATACAGTCATTAATGACTAACTATTATTAATTATTGATTAATCACTCTGGAAGAACTATCTTTATATCTGTATCTTCTAAACATTTTGGAAAATTCTCTCTTTCTCTCTCTCTTTCTCTCTCTCTCTCTCTCTCTCTCTCTCTCTCTCTCTCTCTCTCTCTCTCTTTTTCTTTCTCTCTGTATAAATATACACATAGCTTTATATTCCCCCTTATTTAGGAGATTAAGTAGACTTTTTTTTTTGCCATGCTTATGTATGGCAAATCCATTTCTTTGTCAACTCTTAAAAATTAATATTGATTGTTTACTATCTTTATATCTGTATCTTCTAAACATTTTGGAAAATTCTCTCTCTCTTTCTTTCTCTCTCTCTCTCTCTTTCTCTCTCTCTCTCTCTCTCTCTCTCTCTCTCTCACTCTCTCTCTCTCTTTCTCTTTCTCTCTGTATAAATATACACATAGCTTTATATTCCCCCTTATTTAGGAGATTAAGTAGACTTTTTTTTTTTTTTTGCCATGCTTATGTATGGCAAATCCATTTCTTTGTCAACTCTTAAAAATTAATATTGATTGTTTTCAAAGTCATCTGACTATAATCCACACACCATTAAAAGAGACAGATGAATAGACTGGCTATATTAAAAATAATTTAGTTTCATGTCTTTAGGTGAGACTGATTTTAAAAGTTTTTATGGCAGTTTATATTGAAGTATGGGTTATTATAGGCTTTAATGATATTAATTATTTATTTAGTGGTTTTTAGAATTTTTTATTATTATTGATTATAAGAAATCATTGATTACTTCTCAATTTTAGCATCATTACATTAATAGATTTTTAGCTTAATTATTCCTATAATGCAAAAAAAAAAACACCACAAAAGATATTTATATATTTTATAGGGAAAAAAGACAAAATATCTAATTAGTTTTTTTTCCATAATTTTACTATTCTGACCAAATTATTGGTCAGACTAATATTTTTTATTTTTGTGTTTTTCAGTTATTTTCAAATAGTATTTTTTTGTTTAAATGATAGGTAGATGGAAATTTGCTTTTCCTAGTTTTTATTCTTAAGAGACATTCATAATTTTTACAGTAAATTGTTTAGATTTTGAGCAGAGATGGTTTGAGAGGTTATAGATTTTTTCTTTTGCTTTCTAGATCAGTTTTGTGCCTTTCTGTTTACATACAGGTTGCACTATTTGGACATCCACATTATAATGACTCCTTCAATAAAGGTTCTTCATCATACCATGGAGATAATTCTAAGCTCATCTAATTAGACATAAGCTATGGAAGTTAAGTTGTAAAGGCTTTGAGTATATGATATATAGTTACTAAGGACTAGTAACAGATTTTGTTAATTATTTGAGAATCAGCTCAAAAGTGCAGAAAATCTTATTGATAGAATGTTGACCACTTGATAATGTCACAATGAATTTTGGGGGTCTTATCTACTGATAGTGATGAACTATAATGAAGAACTCTTCACTGGGGGGGATAAGGTGTTGACATCTGTGTCATCAGAGATACAAAAATCATCACAATTTTTGAAATATTAGATGCATAGGGTAATGCGTCTTTTAACAAGCTCTTACTTTGAATTGCGTTAATGAATTACTTCTCAGGTAAAAGTCATTAATTGTATATTACATAAAAGTTTGGCAAGATGGCTGCCTATTTATGAGGAAAGTATTTTGGGACTTTTCATACTTTCATTACACAAGAGAGAACCTTAAGATAATAAAAATAATTTATAATTTGATAAAAAACTTATTTTTTAAAATCTCCAGAATAATACTTGAAAGTAAATAGACAAATTGTTAGTATGCTTATTTTACTGATGTGGAAATGGAAGCTCATAGAGATTAAGTAACTTGGTCAAACCCATATATTTTATTAATGTTATACCTAAAAGAGCAAGATACAGAAATTCATATGAACACAAAAGTACATTTAAAAAAGAGTTACATGTGCATTAGACTTTAAGATCATTTTCTTTATGCCTATAGATAATATGGAAATTTTAGTAATCTGAGGGTGACTTTCACAATCAACAATCAAGTGCTTACTAACTGCAAGTTAAATTGTTAATTAAGGAATAAAAAGACAAAAATAATCCCTGACCTCAAGAAACTTACATTTTAGTGGGAAAGAAAATGTGTACATGTATAAATATACATATGAACAGAGAAAGAAAAACAAGGTAACATTGGAAAAGAAAGTATTTAGAGCTAAGAGATTCATGAAAGGCCAAATGTGGAACATGGAATTGTGAGTCTTTGAAGTATAAACAAGGGATTAGAATAAATAGAAGTAAAATGTAATAACATTTTTGGCATTGGGGAATTGCCAGTACAAAGTTACAGAAATGAAAAATGGGGTATTATGTCTGAGGAATAGATAGAAGTCCAGCATGACTAGATCATGAAATATGTTTAAATGTTTAAACAGTCAGGAAAGCTAGAGTGAGATTAGATTGTTGCAGAGGGATAGGGTCTAAACCTTTAACTTCTTTAATATAGAGAACTTCAAGAGAAGCAAACTACCCTAAAAAATTGTGTACCATACTGAAAAATGTCTTCAAATCTCTAATGCAATTTTGCATCTTTAATATAATGCAGATATACTTTGTGCATAGATGTGTTCCTTAAAAACTAGTTGCTGTTTTAATTTTGTAAATTGAACATATTTTAAATGTATTGGGGGAGATGCTAAAATGAATCTCTCTATAGGCAAAACATGAGTTGTTTGAAGTATATTTTAAATAGTAACAACAAAACTATGGGATCTAACCTGACACCCTTGCTTTGCCCCTAAGTCCTTTATAGGCCTGCATCATCACATGATGAATGGGTCTCATCTCTCCCAGGATCTTGTTACTCATGAGTAACAAGATCATGGCACCTCCTCCCTCTTTTTCATAATAACTCCTCCAGGGTCAATGGTCAGAATTATTTGGGGACAAGCTCTACTCATTTCTTGCAGGGCTGTACCTATAATCAAATTTTCCTCTTATTAACTCTGACATTCTCTCATCCAGATCTACTTTTGCTTCAGGTTAAAACATTTTGCTGGCTATGGCATAGGACTGATATATGAAACATGTCTGCAATAATGACTAACTCATAACTTCTTAATGTAGAAGTATCACTCAGCATTGAATGTATAATGCAATCTTCTCCTTAAGACCCTTCCTCCAGTTGGAGTCATTAGCTTTAATGAAACTTGATCCAGAAGAAAATAGTACTCAATATTTAATTGAGAAAAACTTTTAACACCTTGGCAGTTCCACAGGGCTTTGCATTAATCAGTCTATATTCATGTTATTACATATTCTGACAAAATATTCATACAGGTGCAGCCAGAATATTTTTTTCAGGAAACATAAAAATATATTAAAATCTATTCAAAAAGGCCTCTCAAAGTCAGATTACTTGCTTCTTGAAATTAAGAATAACATTGATTTGACCTGTCTTTTTAAAAAAGCAACAAGAGCATCAGCACAATGGGAATTATAATAATTCAAATTTTAGTCTAAAGTCTTTGAAACACTATGAGAAAGTTGTAATCAGCATTGGGCTGAAAAAATAGCCTTTACTTTATTCTTCTTTAAATGTAACATCCCTAATGAGTAGACAAAAGGTTGGAGAAGAGTTTGTCTTGTAGAGCCTAAAGCTTCAAGAAGAATGAAACAGAGAATTATGTAGCTGTAAAGGGCAAAGTAGAAACCAGATACAAGCCAAAATGAGTGAAGAAGTGACCAGCAGACCCTGAGACTAGTGGGAAACATCAATCCAATAAATAACATGTTTCCTTCTCTATTTTTCTAGCAGAAAAGTCCATTAGTGGTCAGTATTAGATTTATGTTTTTCCTACTTCCAATTGAAAAAGTTTATTTCATCCCCTTGTTTTTGGGTGACTTATTATTTAATTGCTTACTTCAGTCAGCCAATCAATAATCATTTATTAAATAGCCGTAATGTGACAAGCATGAAGTTAAGTGCCTTTAAAGAGCTTAAAATATAGTGATGGAGACACAACTATGTGGAAACATGCAACATATAAGATAAATCAGAATTAATCAACAAAGGGAAGGCATTAGAATTTGGTGGGACTGAGGAAGGCTACTTATAGAAGGTGGAATTTTAACAAGGACTTGAAAAAAAAAAGCCAAGAGTAATAGAGGAAAAGGAAAAGGGTATGAAGGATGGCCATAAAAAAAAAATATATATATATATATATATATATGAAGCTGAGAAATGGAGTGTCTTGTTTGAGAAACAACAAAGAAGACAGTGTCACTAAATCAAAGTGTGTGTGTGTGTGTGTGTGTGTGTGTGTGTGTGTGTGTGTGTGTAAGGTGTAAGACTAGAATGATTAAAATAGTTAGAGACCAGATTATGAAGAGCTTTGGACACCAAAAGAATTCATATTTGATCATGGAGGTAATAGTTTGCTGCTAGAATTTATGTTGATATGATTGTACATATATTTGAGGAAAATCACTAAGGTAGAATGGAAGGTGAACTGGAATGAGGAGAAAATTGTAGTAGGCATAAACTTGCCCTACAGTGGTGGCAATATTAGGGAAGAGGGGGGGAATATTTGAGAGATATGAGGTATCAGTCCACTTTATAAAAATAAACAGCCAGATTTACATAAAACCAGATGCTACACACACAGATAATGTATATGTGAACCTCAATGTGTTTTGCTTTGACTTTTCCATTGGTGATGGCTGAGAAAGTAAGTAGAAAGTTAACCAACCCTCTAGAACACATCTGCTAGAGATTAAATTTCTACTGAAATCAACTTTGTAAACAAAATTTTAAAAACAAATTTAAACTTAAATATAAAACAAACACATTCACTGACAGTGTCACCAAAGACCTTTCAATTGCTACATTATTTTTCACTGTGCAATACTGAAAAGAAAAATGTGAAAACAGCTTTTTAGTTCATATGATCCTCATCTGACCAATGCCAGTCATATAAAAATAGATATCAGCAAAAAGTTAATTTTTAGTTGTCAGCCAGACATTTGAATGCCCAATTCAAGTTGTATTCTAAATATCAGAATAAGTCACCTGCACAGATTTTTCAAAATCTCATACAACCATGCACCCTTATATCATTCTAATAACAGCTGGCAGGAATCACAATCCAACAAGGGGCATGGTTGAGTACATCATGATGCCTTCCACAAAAAAATGACATAATTGTTATTAAAATAAATTTTAAATGAAATTTTAGACTATACTTTGTAAGTCAAAGAGAAAGAATTCATTGGGATAACTAGTAGATATTTACTTATTAGAAAGAAATACATATTCTTTAAAGTTTCTCAATCTACATTTTCGGAAACTAACACAAAAATCAAAGCATTACTTAAATAACCAGAATTTTTTAAACTATAAAATATAACCTGTAACATTAGGTATGTGGGGCTTCCAAAAATCATTATTCTTTTTGTAGTAATAAGTGACAATTCTTTTTGGCTCACAAAATTCACTGACCACTGTTGTGGATTCTTTATCCTAATACTCTCCTCTTCCCTTTCAGGTTAGGTTAGTTTTTCTGTTGAATATTTTTTAAATTGTTCTTGACATTTAATAAGCTCAAGGAACTAAATCTTAGGCCACTGACAAATATTAAGTCACCTGAGTCTAAAAAAAAGGGGGGGGGAAGAGAGCAGGAGGAAAACAAAGAGATTGGTAATTCTTCACTATTCTGACAATAGATTTGCAGCCTGAATAACACTGAGATGCTATAATCAATTGAAGATATGTTTTATTCTGAGTATATATCCTTTCTCTGCTCCAAAGAACAGCCTTCTGTTATGACTAAGTAAACCCCATTTTGTTAACTGTTAGATGGACTGAGAGTGTGTCATTTAGTGTCAGTCTTTAAACTAATAGAAAGCTTGCCTGAGTTAGATCTTTCTTTACATACTCCTTTGACATTGACCATTCATAGCTCTTTGTTCTTCCTTGTCAATAAGCTCAGAGATATTTCAAACTACCTACTCAACAAAGTATAAAGGTCTTTCAGATATTTAATAAATTATCCAGTTAATTTAATTAAATTTAATTAGTATAGAAGGAAATTTTGACATTAGTAATTGCCTGTATAGTAGTAGTTTTTTTTTTTTTTTAAAGTGCCCTAAAATTCACCTTGCATTATAAAGATATAATCTTAGAACATAGCAAATTAATTTTAGGCTAGTTTTCTGAATTTCATTGAGCCCTTATTAATGCTATTTCCCTTCATATTCTGGGCTTGTTCTATTTAGGGCTTGTTTTCATGATGATTATTTATATGATTGATATTAATAAATGTTTTTAAAAGAATTTGTTACTCACAATCCATGGATTGGCTATATTAAACTATTTAGAGAGAACAGAAGAGAAAAGAATCTGTGTCCAGTATTAATTTGACAGACACTTAAACATGTTCAAAACTTTATTAAAATAATAGCACAACTGGATTTGTAACACAAACCCTAAAGAATTTTCCTTCCTATGCTCCTTCTAATCAGTTGGATGACATTCCCCATAAATATGTAAACAACTAATAAATCCAACATAATAAGTCTATTCTAATTTTCTTTTATTTTGATTGTTCAAACAGAGGAACACTTTTTATCCTCTTTCAGACAAATTTCCTATTTATTTTTCTCATAGTTGGACTCTGAAAACATATTGATATGCCATAATGAAGATTATTATATTATTTAACAAAGCCTTTTGTCATCCCAAGCTTTTCCAACTTATCTTAGAACATAACTTTTTGAATAGAGCTTGTGGGGGGGGTAGGTAACATCAGAGTATCTCAGACTTACTGACATTTTAAAAAGTAGATAAGATTAGTAATAGGGGGGAGGAAGCGATAAAAATATATTTCATTTCATCACCAAAGACATAAAAACAAACACCTTGGCCAAAGGAATTCAATAAGTCACTAGAAAAAATGTTCATAACCTATAGGCTGCCTGGTTGTTTCACTTGGTAGTCCACACTTTCCAAATTTTTGTTCTTGATATAGCACCAGTGATATTACAGTTGATTTAAAAGTCCAATTTCAAGAATTCCTGACCAGTTTGCTTATCAATTATTTTTTCTTTCCATTTAAAAGATTTTGCTTTTACAAACAGAATTTTCAAGCTTAATTCAAGTATGTTGTAGAATTATATAGAATTGACATTTTCCTAGTTGACTCCTAATGGAGTTGTTGGTAATCATGGTTTTAAGGAAAACAACACAGAATGTGGAGCACAGAGATATGTAGTCTCTGCTTTACTATCTGTATTATTTTTTTTTAACCTCAATGTTCTCATTAGAGAACTGATGATGATAATATATATATATATATATGTATATATATATATATATATATATATATATATATACACACATACACACACCTTACAAGATTGTTATAAGGATCAAAAATATAACATATATGAAAATTCTTTAAAATGTCACTATTGTAACTTAAGAAGATACTTAATCCAACTTGACTTTTCTATAAATCTCCTCCATAAGGCCTTTTTTACAGACCTCTTATAAGAGAGAAAGTATTTCCTCTTGAGGTATCCAATTCCAATTTTTGATAGCTCTAATTGTTAGGCAATTTGTCTGAAAGGCATATATGTCTGTGTAATTTACATATGACCACATAGGTTGTTTAAATGTTCAGATGTAGACATCATGGAAAAATATCTCTGGAATCTCTCTCTTCCAAGTATCTCTGATCTGAGGCTATAATTTTTAGGGACTCAGAAAGGAAAGCATTTCCTAGATACTTTCAAAGGGAACTTCTAGTTTATACTTTGCCATTTTATTTCCTTCTCTATCAAAAGATGATTTCATAAAAAGCCATCAAAAATAGGGCTTTTATGAACAGTGAATAGGGAATAAAAAATAAACTCATTTATATAAATAAGCAAAAATCAGATATTTCTGATGCCTTTTTGATACCAAAAGTATACCCAAAAAATACACAATCATGAATGAGGTTTTTTGTTTGTTTTTTTTTTTTTTTTAAAGTGGGATCAAGGTGAAATCTCAATTCAAGACAAGATAGAACAATCTCATTCAAAGAAAATTTCTAGAAAACTAATCTAAAAATGAAGAGATTGTTGGCTTTCAACAGGGAAAACCTTGATTTTACACATGAGAAACTAAGCACTGAGATTTCACAGAGCACACTCTTAATAAGTACCAGAGCTTGGATTCAAATGAGGTCCTCAGGTTCTGTTTCCAAATCCAGTATTCTTTCCGGAATGCTGGCAATTTGGAGTCAAATTTTAATGCATCTTTCATACAATTCTTATGAGTTTATACATTATTGAGTAGCCAGAAAAAAAGGATAGATATAAATATTATGGGACTGTCTGTAGGTATTGATGCCCATGTTTAGATCATCTACAATTCTTTGAGTAATAATCAGTTCTGAGTATGTCAAATTCTCCTAGAAAACTACAAGTTTCATAAGAGCAGGACTTAAGTCTTTTCTAAAATCTATATTTCCACAGCATATTTTATTTATTTGTTTGTTTATTTATTTATTTCCCTCAGCACTTTTTCTGCACATAGGAATAACTTATTAAATATATTCAAATTTTATTTCCCTTTCATACTAGCAATTTTTTTTAACCTTTGTAGTCATTTTTTTGTACTGGATCTGGGACTCATCCATGAAGCCTGCTTAGAATTCCTTGAAATAAAAGCTTTCAGAAACTAAAAATGTTAGTACTATTACCAACATAGAACACTGATAATGTCTAAGTGATGTCTTTATGAGACTGAGGAAATAATTTGCCTAAGGCTATATATGAACTTAAAAAGTTCTGTAATTAAATCTCATACCCCTCAAGTACTACCTAAACTTGATTTAAATTCTACATCAAGAAAATAGTAATAATACAAAGAGAGGAAAGTATAAATAACTTAACTTCTACTACTGATGTGAATATTTAAAATCCCTTCAGAAAATTGAGTTTCTCTATGTTTGTCTTCTGTTTAGCTTTAAGAATAATAAACTTTGGATTGTTTTATGTAAAACAGGACTTGAATTTTCTGAAGTTAAGGTTCAGATTAAAGCCTCCATTTAATTGTGGAAGTCAAGCTTGACCCCCAAATGGGACAGCAAAAATAGTCTTATTGGGTTCCCAGGAATTTGGATATGGATTTTTAATATTCCAAAGAGTAGCAAATTCTTCAAGACTCACTCCAGTCACTGTAATAGGCTTTTTCCTCTCTCATAAACACATACTTCCTAGTGCCTTCTCTCTGTGATTACTTCACATTTACACTGTATATATTTTGTGTGTATATATGTATGTCAGTCATTATGTGAATGCTATCTCCACTATTAGAATGTGCATTACTCAAGGGCAAGATGTTTTTTGCTATTATATCCCTTAGCACTTAGCACAGTGCCTAATCCATAGTATATGCCAATAAATGCCTTTAACTGGATAAATTTATCTTAGATGCATCCTTTATCTCAAATTCATTGTTTTGTCATCCTGAAAAGCCCACGTGATCATTCAATCAATAAATGAATCAATAAATCAACAAAACATTTATTAAATGCCGACTAAGTACCAAGCGCTATGCTAAAAGCTCTATACTAGGAGTTGTTACAAAAAATTTTAGGGCTGTCACCTTTGTAACATTTACTTATTTTTAGTAATTGAAGTAAATCTTCTCTTTCTTATAACGTTCTGAGAAATTCTTTCACTTTCACAATCAAGTGCAGTTAGAGTACTGAGCTTTGAGCCAAGAAGACCTGGGTCTCTGATTTGTGACTCTGGGGAAAAGGACTTAATCTCCCTGATCCCGTTGTAAGGAGAAAATTATAAAATGATAACAAAAACAATACAATGCAGATTTCTTTGCTAAAAAATTCAAGGAAACAAATATGTGGGATTTAAAAAAAAATCTCTAAAATTGCCTTTCTATTTTGCCAGAGAGCAAAGATTTTCTGAAATGAGATTACATGATATTTTGTTCATATAGAATAGAGCATATTTTCCTCCCCCTTGAACATTTTACTCACTTAATTTTCTCCCTTCTCTCAAATCCCTTCTTACTGGAGGGCCTCAAATAGCATCTGTCCCAGAACTTTTAACCTAATGGAATAATGGAAACCTTTCTAGGGCTAAATTGCAAGTCTCTGAACTCAACTTTACTAACCTTTAGCCAAAAATAATATCAACTTGACCATCACTCTTTGCCAAAAGAGTCCATATGGTCAAAAAGGCCTTCCATCCTCCTACCAACTAACTCTGAAATATCTTAAAGAGCTCTTGCTATTCAATAAGGTTCAGAAATCTCTTTATTTGATTTTATCAATAGATATAAAGATTAAATGGGAGCTTGGATATCCATTTTTCCTTAGACTTTTCAAAAGCAGCTTATAGATTGGAACTCTAGTCTGCTAGGAAAATTTCAAATCAGTCAAAGTAACTATCCGTTCCCAATATCAAATCATCTTGCCAATTCCTGTCAACTGTGGCAACATATCCCACACAAGTTCTCCTACGTAGTCATACAGTAGTTCATTTCTACACTGTAGTTCATATTTTCCTCATCTCATTTATATATAGTAAGAGTTTCCTATTTGGCTTCCTTGCCACCAGTATCTCCCCTCCTCAATATACTCCACAGAACTGATATACAGATATATTGTTTAGAAAGCTTCAGAGGCTCCCAGTGTCCTAGGAGGCCCATATTTTACTCCTATGGATTATACCTAGTCATCATTTCTTGTTCTAAGTTGCCATGTGGAAGGTATCATAGGAGGGGATTATTTTCAGAAATCTTCAAGTTCAATATATTATTTAATGTTTTAGTATATTTTTGTTTTTTATTTCTCTTCTAAATTTTTCTTTCCTTCTGAGTATTCACACTACTAATTTTTTTTTTCAATTGTTTCTTTGGGGAGACTTGTCATCACAGATTCATACTTTTCTATTCTGTTCATTATTTTTTTTCTATGAAAGCCATAAATTCTGCTTACAGATACTTATTTCTCTTTTGAACCACTCAAAAATATTATGTTATGGCTCCATGGATAGACCATGATACTTAAATTAGGCATAAAAATATTGAGCAAAGTATTAATAGAGAGGATAAATTAAAATTATATTTGTATTGATTTAAATACAGATTAAATTTTTATATTGTAATTAGATTGGTTAGATTTATACTAATAATTAGAATGGCTACAATATTATGAAAATATTAAACAGAATATATTTTATTAATAATACAATCTAAAATGTCACATGATTATCTATAAAAATGTTAACATAAAATAATAATTTCTATTTATAAAGGCATTTAAAATTTTTTTAAATTAATTTTATAATTATAACTTTTTTTGACAGTACATATGCATAGGTAATTTTTTACAATATTATCCCTTGTACTCCCTTCTGTTCCGAATTTTCCCCTCCTTCCCTCCATCCCTCCCCTAGATGGCAGGCATTCCCATATATATTAAATATATTATAGTATATCTTAGGTACAATACATATGTGCAGAACCAAATTTTGTTGTTGTTGTTGCAAAGGAAGAATTGGATTCAGAAGATGAAAATAATCTGGGGAGAAAAACAAAGAATGCTAAGAGTTTATACTCATTTTCCCAGTGTTTCTTCTCTGGATGTAGCTGATTCTGTCCATCATTGATCAATTGGAATTGTATTAGCTCTTCTCTATGTTGAAGATATCCACTTACATCAGAATATATCCTAATACAGTACTGTTGAAGTGTATAATGATCTCCTAGTTCTGCTCATTTCACTCAGCATCAGTTGATATAAGTCTCTCCAAGCCTCTCTGTATTCCTCCTGCTGGTCATTTCTTATAGAACAATAATATTCCATAACATTCATATACCATAATTTACCCAACCATTCTCCAATTGATGGGCATCCATTCATTTTCCAGTATCTAGCCACTACAAAAAGAGCTGCCACAAACATTTTGGCACATACAGCTCCCTTCCCTTCTTTAGTATTTCCTTGGATATAAGGCCAGTAGTAGCACTCCTGGATCAAAGGGTATGCACAGTTTGATAACTTTTTGGGCATAATTCCAGATTGCTCTCCAGAATGGTTGGATTCGTTCACAGCTCACTCGTGCATCAGCGTCCCAGTTTTTCCACATCCCCTCCAACATACATCATTATTTGTTCCTGTCATCTTAGCCAATCTGACAGGTGTGTAGTGGTATCTCAGAGTTGTCTTAATTTGCATTTCTCTGATCAATAGTGATTTGGAACACTCTTTCATATGAGTAGAAATAGTTTCAATTTTATCATCTGAAAATTGTCTGTTCATATCCTTTGATCATTTATCAATTGGAGAATGGCTTGATTATAAAGTCATTTTAAAAGTATGAGGAAAATGAACCTCAACTTATTATAAACAATAGTATCTATTAAAACAATTCATAGGTTTTTTTTAATGAACAAATGCTAGAGGCTTTCCCTCACACCCCCCAAAATTAAGTGTAGAACAATTATGTTGATAATTGCCAATTGCCAACATAGGTCCAGTGTTTCTAATTATATCAACAATTCAAGATAAAGGCATTAAAGGAACAAATGCAGGCAAAAATATATGAAAATTTTATCAATAATATGAGCAGTTTACTTAGACAATGAATATTTAACTAATAATAATTGAAACAATTGGTCACTAGCAAGTAACTGTGTCTAAAACAAAGTCATGACAACCATGTGTGGGTTTCTGTATGTTTCTGTATGTTATATTGTGCCCAGTAGGAAAAGATGGAAAGATAAATTCAATTAAAGAAATTCAACTAAGAATGCATAAAATAATTAGGAGTTCATCTACCAAAATACCCTCAGAAATTATATAAATACAAATATAAAACATTATTTCATACAAATGTAGACCTAAGTAATTTAGAGCAGTATTAATTGCTGATAGTTTAGCAGTTAATATAATATAATATAATAAAAATGACATTCCTTAAATTTACCAACTTATTCAGTTTTGAGATCATCAATATAGCACAGAGGTATGATATAGTGATGAAGAACATTAATTATCCAGGTAGTCATTAGTCTATGCTCTCTGTAAAGAAAGAAAAGCCTTAAAAGCTAAAATTCCCTTGACTTATTAACATTATTAACTACTGTTATTAATTTCATTAATATTCTTAAGAATTTCTCCTTTCAAAAGGCAAAAAGAGTAAAAAAAGCCAACTTCATTCTGTATTTCTGAAAGATAAATAGATTAGTGAACAAGGCCCCAATACCTCACAAGTTAATCATGTGGCAATGACTAAAATCCTATATTACTGGTTCAACCCAAAGTCCTTCACATACCTTTAAAAATATTAATATTATTTTCTGTCATCCATAGCTTATAATTTCCCATATTTTTTCTCTTTTTATTTATGTAAAGCTAAAGTACCTGTCATATAGATGTTAACTATGCCATTCTCATATTTTCTCATCCCCAACCTATTCAACCTTATTTCATTTTTGTCCCACTACAATCCAGTTCATTCCATATGCACTCAAGAATACATATTTTTTAGTAAACAAAATTCCATTTATTTTGGATAAAAATATCTTACACCTTTCCCATCCTAGTATGTAGCCCTCTGTGTTCTCAGGGGAGTAATTATATTCCTTCCTCTCCAATGTTTTTTTCTAAATTAATACATTACTCAGAAGTATCTGATCTTTTGCAGCTAAACAATTTAAATTAATCCAGATCATGGTGGCTGTTTCCTGCTATGGCTAAAGTCACTTTCCCTCCTTGCTCATCTTTTATAACTAATGTACAAGGGACTTTTACATCTATATTAGTATGCCCTCAAATTGCCTAACCTCACAATTCCTTGGTCTTTCTTGACCCACCCTTTCACTTTACATCAACCACATATGTGGTGACACTCTGGAGCTCACCATTATTCCCTAAACCATTGCTTTAAGAAAATACCATGGCTTTCCTTTATCTCTATCTTTAGCTATCCTTGCTTTCTAGATATATTATCTTTCCTAAACCTATTCTTCACTCTTATTTAAACTTCCAGCCCCTCCATAATTTCATTAGCTTTCTGCATTTCTAATCTTGACTACATAATAAACACACTTTTAATCCTCCCTAATAGAACTTAGACCATCCTCTCCAGAAAATGTATTCCAAACCTTCTTTTCTCTGCTCAAGCCTCCCAGAACTCCCCTCCCACGGCTCAGATTGCCATGCACTTTAGTGAGAAAATTATATCTATTTGATGTAAGCTCTCTCTTCATGCCTCTTTAATCATCTTCCACTCTCCTACTTTTTCCTATTCTTTGACAATGAGGTGGCCCTTCTCACCAATGTCACCCTCTCTATATGTGTCCTTTATATGTTCCCTCTAGTATTCTCCTTAGTCATTCCCTTTCTTGAATCTTCACAGTCTCCATAGTTATTAGTCCCTTTCCTTCTCACTTGAATAAAACTTTTCTATCCATAAAATTGGAGAAAATTGCATAGATACCATGGGACAAACTACAACTTAAAGTTTAGATTTTGTGACAGAGCAGAGAAACATTGAACATAGCTTGTGTGGAAGAAAAACTTTAAAGCATTAGATAAGATCCCCTGAATTAAAGTTTAAGATAGCAAGTCAGTTGCATGAAGGAAGGGAAGCTCTAAAGAATAAAAAATTTAAGACCCAGATTTTGAAAAGGATAAAAAAAGACAATTTGTCTGAAAAGACCAGTGTGGATGCAAATAGAACTCAGCAATTAATTTATATTTTTTTTAAAAAGAGATGTCCAGAAGATGGAACCAAATTTAGGTAAGTAAGAGTTGAAAAAATTTAAAAGTAAGAAACAATATTATTGTAAGAATTGTAGTAGGAAGACAATTCTAAAATACTCATGAAAAATGCTTTCTACCTGCAAAAAAAAAGTACTGATGGAGTCTGAATGCAGATCAAAGTATACTATTTTTCACTTTCTGTACTTACAAGTTTTTTTTTCTTTAAGTCTATTCCTTCTTTTACAACATGACTAAAATGATAATATATTTTGCATGATTGAACATGTATAACCTATATCAAATTGCTTATTGTCTCAGGAAGGGGGTAGGTGAGGGAAGGAGAAAGAAAATTTGGAACAAAAGATTAATGAACGTTAAAATTTTTCCTTACATGTAACTGAGGAAAAATAAAATATCATTTAAGAGTTATCATAGAAATGCTGAAACTTAGAATAAGAAAAACTAAAGAAAATAAAACATGTCTATGGATATTGGATATGCATATTTCCATATATGCATATTTGTATGTATATATATATATATATATATATATATATATATATATACATATTTATGCATATATACACGGGTGGTCAAGTATAAGAAGAAAGAAACTGACAGAAACAGAAAATAGAGAAAGAAAAACAGAAAGAAATGGAGGAAGACAGACACAGACAAATATAGACAAAAAGAGAAATATTTCATTAGAGAGAGAGGGAAACAAAGAGAAAGAGAGTCTGAGATCTGGGACACCAGAGAGATGGGATAATGATAAATGGGGACACAGAGAAGGCTGAACTCTCCATTCTTCTTTTCCTTCCATTTTTACTGCTAACAATAATGATATTATTTTGGAAAAGAAAGAATGAATAAGTAGATAGTAGAAAATAACTTGATTATGGTAGATAAGTTGGAATTTTCCTTAGGTATTGGGGGAAAATGGATATAAATACTTTTGTATTTGGAAGATTGTGGAGAATGGGAGAGGATGCAGACAACTAGAAGAGGACAGATGTATAAGTTTTTGTTTGTTTGTTTTTTAAGGAAGTAAGAAAATGGAATCTGAAAATTAAAGGTAACTGAACTTAATTCATCTTATGGAAAAATGTACAATGGATTATTACAGATATAGTTCATGAAATCTGGAAAAGGCATCAATGATAACAAAGAAGACAGGGGTGGTTTTATAAAGAATTAACCATACCTCATTTATTTTTTGACAGGTAATTACACTGGTACCTCAGTCATAGTCATATAGTCAGAGGACTATAGTGTCCTATGAGATTTTAGTTAAGCATTTGATCAAGTTTCATGATTTTTTTTTTCCTAGAAAAAGATAACAGAATGATTTAACTTGAACCATTAGTGAATGGTTTAACATAAGGATATCCCCAAGGGATCTTTTTTTTTTTTTTTTTTTTTTTTGGTGCTATTTAAAATTTTATCAATCACTTCAATAAAGGCACAGATGGCAAGAATATAATTTGAGGCTGAATGAAAGAATAAAAAAAATGATTTATTTAGAGTTTAATATATGCAAGAACTGAAAGAAGAGTCCCTGCTATAATGGAGCTGATACTCTAATTTAGAAAAACAACAAATATATATATTGTGTATATATATATATATATATATATATATATATATATATATATATATATAATCAGAAAAGGTACCAGTGTTGTAAAGATAAGACAATATAAGGCTAGAGGAAGTTAGGGTCAATCAGGAGTTCAGAAGTCAGAACCTGGGCAGGGCAACAGGTTAGATCAAAAGACATGGAGAACTTTAGGGCACAGTGCCAGGTAAGGTAGTAAGACCTGATAGTTCTTGGCATTAACTGGAAGGATGATAGTCATTTGCTTTTAGTTCATCCAAATAATTTGAGAAGCCATAACACTTCCTACTTGTAAACCATGAATGGTGTCCACTCTGCTTAGAGGTCAGAGACATATAGGAAGGGAAGAGAAGCACGTAGTAAAAGAGGCTCTTCTGCTGAAAGAGTGTAGATGGGAAAATAGCTTGACAAGTTGGAAAAGTTTGGCCAAAACCTAGTAAAATAAATTTATTAGGGATAGATATTAAGACTGTCAAAAAATCACCTTCACAAGCACAAGATGATTAAGTAGCTGTTTATCTCAAATTGTTTACACATTCTAGTGGACTTGCAACTGGATGAGTCAAAAATCTGAAATGACAGACAAAAAAGGTTAATTTGAACTGTGGTTTCAATAAGGGAAGCGTAACTCAAATATGAAGTGCTATATTATGTCCTGGTCAGACAATATCTACTATATTTTTAAAGTCTAAGCTTCACATTTTAGAAAGCATATTGAAAAGTGGGAGAGCATCTAAATAAGGACAATCAAAATGGGTTAAAAATAATTTTGAGTTCATGACATATAAAGATTGGTTGAAAGAAAAAGATACAATCAATCT
Source organism: Sminthopsis crassicaudata (assembly GCF_048593235.1). NCBI lineage: Eukaryota > Metazoa > Chordata > Mammalia > Dasyuromorphia > Dasyuridae > Sminthopsis > Sminthopsis crassicaudata. The sequence goes on along the minus strand of NC_133617.1, from coordinate 549,834,956 downwards.
AAAGAGGAAATAATTTGGTGGGATATGGGAAGAAGGAGAATAACTGTCTTCAAGTATTTGCAAGGTCATTATAAAGAAGGATTGCATTTGTGGTCAATGCCAAAGGACAGGACCAGAATAAATGGTTGGGATTTTGAAAAGAGGAAAACTTAGGCTTGAATTCAAGAATCAAAGGTCCTTGAAATTAGTTTTTCAAAAGAAAAATGTACTACTTGGAGCACACACAAAAGTGCTAGATGATCACATATTGGGTATGGCACAGCAGGAATACTTTATTAGTCATGGGTTGAATGAGATTTTTGTTAATGTTTCTTCAAAACTCTAAAATTATTTTATTCCATAGTTTTGAAAGTAAGAGTTTCAGTTCATGTAGATCACTTAAGAAGTATTTAAGGTTGAAATGAAAAAGGAAGTCAACAAAAAGAAGTTATAAAGACTTTTATAACAAATTATTTTGTCCATCAATGACAGTACAGTCACATTTGAACTCTTAGAATGACAGTGTCCAATGCCCTGAAAATTCAGAATCACACTAAGTAAAACAAAGTTAGAGAAAATAACTGAATTAAAGTAAATGCAAAAATGATATTCTTTAGGAGATGTAGTTTTGATGGAGTAGAATGATATCTAAAATCTGAAAGAAAATGTAAGAGGAAAGGAGAAAAGGAACGAAGAAGAAAAAAGGAAGGAAGGAAAAAAGAAGGGCAGGAGGAAAGAAAAAAGAAAGGAAACAAGTAAGGAAGGAAGGTGGGAGGGAAAGAAGGAGGAAAAGAAAAAAGAAAAGAAGGAAATAAGGGAAAGAAGGAAGGAAAAGAGGGAAGGAAGGAAAGATTTATGAATTGCCAACTATGAATTAAATTCTTTACAAATAATATTTCACTTGATCCTCCAATATCCCTGTATTGTGGTGTGGATTATAGTTATAGAGAATAAATGACTTGTTCAGAGTCTTAAAGCTATTGAGTGTCTGAAACTTGATCCGAACTAAGGTCTTCCTGGCTCTAAGTACAGTGCTTCATCATTTCACCACCAAATCTTTGGGAAAAGAAAAAAATTGTACTTTACTAAAAAAACAAACAAACAAAAAAAAAAACCCAACATGCATAATATATCAACATTCTGCAATCCAGGAAAGAAATTTATTTTATAAAAATCTTTGGTCCAATTTCAACTTTCACTTTTTATTTTCTTATTAGATGACGGGATTCATATGAACACTTTTCCATCTGAATAAATTCTTTGTGAGATAACTTACATATCTATAAAGGCATGAAGCTGTAATTGATGGACTCTCACAAAAAACGGACAGGTACAGTGGATAGAATGACAGGCCTTGATTAGGAAGACTCATCTCCTTGAGTTCAAGTTTAGCCTCAGATATTTACTATCTGTGTGACCCAGGGGAAGTCACTTAACTCCATTTTTCTCAGTTTCCTTATCTGTAAAATGAGCTGAAGAAGATAATGGCAAATAACTCTAATCTTCTTCCCAAGAAAATCCAAAATGGAGTCATATAGAGTCAGAAACAATTAAGCAATAAATGACAAAGAATATTCAATAGAACATTACATGTTCTAAGTCACACAGGAAGGGAAAAAATAACCTTGGATGTTTAGCCTGGGTGGCATAGAGGGAAGGGAAGGAGAGGGGAGTGTCAGGGAGGGAGGGAAGGAAGAGAGAAGGGGGAAATAAAAGTTGTCTTCTGATATTTGAAAGATTGCAATAGGGAAGAAAAATCAGACTTATTTTGTTAAATTTTATAGAGCATAATGAGCAACCTTGAAGTGGCACAGAAGTAAATTTAGGCTTGGTGTGAAGAAAAATTCTGTTCCAAAGAAAGAAATCTCAACCTTAAATAATTATTTCTAGAATTAAGACATTTTTCTTTGACTTGGAGGCCTTCAAGGAGGATCTGAGTATGTTGAAAATATGAAAATTAATTTTCTCTGAGATTTTTTCAACTTTGAACTCTTCACACCTGTTATTCTACAAAAAGATATAGAGATTACAAGATGTTACTGTGTTTAATGATTGTTCTTGTTATTGTTGTATTTACTTCAAAAATATAGTAGATTTGGTAGAACCATCTGGCACCTTCAAGATTTTCCCTCAACAAAATATCTCCAATAAATACATTAAATCATATATGACTGCTTTGAAATATTTACTAATAGGGACAATTCTGACTATTAATATCAACTGAGGCATAAAAATATATTTTTACAAAGGAGCTTTACCATCACGAAGTCCAAATGAAAGAAGAGATTCCTTATTCCTCCAGTTGCTATTCTTCGTAGTTGCTATCATATTGATTACATCAAAAATATAACATTATAAAGACTTCTGTTGTTCTATAATCATCAAAAGAATTTGACCCAACTATATGCATAGGAAAAACTAAGTAAATAAACAAAGTTTTGCAAATTATCATAAGCAGATGGATGAGTAGAATATAAAATTGATCCTTTGGTACATATATCATAAACAGACACTGAAGATGGACAATGAGAGTGATAAATTTAAAAAAGAGGCAAGCAAATTGCATTGTCTTTTTGCATAGTGCTTTTATGGCCAGCTAGTGGTACAGTTGAAAGAGGACTGGACCTGAAATCAAGAAGATTCATCTTCCTGAGTTCATATTTGACCTCATATTTACAAGCTGTGTGATCCTGGGCAAGTCATTTAACCTTGTTTACTTAAATTTCTCGTCTGTAAAATGAGCTAGAGAAGGAAATGGCAAATCACTCTAGTCTTTACCAAGAAAACCCCAAAAGAAACAATTAAAAAATAATTAAACAACAAGCAAAGAGTCTCTAGTTATCTCAAGCTTTTCCCTGAAACAAAGGCCCATCAATATCCTTTTTATATTTCTCTATTTTGGGGAATTATGATATACTATCATCGCCAAAAATTTAAAATCACACATTAATTGAAGGGGAAAGGCTTTACATATGGCAGATTTAAAAGAGACTTTAACAAATCATGTACTCAGAACTGCATCACCAAATTTTGATGTAAAGACTATTTTCAGACAGAAAGATGACTAGAAAAAGAAAGATAGTCATGTAATGACAGTGAGTAATATTCAGTGGACATCACAATATTATCTGTATCTGCAATAGCAAGAGATTCAAAGAAAGGGCTTTACCATACTGTTTAAACACCTTATAAAATATTTTTAGGAGGAAACATATAGATAGTACATAAAATGAAAAATTAGGATTATTGCAGTTTTCCCTGACTGATGAAATATCTAATCTATGAGATCAGACATCCTTCAAAGTCTAGAAGAGCATGTTGAAATCTCATAAATTGTCTTCTCCAGGAGATTCTTTCAAGCCAAGTGAATCTTGTCGTCTAATAAGGAAATAAAAAGTGAAAGTTGAAATTGGACCAAAGATTTTTACAAAATTAATTTCTTTCCTGGATTGCAGAATCTTTCTTTGAAAATTTAATTTTAAATGATAACTTCATCTCAACATTCCTCTATCTGTGTCTGTGAAGTCATAAATAATTTTGACAAAACCTTGATTTTCAGAAAGTCAGAAATACATTCACTGAAGACCTTATTTTGGAAACTTTTATAAAAACAGCTTTAAGGAGTATGCTCATTTTTTAAAAATCTTCTTTTAAATATCATTATGCTTAAGTTTCTTTCCCCCTAAAGCAGCTAATAAATCATAGTCAAGAGCCAGGCTAATAGTGAAATTTTCAGATTCTTAGACACTGATACATAAATTAATATATACTGACTGCATGAAATGCATCTCCCAAAAACTCAAATGTGTTACAGTCAATTATTACAACAAATTTAAAGTTCTTATCAAGATATATTTGGTCTCTATTATACTTTATATTTATAGTAAATACTAATTATGTGTTCTCCTGAGGGTTGAAGGAAAAGAGACTCCCTTCTCTACCACTTGGAATTCATTCCCCTAAGAAAGCCTACTTTAAACAAAAGAAGATAATATAATGCACATGTACCTCAACATTTTCTTCTTTTTAATCTTTAGTGCATCCATGAATTTATCTGGACATACTGGAATGTGAATTTCTGTATACTATTCATCCAGATGTTTATTTTTCCTGAACAATAATCATTTACCTTCTATTAGCTCACCCCAATTATAAGAAATTCACTCTCTTACAATATACTATTGCATTTAGAAGAGTTACATTTTTAGGGTTATTTTTAAACTTTATTTTATTAAATAGAAGGCATGAAAAGAGGTGATTTCAGAGCCTATGCTTTGGCTCTATTAGGATTTTATTGTTTATCTTCACTCTCAGAGAGGACCAGGACATCGGAGAAGGGATGCCATGGCATACAAGTGAAATGATTTAAATGAGGGAGGGCTGTACAAGGTTACCTGTCATACTTTCCCCCTCCAGAGCCACCTTGGTCCAGTAGCCAGATATAGATCAAGACCGCTGGAGATGGCCCTGGATGCAATGGGAGACCTTGGTCTTTTTAAGGTAAAGTCTTCAACAAAGTTTGACTGAGGCTACACCCGTTTAGTGATTAAGGCTAGGTAGCAATTGCAACAAAGAATCTCCTCTTTCACCTAGTGCAAAAAAATCTAAATAAGTAAATGAATGAATGAATTTGGGAGAAACAGACCCTTATGATTTCTGGCTGATAGCAGAAATGACTGCTATTTACATTCAAAATGAGTCAATCAGGACACACATAATGAGAACGCATATATACAATGGCTTCTTGCTAAAGGACATGGGCTTTAATTTTTATAGATGATGTAGCAACTCCTATTTGGTTTTTTAATTTTTCGGGAATGGAACCAGAAAAAGTTGAATTCTCAGTAGGTTTTAAGAGTTATAAAAAAAACTCTTCCACTCTTTTTCTGAGTATATCACTTGTTACTCTACCAGCTCTACTTTGGACTTCAAAGATTTTCTTTACTGATATCTTCCCAATCTCAGTAATAATGTTGGATACAATTGTATTAAATGGAGGTAAAAACATATGCTTATTTAAATGAACTAAAATTGGACCTCAGGTCCTTGACAGCCTCTTCTGCTTTGTGTCTCTGATGAAGATCATCAAACTATAAACTTTTGAGAAGAACGTTTCCAATTTTAGAAGCTACCTTCTGAATTGAAAAGGTTAGAACTTCCTAACTAGGTACTGGATCCCCTGTGGATGCTTTCCACAATTATACCACTTTCTGGAGGAGAATAATACTGTCATAGTAAATGCTGAAAGAATTAAGAAAGCATGAAGCATTCCCATGCTGAGTAAGTGATTGCTTATGAGTGGTTTTTCACAGTTCCACAAATTGAGACTACTTTATAGAAGAGTATAATAATAGTGATAGATTATTGTTATGTTCTAAATTTTTGTCAATGCACAATTATGAGCCTTATTTTTTATGCAGTGAATGCATGTGTGTATGTCTCTGTGTGTTTGTGAGAAATATGTGAGAAATCAGTGGACATTTATTTGATTTCCACAGTGATGAAAATGTGCCACAGTTCCCTTTTATATTCCTGACTTAATTTCCCTAATGGTCCTACCTCAGTTTCCCTAAATTGTCCTACCTCAGTTTCCCTGAATTGTTCTGCCTCAGTTACTTGAATTGTTCTGTCTCAATCCCCTGGTTGCAACCCTTTTTTCTGCTTATTAGGACTGAGATAATTAGGGCTGTAGAGATTTGATATTCCAAAAGATAAGACTCCAGATGTCCTACCTCAGATACCTAATTGGCATTCTATATCTATAAGTTTCAGACTTCCTGGCTCTAGTTGGACACCTTTTCCTCCCAATTTGTAAGAATTTATGGTCATATCCCAAACCTGTCAGAACCGGATTAATCAGGAATTCAGGTTACCTCCTCACAAAGAATGTAAGAATGTAAACTCTTTAAGGGCAGGGACTGGATTTTGTAATCAGGAGTGGTAGCCTGAGATTTGAAAGGAATCTTTCATTCTTGGGCCCTAACTTTCTTCCCTTTCTAGAATGGAAGCTCCCTGAGGGGCAGGGCTTAAGCATTTGATAGCCTCAGGCTTTCTTACCTCACATTTTTAGAAAGTGCTCTTTAGAAGCTCCAGCTAATTAGGAAAGAGTCAGGGAATTGGGAAGGGGAGCTCTCATTAGTGGATAAAAAACTGCCCCTTGCCTCTGTGTGTGTGTGTCTCTCAAACCACGTTTTGTGAGTCAAAGACTGAGTACCCTTTCTCATTAAAAATAAAACCTGTTTCCTTCACTCATACTTAGACTTTTGATTATTTTAGTGGTCAGTACCATCCCACACATATGTGAAAGAGGCAGAGAAACAGAGACACATAGAGAGAAAGACAAAGACAGAGATAGAGACAGAAAAAGAGACACAGAGAGACAGAGAAGAGGACACAGAGGAATAAGCAAGTGGCTATATTGAGGGCTAGAAGAGACCCCAAAAGACTGGGGTCACAGACCTGTGTCTCAAAAGAATTTGCAGGCTAGAACCCATATCCAAGTCAAGGGTCATAGTTTATTGTAACTAACCCCAATTGAAGCAGGCTAAGTTCGGAAAGAATTTAGCAAAGGATTCAAGAGAAAAGAGATTTATAGGACAAAGTTGATCAGAACTTCATGTTACTTATTTGCTAATTTTATGGCTTTCAGGTAGGTTTGAGGAGTAATCTATTCACTATTGTCTGAAGGACTTGGTTATCACTGACCAGCAGATTACCTGTCAGTCAGCAATGTTTGTAGGGCTATTCTAAGACCAGAAGACTTTGAAATCATTGACAGATTCAGCATCACGAATATATCTTCCCTAAAATCTAAGGAAAGACATATTATATTCCAAGGCCAGAAGACTTTTACAATCATCGATGGACAGATTGCCAGAACAATAGCACTCCAGGGTTGGGGGGTGGGGGGGTGGATCTTGGGATCACAGATTCCAAACCCAGAAGACTTTAGAATCACTGACAGATTGTTAGGACAGAAGCACCCCAAGATCAGGGGGACCTCCTTAGTGCTGTCTCCTCTAGGAACTATACTCCTTCAGCAGTTTTTTAAAAGGAAGGTTTTAAACACTTTTTAAACATTCCTGTTACCCAAGACATGAGTCATGTCTACCCATTTAAAAAGTTTCCAAGGAACTCTGTTATGAAGGCACAATAAAGCAGAGAGAACTAAAAAAGTCTGATCTTCTCCCATGTGGATCAGGCAACCTCAGGACAAATCCAAATCTGCTTGATCCCAGAGCTTTGTGGAAGAACCTTGCTTGGCCACAGGTGACATTTTTATTAGGTCAAAATCTACTTCCCTGTAACCTTTGTCCATTTTTAAAATTTCTGACCTGTCAGGTCAAACAGAATAGGCCGATCTCTGTTTTTCATGACAATCTTGCAAGTGAATGAAGTCAGATAAACATACACTCTCTCTCTCTCTCTCTCTCTCTCTTTCTCTCTCTCTCTCTCTCTCTCTCTCTCTCTCTCTCTCTCTCTCTCTCTCTCTCTCTCTTCTCTCTCTCTCTCTCTCTCTCTTCTCTCTCTCTCTCTCTCTCTCTTTCTCTCTCTCTTTCTCTCTCTCTCTCTCTCTCTCTCTCTCTCTCTCTCTCTCTCTCTCTCTCTCTCTCTCTCTCTCTCTCCTCTATCTCTGTGTCTCTCTCCTCTTTCTTCTCTCTGTCTCTGTTTCTGTCTCTCTCTGTATGTCTGTCTCTCTCTCTTTCCCCAAAGCTAGTGAGTCTCTGAAGCTGAATTTGAACTAAAATCTTCTTGACTCCAGGCTCCATGGTGGGCAATTAATTAATACTAATTGATTGGTTGGTTTATCATGTTTCCCCTTTTCTTGAAGTACTCTAGCTTGATAATATTTTCCCCAAAATACAGGTGTAAGAACGAAATTCAGTACTTCAAATGTCATCTAACAAGGACAAGATATGGTAGCAATTTCACTTCCCCTTGCAGGGTTCTGATAACAAAGACCAAGATTAATTTGATTTTCTTTTACTGAATTTTCTGTGTATTACTTGTCTCCTCCTACCCCCTATTTTTCTTGTTTGTAAGAAGGGGCCTGCCTCTCCACTTCAGTGCACACATAAATGACTTTCTTTTCTACTTACTGCATAGTGAAGAAAAGACCTATGCTATGACTGCTGAGGCAAAACTTAGAGGATATACAAAAATTTTTGATGGAAAAATTCACTCTCTTTGGTTTTTCAAAAAGAGAAGGAAACAATTTAGTTTCCTCCCACCAAATATTTACTGCAAAAGATAAATGCAGATAGTAAGCAATTATATAGTAAGCAAAACATAAAGTAGAAATTATAGAAGTTTTATAGTCAATAAACATTTTAAACACCTACTATGTGTCTAGTCCTGTACTAAATACTGGATCTCAAGGATCTCACAGTCTAATGGGGAAACAACATGCAAACAACTATTAATAAACCATTTATCAGATAAACTAGATATAATCAATAGAAGGAAGGTACTAGTATTAAGAAGGATCCAGAAAAGCTTCTTATGAAAGGTCACATTTTTATCTGTGGATGAGGAGGTAGAGAATTCTAGGCATGAGGAATATTCATCTTTGTAAATACCATAAAGCAGCATTCTAAGCTTCAAGTTTATATAGACTGAGTTTAATCTTGAAGTCTCTCCAAAAAATATTGCTCCCTTTTGTTCATATTATTTCTACCTAGATTTTACTCTGGAAGAATCCAAAACATGTGACATGAAAATAGATATAAATTAAAGGGATGCAAAGATCCTGAACATTACTCAAGGTAATCAATGGCTATATTGGGGAAAATATAATCTTGATTACATGCTTATCCCCATGGAAAATACAGATAACACATAAAATATTCACAGTAGATCTGAAATAATTGATACAGTTTCTCTTTCTCTCCAATAATTGTCACCTTCTTCCAAGGGTCTAACATTTTACAGATTCATTGCATCCTCCTTTGGTTTAACTTCCTTTTGGAAGGAATGCCATGATATGCAATTGAATTAGATTTTAATGATGGAAGCAAAACTTCAAGAACAAAGGACAAATAACAACCTCTGTGAATGGAATAGGAGCTGCCCACTGGAAACCCAATTGGAACTGGCCAGTTGAATAATATGACACTTTCTTTTCTTTTTTTCTTTGTTTTTCTTTCTTTTCCTTTTTTTCTTCTTTCCCTTCCCTTAATGTTGTCCACATAGAGTATCATACTCTTACCTGTTGATGCTATGTCCAAAGGAAAGTAAATATTAATCACTAAAATCCCACAATATATCCTGGGATTTACATGCTAGGACCAAGTCTTAAACCCAAATCACTCTGGCTCTGGTTAGCTGAATAACAATAGGTCCTAGGCCAAATCTCACTGCTGTAATTTGACCCTTAATTTGTTCTGAGTGAATGCAAATAGTAGCATTTTCTGTTTTGGCCAGAAATCCTGAGCATCTTCCCTGCCCTTTCCCTTCCTCTCCCCTGTTGATTTTTCTTTTTCTTTTGTTGACTACATAAAAGATGGTATTCCTTGTCTCATTTCTTACCCAGTCATTATCAAAAGGCATTACTTCAGTCAATCTGAGAGCTGTTAAGGGCCTTAACTTAAAAAGGTCAAGGTTTCCCACTCTATTCAGGACCATTTCTATTCCTTTTGATCTATTTCTTGCCACTGGACCTAGATGGTTCCATAGGAGAAAGTAAGGCTGGTGACTTTGCACAGCATTCCCTCACTTAAATCCAGTTCACATGAATGCTTTGGCATTATCTCCCTGATGTCTTGGTCTTCTTTGAGAACAAAGGACAAACAACAACCTCTGTCAGTAAAGCTGGCTCACAAACTGAAATTGGTCAGTTGAAAGACTCCCTCCATTCTTCTTTCCCTCCTTCCTTCCCTTCCTCCTTCCTCCTTCCCTCACTCCCTCCCTCTCTTCCTTCCTTCCTTCCTTCCTTCCTTCCTTCCTTCCTTCCTTCCTTCCTTCCTTCCTTCCTTCCTTCCTTCCTTCCTTCCTTCCTTCCTTTCCTCTCTTTCTCTCTACTTCTCTCTTTCCCTTTCCCCGCTCTGTCCACATAAGGTATCATACACTTACCTCATTTTTGTATGCCTGTGAAACTTGGACAGTACACCTGCTCCATGCCAGGAAACTGAATCACTTCCATTTGAATTGTCTAAGAAAGATTTTAAAGATCACCCGGCAGTATCAGGTACAGACACTGAGGTTCTTTCTTGAACTAAACTGTCAAGCATTCCATCTCTACTGCAAAGAGCACAGCTCCATCAGGCTAGTTACATTGTTCTAATGACAAATGTATGCTTGCCAAAAAGATTATTTTATGGAGCACCCACACATGGTGAGCACTCATGAGGTGGTCAGAAAAGCAACACAAGGAGACTCTCAAGGTCTCTATGAAGAACTTTAGAATCTATTGTGTGATGCAGGAGACACTGGCATAGGACCACTCTCATCAGAGAAGATGCTATGCTCTATAAGCAAGGTAGAATTGAATTAGACCAAAAGAAATGTAAGATGCACAAAATTAGAGAAGCCATCCCAAATGCTGATAGAGACTATTTGTGTCTGACCTGTGGCAGAGCATTCTGAGCTTGTATCAGTCTGATCAGCCACACTGTGACACACTATAATTCCACTCTAAAAGTGATGTCATTTCGGTGTTCTTTAAGTATGAAAAACAACAACCAACCAATTAATCATACACTTACCTACAAATGCTCTTAAAAGCATTTTTTATTTTCCTTTTCTTTTGAATTTCTGAAGCTTTCCTAGATACCTTGGGTTTGTTTATTAGCTAGATTTCTTTCTTAAGGACTAGGCCTTAAAGGAAAACCATTCTGATTCTCATTGGCCACCAATAGGTCCTAAGCCAACCCCTATTTGGGCATTGTTTGAGTCCTAATTGACTCAGATTGAATGTAAATAGCAATTATTTCTGCTTTAGTCAGAAACTCTGAGGGTCTTCCTCTCCCAGATTTATTTATTTAGATTTTATTTTTTGGCCTAAGTGAAATAAGAGATTCTTTGCCTTATTTGCTGCCTAGCTTTAATTACTGAATGAGTGTGCCCTTAGTCAAATTGAGACTATAGCTCAAAATGGCCAAAGCCTCCCATTTCATCCAGGGCCATCCAGTCATCCTATCTGTGTCTGGTCATTGGACTCAGATGCTCTGGGGGGAAAGTGAGGCAGGTGACCTTGCCCAACCCTCCCTCACTTAAGTCCAATTCACTTGCATGTCACAGCATCACCTTCCTGACATCATGGTCCTCTTCAAGCACAAAGGACAAATAACAAACAATAACCAGTTCATCAAAGTGCACTTCAAATCCTCCTGCATCCGTGAAATCTTTCCAGACTTCCTTAAGTGGAAGCAAGTTCTCTCATGAAAACTCTTATAACTTTTAACTGTAACATTCATTTACACTGTCATGCTTTGTAATCTTACCATATTTGTGCATGTCTGCATGTGTGCATGCATATGTGTTTGTGTTTAAGTGAGAAAGCAACATTTTTATTTATGTATTCTCACTGAGTGCTTAGCATGGTCCTTGCCTATGCTGGGTTTGTAACAAATAATTAATCAGAAATGTAATTCATTTTAAAGAAAAGGAAACAGATGGCCTAAAAGATTTAATTGCATGGCATCATATAGTATATTTATGGAACAGCTCGGTGAAGCATCTAAGACATTTCAGACTTACTTAAGTATATCGACTACCAGATTACGGTACTTCCTTGTTAATTGTATTGGTTGTGGGACTTCAGGGATTTTTCAGACATTTCCCTTCAGAGAGTAGTTATCAAGTTCAAAGGGTTCTATATAACACTGTGTGGCTACACAGAAAACTAAGGAAAAACACCTAATTCTTTGCTCCGTCTTAGGAGCACTCCAGGACCAAATGGTATATAGCATTTATCATTTGCAACTATATTCATTTCCAATTCTGCACTTGGCTTGGAAATCTAATTTAAAATAGGATTTGATGAACACATTTTATACTCAAAAGAAGCATTAACACTAATGAAAACATACAAAATCCTTTTTTATTTATTGGTGAGAAAATGAGCCAAACCTTAGCTTTCAGAGTTAGCAGTATATAGGACTGATATTATTGAAATTGGGAGTGAAATCTCTGAAAAAATATTAACAACATTTCAATTCAATTTAATCCAATAATTTGGGGACTTGTTATGTTCAAAATGAAATGGGAGCTACTTAGATGGATGCAAAATTCAAAAACAGAATTCTTACTTTAAAGGAAGTCCAGTCTAGTAAGGGGAATAAGACATAAATATACAATGAAATAGAGTGCACACGCAGTAAAAGAAGAATAAATGAAAATGATTAGGTGCTATAAAAAGTGACAAATCACTAATAATAACAGAAATTCAAATTAAAACAACTCTAGAGATTTTTGTTTCATATGCAGCCAAAGATGATAAAAGATGAATATAATGAATATTGGAGGGATTTTGGGGAAACAAGCACACTAAACAATGAGGGTAGAACTATGTAATTTTCTGACCAACATAGAAAACATTTTAAAATTATGTTATAAAGATGATAAAATTATTATTGACCCAGTGATTCCACTCTTGTATTATTATCCTCAAAAGTTCAAAGATAGAAAAAATTTTTACAAAGGTGGAAAGGATCAATTCATGACCTTTTGAGCTTCAAAAATTAATTAAAACTGTCCAAGATCCCTTTAGGACCTGGACCTGTTAGCTAATTGTAGCAGTCCAGCTCAGAATGGGTACTAGCCATATAAATCAATCCACTGGATTTGATCCACCAATGAATCAACCAAATAAAAAGCAAAACAGTGTATAGTGAACGTCTTTGCAACTTCAAGAGAGAAAAGGATTCCAAGAGCCCTGGCTCTGGGTGCTACCCAGATCAAACAATCTTCTGAAGTTTGAGTTATTTTGAGGGACAGAATGGATGTGTTGAGTGGAGAAAGGAATCTTGGCTTAGGTGGTTTCTGTTTTTCTCCTCTTGATTTACCTTTTCAACAAATAATTTACTTTTTAATAAGTAATTGAAATTAATTGGTTAAATATTACTGAAAAAATGACAAATGAATGATATTGTGGGAGAATACCAAATGACAGTTTGTGAGCAATAATACCAGTAACCACACCGTGCTTAATAGAGTCACCTCGACTTAAGATAGGCCTAAAATAGGACAATTTACTTGTACTTTAGGTATAAAATTCACTGACAGGTCATTTAAAAAGTAAGCAAAAGAGATTAATTTAGCTATAGCTAGAAAGGGTTACTTAAGAACAGACATTGAAAGCACTTTTGATTGATTCAGCTGAAGAAAGAAAGTGCCTTTGAATGAGTTATTTACTCACTGTCACCTACTCATCAGGCATCTGAGTGTTTTTCTTTGTAATTTGTTTTATCCTTAGGAAACTATGCAGTGATGTTCACAACCTTAGCAATTAGTCCTCCATAAAAACCTAATCTTGAGGATAAATTCAATATATTTTAAAGATCAAAACAAAACAAAACGAACAAAACTTTTGCTAGTTTATATGAGAGTCAGCAATAGGATACTACTACTAGAACCCTGCAGAGATTAAAATAAATTGTATTTTCTGAGACCCTTACCTCAGAGTCTGAATATGAGTTGTTAAGAGAAAACCTAGAATGTGGGCTGCACAGAGAGAATTAAATTTAACACAATGAATTTTATGAATATTGAGCACAATAATGTAAAGGAAAACAACATTAACCAATAATAGGATTCAATGTAATTTCAGATTACATAGAATTAAAGATTTAGAGTTAGAAAAATGACTAGGTTATCTATCCTTACCCCTTTGTATAGATGAAGTAATTAAATTCCCAAGAGGTCAAGAGATTTGCCTGAGACAACACAGGGAATATGTGGCAGTGTTGGGATTGGAATCTGAATCTTTTTATTCTAAATTCATTGACATTCCAACTATACCTCCTTTTTCTTGGTAAAGAGGGGGAGAATAGAAGTTTAGAAGGAGGTACATAGACCATCAGACCTACTGTGTAAACATTTTTCTGATGAATAAGATTTCTTTTTTTAAATGGAGTTTTCTGTTTACCTAGAACACTTAAGGGAAGCATAAGATTTTATGGAAACCATTGTGAGATGTAAAATGAATTAATTTTATTACATTAAATTAAAGAGATATTGTGCAATTAAAACCAATGTAGCCAAGATTAGAAGGAAAACAGAAAACTGAGGGAGTGGGAAACTATAGATATTTTCTCAGATAAGGTCTCATATTCCAAATACATAAAGAACTATATCAGATTTATTGGAATAAATCATTCTAATTGACAAATTGTCAAAGGATATAGACAGGGAGTTTTTCAATGAAGAAATCAAAACAATTTATGGTCATAAGAAAAATGCTCTAAATATTTGCTTAAAAATGTAAATTACAATAATTTTGAGGTGTCTCATATTTATCAGATTAGTTAAAATTACCTAAAGGGAAAATGACATGTTGGAGAGGATGTGGAAAAACTGTAACACTAATACATTGTTGGTGGAACTGTGAAAATGATGCTTTTTTCTTTTGAAAGAACATTAGTAAACATTTATTTAAAAGGAATCAGAATTCAAGAGTGAGAGAGAATATTTTTTGATTAAGGTTGTAGAATTAGAGATCAAGGAAGGATCAGCGGGGGGAATTGGCATCTTGACTGAAATATTTAGGGATGTGTCTTAGAGCTGTCAAGTCAATAATTCCTATGTATTTGAATTATTTGAATTTTTTGGTTTGTTTGTTGTAAACTTTTGTCTTTGATCTGGGGTTTTTGAAATGTGGCAATAATATTCCTATGTGTTTTCTACAAAGGATCTCTTTTAGGTGGTGATCAGTGGATTTTTTCCTATTTCTACTTTCTCTTCATGTTCTATCACTCCAGAACAATTTTCTAGGATTATTTCCTGCATTATTGTGTCAAGATTGCATCACAATTTTCTGGCAGTTTAATTATTATTTTTTACATTTTCTCTTCTTGATCTGTCCTTCAGATCTGTTGTTTTTCTTATGAGATGTTTCACATTTTGTTCTATTTTCTCATTCTTTATATTCCGTTTTGTTATTTCTTGGTTTCTCATTGCTTCACTGGCTTCCCCTTGCCTGATTCTAATTTTCAGAGTTATTTTATCTGTAAGACTCTGTACCTCCTTTTCTAATTGGTTAACTTTTCCCCACATAATCTTCTTTTTCTTGGATGGTTTTAAATTTTTTTTTCTTTACTTTTGCTCAATGTCTCTCATTTGATTTTTGAATCCTTTTTTTTTTTTTTTTTTTTTTTTTTTTTTACTAAAGTGTCCTCCCCTGAAGATGAATCCCAGTCTTCCCTGTTCCCATAATTTGTTTCAGTGGTAGGATTCTTTGCTGGTTCATTTTTATTTTTTAAATAAGAAGTATTAGTAAGCACTTCTAAACATAGGGTGGGGGAATGGAACCTTAAGTTTCTCTTCAGCTCTCCACTGTGACCAGGAACCCCAAATCAAGAGCTCCATTCTCCAGCAAGTGCCCACAGACAGCAGTGCCCCTGCTCTGCTGCTTCAGCCCTCACCAGGTGCTGGTTTCTTCTCATCCAGGACTGTGTCTCTGCAGCACAGCTGGGCCTGGTATTCCCAATTAGCAAAGATTCACTTTATCTTCCTGGATTCAAACTCCCATTCAACAAACAATCTGGGAGGTGAAAGTCTCTGTGGTTTCTGCTGAGGCTCCAGCCACTCCTAGCTGGCCCAAGGGATCCCCACTTGATATTTCTGCAGAGCTAGCCCAGAGGTGCTTGCACTTCACCTGGGTTAATCCTGGCTGGGTTATTTCTTCAGATCTTGTTGAGAGAGAATCCCTTTCTCAGGAGAATCCCTATTCTACCCCAAGTCTTCTTGGTTTTTCATCAGTCTGTGTTTGCTCTGAGGGCAAATTTTTCTATTTGTGGGGAAATTGGGAGAGCTTGAAATTTACCAACTTACTCCACTGTCTTCCCAGAATTCTTCCCTCCAGTCAATTAATCCTGATCCAGAAGTTTATGGATTGACTGAAAGAACCCATGGGCTAACCTTTCCCCTATAGTCTTTATGGTAATTATAAATTAGTCTATGCTTCAGTGATGATGATTGGACCATGTCAAACAGAACATTAATTTTCAATCCAACAGTAATATACAAATCACTGGGATATACCCCATCTTTACAACGCATATTAAAATAATGTCAGATTTCTATAATTGTAGGTTATGACAACTAACATTCTCTCTCTCTCTTTTTTTTTTAACTAAAACATTCTCTGTAAATTTAATTTCCTATCACAGTCTCCTCAAAGCATTTCCTGCCAACTCTTGCGGCTATGCTTTAGGGGTAATTTCCACTTGAAAATGTGGAGAGAATTTATAGGTTCTCATTAATGCTAATGGTTTTGCTGAATGTAAAATATATTTAACCAAGAGGTCTTTTGGATTGCATTTACAGATCTCATCTAAGCACAGCTGGCCTCAAGGCTAGATAATGCATATAGCAGTTTGAGGCTACAGACCATTCCTGTCAAAGTCCATATGTTTCTTACAACCCAGGTTGGGATTCTTAGAATAGTCCTACATTTGCCAGAAACTGGAAATTGTTGAATTTATTTTGCTTTTGTGGTTGTTGTTATTGGCAGAGCAAAAAAGACCCAGTTGTCCCTATTTCTTCTGGGTCTGGCACTGGATCCAATAGCTAATGAATATAGTGGTGGGAGGTTAGTTTTCTTTTGAACCACTGAGTCTATTTGGCATTTGTTTTCATAGACACTTAATTGCTCTTGTTTTCTTACCTCTTGGGCCAGATGGGATCTCAGCTGCTCATCTATTAATTGTGTTAGCCCAGTGGAACACTCTTGACACAGTCATATCAATGTTGTTTTCTGGTCTATTAATTTTATTAAAAAAAAAATCCAGATGCTGAGCTAGACATAGACTCTTTAGTAGTTGTGAGAATCCTGAGGTCAATATTTTTATACCAATGATAATATGGAAAGCTACCATAGTTTTAACTTTTCACCATAAAAAAGACAAAGAGATATATGAAGAGCCCATCTTCTTGTACTTTATTCCTCAGAGACCCCTAACAGTCACCATTATATAGAGCATTGTCTATATTCTAGTTTGCCAATAGTCAAAACCAAAACGTGTTGGAAAACCCCAAAGATTTTCTCTGAAAGCACATCTTGAGATCAGGGCAAGCCAAGGGAGAAATTCTCAGTGTCATTTCAAGGTCTAATGAACCAGACATCTAAATTCTAGACATCAGTAGGCCCATAAAAAAGTATGGAATTTCCTGTAAAATGAATTTAAAATGGGTCTAGAGAGATCTGTGAGGTCAACATATTCCTCAAGTTTGAAACACAAAAAGAAATTTCAAAGGCCTATAGGTTCTATATGTGAGGTAAATTGAGAGAATGGATCAGGCTGTTTGGAACATAATTGCACTACATATTTATAGAATTGCTCTAACATGTCACTCTAGCTGGGTGTCTTCAGGGAAATTCTGCAATGTTATTTTTTAACTAACTCATGAATCAGAACAAGGGCTCAAAAAACAAACAAACAAAAAGATACATTTCTCTTAGGAAATTTGTTTCTAATCTGATAGAATGACAGCATAGTGTATATATACTTTTTTTTGGTACCCTAGCAGGTGTTTCTAGTTCAGGAAGGTAGACAGATCATCTATCACCCACAGTATCAAGCGTTTTTATGGATTAAATAACCAAATATGGTAAGAAGATTAAGAGATGTGAAATTCACATTGGAGAGCAAAAGACTTTTTAGTAGAGAGGGCAGCAGGGGCTTATTTAGGCTAAGAGAACTCCATATGGCCAGATTCATCCAAATTTCTTCAGACAGAAACAACCACATTATTTTTGAAATAAGGGACTTTAGAATAAATAAGGAAATATATTAAAAAATAAAAAAAGAACCTGCAATGAATGATCATTGAAGAAAAGGGAAATCATGAAATGAGCATGTGTGTTTAACAAATTTGATCGGATGATAATTTTGCAGACTTTTGGGTTTAAAATCAATTTTTGTTATTTTTTCTTCCTTCATTAAAAATTAATATATATTTCTAAACCATATCTTTGTTTTAAACACTGTGTTGTCGTACAAAATTTGCCATTTCAGCTCAAAGCAGCTTTTTAGGAAGCCACAGGTAGAAAGAAATGTTTTCAAATAGGCAAGTGAATTAGGTGTATGGAACACCCACTTTCAGACAAGTCTAAGGTTTCTTTGGAGCTGTGTGTTTCAGTAGCTGTACTGTGATAAGATAATTAACAATACTAAACTTACATTTCCTTTTCAGAAAAAAAGTGGAAAACAATTATTAATTTATGTTATGTTATTAGGACAAATTAATTTTCATTGATACTGGGAGGAGGAAATAGTTTGAATCTCAATAGTAAGTAATGATTGTGGCTCTTTCCTATTTCTGTTGACAGTATGATTTTTTCCTTATTTCACCCCAAATTCCCAACTTCAATGTGATCTGTGACTCTTTACTTTCACCTCACATATCCAGTTAAGTGTCAAACCTTCTTATCACTTCATTTTTGAGATTGTTTCTCTCTACTCACACTGATACCACTTTATTAAAGCCTTTAATATTTCTTTCATATTCTATTACAAAAGCCTCCTAATTGCTTTTCCTGGCTCAAATCTTCCTTTTCCAGGACATCTTTCACATAATTGCCAAAGCACTGTTCCTAAAATATAATTCTTTACTTATTATTCCATTTCCCAATAAATTTCAGTGGCTCCTTATTACTTTTGAGAAAACTCTTTGACTTAGGTCTTTTTTTTAAAATATTCTCAGCTCTTAGCATTATGAGTGATACTTGCTGTTTGATAAACATTTATTAGTTGATGTTTTAAAACAAAAAAATAAAACAATTTGTCTCTTTGTTGAATGGAAAATAGGGACTAGATATAGGAGTCAAGGGCTATAAAGAAGGAAGAATTAGTTGCAAATAAAACAAAAGTCCTAATTTTGAAAAGGACAGTAAAGGGAAGGAAGGAAGAAAAATATAGCAAAAAGCCAAATGTAAAGTCATCTTAGGCTACCTCTATGATAATTGGAGAATAGCTAAACCAATTATTATATATTAATAATTATACAATGATATTATAACATATATATTTAATATTATACCGTAAGACACAAAATATTTTATCTCCAAAAATTCTGATAAAATTCACACTGATAAAAGTGTGAAAGGAGCAAAGCTAGAAGAACATTTTATTATAATTAATTTATAACTTTACATATTTATTATAGCAGAATTGTGAGGAAAAACAAGATTCAAAGACATAAGAACTAATAAATGTAATGATCAATATTGTTTTCAGAGATTTTATGACAAAAAAACATTCACTTAAGATGAAACATTCAACTTTTGTCAAAGAGATGATGGGCACAAGGTACAGAAAGAAACAAATATTTTAGATGTGACCAAGTGTATTCAATTGATTTTGCTTATTAGTAGTTATTTGGGTTATTATTATTTAATTAAGAAGCAGGGCAAGAATGTAAAGAGTTAGCAATGGGCTTACACAAAAGAAGGACATTGGAACTTTTTTTTAATGAGCAGAAGAAAGTTTAGGTGGAAGTTTTGAAAGTAACATAAAAATTGTTGGGAAAAATGGAAATCAAGAAGGAAGGCAGAAATTGGGCATAGACCAGTATTCTATTCCAATCGCCAATATAAGATCAAAAGAGATAAATTTCCTATTATAAAGAGAAAAATCACAAAAAAGTAAAAGAACATGGAAAATATTACTTAGGTTCATGGGTGGGTTAACAATTTATGAATGGTATAAAATGGATAATTTCAATTACATTAAATTTTAAAGTGTACAAATAAAATATGTAGCTAAGATCAGAAGGAAAATGGAGGATATTTTATAGACAGTTTATCAGTTAAAAGTGTCCTAACTTAAATATATAAAGATCTTTGCAAAATCTATAAAATATGAATTATTCCTAATTGATAAGTAGGCAAAAGATACAAATAGAAAATTTTTAGATAAAGAATTGAAAAATAATTTACAGGAAAAGTGCTTTAAATTATTATTGATCAGAGAAATGCAAATTAAATCAATCTTGGGACATCATTTTATACCTATCAGATTGATCAAAATGACAAGAAAAGATCATGACAAATGTTGTAGTGGAAAAATTAGGACACATTCATTGTTGGTGAAATTATGAGTTGATCCAACAATAATGTAGAGAAATTTGGAATAATGCTCAAAGAGTTATTAAACTGCTTGTGTCCTTTGACCTAGCAATACCATAACTAGGTCTATTTCAAAGATGGTTAAGGAAAAAGGAAAAGAACCTATACATTGTGAAATATTTTTAGCAGCAATCTTTGTGGTGGCAAAGAACTGGAAATTGTGGGGATATCCATCAGTTGAAGAATGACTTAACATTTGGGATATATAATCAAAATGAGATTTTATGGTGCTATGAGAAATGATGAGCTTGATCAATTTTAGGAAAAAATATGGATTTCATAAAATAAGGAAGAACAAAATGAACAGAACCAAGAGAACATACAGTAACAACAATATTGTTTCAAGAACAACTTTGAATGAATGAATGTCATTTTTAACTATTATAAATACCCAGATTAACTACAAAGGATATATGAAAGAAGATGCTATCTACATCCAGAGAAAGAACTGATAAGTAGAAATATGTATAAAATGATTTTTTCTGTCTTCCCTAGTGTATTTCTTTTCCCCTCCTTTTTCTTTTCTTAAAAAATAATAAATGTAAAGAATCTCAAACCTAGCACCTGTGTTTATTATTTTCCTTAACTCCTGTAATATTTTAATACATCAGGACTCTAAAGGAAAACTTTTTTCCTCTCAGTTATTAGAATGCAATATTTCATTTTCATTTAGCCTCTTCTAAATGCTTAAACACATTTACCTTCCTGAATTTCTTTGGCTTCATGTCCAGGGTGTACCAAAAGTTAGTGTAGTTTTAAACTATTAAACTATTATTTTCATTTTAAAGTTACTTCTTAGCTCTGTTCTTTTCACCAGGAGTGATTGGAAGTCCTATATTTTATTGTAATTCTTGTTTTCCCTTTTAGGATTATATGTACTATTTCTCAGTAAGTTTTTTTAATTATACTTCTCTCCACAATTCTCAATAGGAATTTGAGGGGAATCAAGGTAGTCCCCAGGGAGATATTGTAGATGATGCTAGTCTTGTACCTCCCAGACACTGATTTATCTCTGCTTCTTGCTCCTCTTTCCAGTCCTCTGAGAAGTACAATGGTCTTGCCACCCTGCATATTGATTCTATGGGAGTTGCTACTCTTTGAATTTCCATTCTGCCATTCCAGGATTTGCCGTGGATACCAATTATTGATGGTGGAGCTTGCATGAAAAGCCCTTGTTCAGTACACAGTCTGGCTTTAGGATTTTCCTTTTCTCTGTGTCTCTACCACCTTCTGAATAGTTACTAAAGTTCAGCTGCTTTTCTAAATTATCCATTTCCATGCTGGCACAGCTCCTAGGTTTACTTCACTAGATTTGGCTTCCCAAATTTTGCTTTTTCTCTAAACTTCCACCACTTTAAAAATTTCTGAACTGGGTAGAAGAGATTACTTCTTGGTGTTTATGGATTTCTTTTCATTTATCTCCTTGGAACCATTTTCATTATTTGTTCAGGCTTCTGTGGAAGAATTGGGTCTCTCCATTATATTTTACACTCATTTTTATTTTTAATTAAATAATTTAAAATAAAATTTTAATCTATGAGGGTTTTTTTTAAATTGTGCATCCAAAGCAAGAGAAGAGTCAAATCATGGAATATTTCATCATTTCATGTCGCAACAGTGGCAGCTTATACATCAACATTTGTGACAGAATATTAAGAAATAGAGAAATTATAGAAACCTTAATGAAATTATATAAAGCTTAAACAATTAAAGTTAAAACAACACATTTTTCAATATCCTGTGACTTGGGTGTGATATTGGAAGAAGAGAAGCAACAACAAAAATCTTACAGGAAACAGCATTAGTTTAATCAGAGATGTCAAAAGCTTTTAGCTAGGCAGAAGCATATGCCTATGAATAATGCCTATTTAAATTTTATTTATATGGAACATTTACAAATATTCTCTCTCTACAAGTAATACACAGTATAAATGTCAGGAGGAAGGAGCATATTGGGCTATGTGCAGGATCTTTGTGTGATGATAGAAAATCCCTTAATTGCTGATTTTAAAGAGATAACTTTGGATCCTATAACAGAATATGTTTAAAAGTTTTTTTTTTGTTTGTTTTTATTCCATGAACAAGAACTGAGTAGATTTACAAAAGAAGTGACTCACTTTCACCATGTTTCTTTTGTTTCAGCTTTGAATTATGACAAGTATTTTGAGAAATTTATGGAGAATTAGACAGTGGAAGGATAACTACCCTGTCTTCCATTGGCCCCATTTTATTATGAGCTTAAATATATTGCTTAGAAAAGATTGTTCATGAAAGTAGGCACCTTTTATGTTTCATTTTCTTAAATAGGTGAACTTGTGAGTTTCAAAAAAATGTCTAAAAATCTACATTTTCAGGGGAAGAATCATCTCCTAGGATGCTAGTGTCAATGATATTCAGTGGTAGTTAGCGGAATGGGTTTTGTTTTTTGTTTTTTTGTTTTGATTGATTGCTATCAGTTTCTGCATCAGAAAGAATTGCCTCTAAAAAGAAAGGTCAAGAGACAGGTCAAGAGTATTCATGAGTAATAATTCACTTTTTGCTAGTACAATGGGGTTGGCTTTTGTATGTGAGAGACAAGTTATGTTCTGAAGAACTAAGTGTATTTAAGAAGACCTAAAAGATCTGTTCCAAAGGAAAATGTATATATAAAAATGGGATCAAGTTACAAACAGATGGAACAATTCTAAGAGAAAACAACTTAACTGACACTTCATTGCAATGCCAAGTACTCAGCCAAAAGAGCAATACTCACTGAGATTGTTTTTTTAATGTGAGAAACTTGTTTGCCTTCAATGTCTGAATAAATCTGGATAACTGTATAAAACCTTGGCCCCAGGTCACTGGGGCCAACTCTCCTCTAACAGAAGACTAGATAGGGGACTATATAGTTGTAATTGTATAATATAATCTTCTGTCCAAAACATCAAAAAAGCCTCCTTGTAAAAAACTAAATATTATAATATTATTTCTTAAATTTAGATTTTGTAGTTTTATTCCTAACAGTATTCCTAATGACAAAGAAATGACAAATGTCATAAACTAAATATTAATTATCTTTACATTTTAAAGCAAGAATAAATTATATAATCCTGAATATGAAAACTAGTACCTAATTGCATAATTTTCCATCTCCTTGTCATTATTCAACTTTAACTATAAGCAAAGAATAATGTACTGGGAAATGGAAAACAAATTAATTGTATCTAAATAAATCAACAGCTATTGTAATGCCTATGCAAAACCACTGTGGAGATGTCTGTGACTTTTAAGTGTAATTTGAGATAAAGAAAGATGTGAAAAAAACTAAATTGAATTTATTTTTAGCTAATCAACAATTGGAGCAATGAAAACTTGCCTTTCTTTAGAGTGCATATGTAAACTCTAATATCAAAAAATTAAATAAATGAACATTCTAAAATTATAACAGAGTAGTATTTTAAGTAGTAATAACTTATCTCATCTTTCAGTACAAAATATTGATAGTCATTTTACATATATATATATATATATATATATATATATATATATTGACATATCAGAAACATAATGAGAAATGATGAGAAATGAGCCGAATTAAGCTCATGGGGGATAATAATTATAAGGTAGTTACTTTAGTATATCAAGCAACTGTAATTTCATCAGTGTGGATAATCCCTCCTGACAAACCTCAAACTCCTTTTATGGCTTAGATAACCAAATGTCATCATCTTTCATTCAATTTAGAAATAAGCATTTGGAAATTGGGTGATTTTTCAGGAGCTATATAGTTGATCGCTTTTCCATATTTGGAATCTTTCTTGTTTGGTAAGATCTGTCTGAATTGTTTCTGGCATATTCTTCAAGAATCCAGAGTCATACTATTATCCCATACTATTATGGAAGCAATATTTGCAGTGTTAGAGGAAAGAAGGAAATTGAAATGCATAGTAAAAGAGAGTTTTTTCCTTTAAATTTGTATTTGGAATTTAAAGTCAAATCATTCTTCTCCTTCTATGATAACATTACAGAAATAAATAATGGAGTTTTGCTGTAATAAATAACATTGGGGCTGATAAGCACACGTGTGTGTGTGTGTGTACAATTTAGCATCCATCAGGAAATTTACTATTTTCTATATTTAAAGTTCTTATTAAATATAGGAGTGAATCTTTCCTCTCTGATATATGAGACACACAAAGAACTTAGGGCATGTCTAGAGATGAGAAAAAACTGTGCAGACCTCTTAGAATTTCTGAGGAAAAGAAAAAGAAAATGAATTAGGGAAAAACAATGGAAAGGGGATTAATCACCTTGCATACATTTAACAGCCAATAATATGAAGGTTCTTCTAAGCATTTCCTGAGGACCAACAAAGGCAAAAAGTATTTAATAGAAATAATCTCCATTATATTTAAAATAATTATTTATTCTTTTTATCTTATTCTATTCTATATGTATTCTAATTGTCTTAAAATAATTATTATCAAAACTTACTTTTAAAATTTAAAATCATAAAATGTATTATTATAGGTAAGTAATAAATATTAATTCAAGCAAGTATTATGAACAAGGTTCAATACTTGACATTCTGAGTTATACCAAGGTGAATACTACTTCTATATTTACAATTCAGCACTTCAGATTGTATTCTAGACTAACTATATTGTGATCTGTATTCTGTCTTGGTGAGACCACATCTAGAGAACAGCATTATAGTTCTGAGCACTAAACCACAGGGAAAACACTAATAAACTGAATAGCATGCAGAAAAGGGTGACCTAGGCAGTGTGTTACTGACTAAATATATAACTTCAAAAAGGTCACAAGCCCTCTGAAGCTTGGTTTATTTATCTAAATAATAAAAGGTTGGACATTTAACATATAAGATGGGGAGGTTTTTACATAAAGATAAATTCATATAGGAAGAATGAATCAAAAATGACAGCAACAGCATCTATGGGTGCAGAGGCAAGAAAAGAGCAGCTTCTGGAGCTTTCACTCCACAAATATGGAGGCCAGACATCTAGTCACAGAGAGATTTCAAGGGGCTCTTTGTTGGCACTCTGGCAGGACTCTGTTGCTTTGCCCATACTCAGATCATAAAACCTCTGAAACTTGGTACATGGCATCTTCCACTAGAAACCTCAAAGCTGAAATTGCAGTCTCCCTTTGAGAGGGGTGGGTCAAATTCCAGACACCTCTCTCAGTGCCATACTGAGCCATGCTTAATATTCAGAAAATTTTTGTGGACACATGTATTTTACATGAGCACACATATCTTACAAATGTAAGAGAAAGGCAACCAAAGAAAAACATAGGGGAGACCCTTTAAAAAAATCTCAGATAAAAGGTAGCTTCTGATTCAGCAATCAGTTAAATTGGTTAGTTAAATCTATGGAGAGTTAAAATGAGTCAAATTAAGTTTAATATTTTACATATGGGGAGGAATCTCAACATTTCTACAGTCTATAACATTCTCAGAGAAAGCAGATACCTCTCCAGGCAAACAGCACTGACATGACTGACTGGATCTGGCAGCCTATCAGACCCTGAACAAATAGATTTAGGTGCTACTGAAGTCAACCTCTCTTATCTACAACTGAGCTCATTGAAGCCAGGCAACCATTCTCCAGTTTTTTTTCCTTTGGCAATGAGATGACTATGGCTTTTTTCAAAATGAAGGTCAGGATCTTATATATTAATTCCACTTAATTAGTTTCTTATATGGCTTAAGTTTTTGTTAAATTAGCTAATTAATAACCTACTTGCAAATCAACTGTTCTGCTCTATTCTCCTGAGTTCACAAACAGATTGACTCTTTTCCTCTTCAAATATCTCTCTGACTTCTTGCCTTCTGTGGTAAATCAAGCTTGATGTGTAGCTCCCTGTTGAGATACATCAGCTAAACTATTAATTTTATTCTATACATTTTTCTTCCCAGAAAACCATTTATATAAATACCAGAGATTGCTCTGATGTAATATGTTTATATTATTGAATACATGGTTTAAACATTAAAATATACTGCATGAAATTT
This sequence comes from Sminthopsis crassicaudata, assembly GCF_048593235.1. Taxonomy (NCBI): domain Eukaryota; kingdom Metazoa; phylum Chordata; class Mammalia; order Dasyuromorphia; family Dasyuridae; genus Sminthopsis; species Sminthopsis crassicaudata. The sequence goes on along the minus strand of NC_133617.1, from coordinate 549,808,674 downwards.
GCTTTATATGCAATTTTTCATATTTAAAAACATAATTGAGTTAAGTGTTCACAATATTACTAATGTGACTATTACCTCATATTTTCTTTGAAAGGGGATTAATTTCAACAAATATTTATGAAGTAACTATCACAGTAATAATTCATTTTAATATGGAACTTCAAGATTTGTAAAACATTATCATTATCTTATTAGATTCTTATTGAAACCTATGGGAAACTATCATCCTCCTAATTTTACATAAAAGGAAACTGAAATATGTTAGAGGACTTGTCCAAGATCTCACCATTTGTAAATATCTAGGATAGGATTTAAATCCAATCCTTCCTCAGAGTTAAACAGGCTCTTTATCTGCCATGCCACAATTTATTTCTATTTCTCTTATCTTTATTTTTAGAGGCAATTGGGGATAAAGTGACTTGTCCCTTTATCGACCTAGAGATTGCCCTCCTCTTACCACTTCCCTGAGTCATCCAATTACCAACAACCAGAACGATGCTCGCCCTATCATTCTCCCTAATTATCCTATTCACAGGTGGCCTAGCATTAGAATGGTTCCAAAAAGGTCTTGAATGGACCGAATAGGTTTTTAAACTAGGTTCACACAGCTAGTAAGTATGTAATGCTGGATTTGGACTCAGGTCCTCCTGATTTCAGAGCTAATATTCTATCCACTGCATCATCTTGCTGTACCCTCCTTTTTTGAAAAATGAGAAACAGGAAAAGCCAATTTAGTTCTTAGTCCTTTAATATTAGTTCTTAGTATTAACATTTGGACTTTCCTGATCAATACCTGCTGTAAACCACCTCACAATGTGAGGCATATTAATTTCTGACTGTTGAAGATAGAACTTGTTGAATCTATTAGGTGATTAGGATATGTTCATTTTTTTTTTTTTTAATATTCTGCAACCACCTTGAGAGAAATGATTACTTCTTTTACATGTTTAATAACTAATTTTTAAATTAAAGCTAAAGTTTTTTTTCCCTTTTCTACTTTCTCATCCAGAAATTAACCAGTTTGGGAAATCCTGGGCAAAGACTTTCTTAGCCAAGAAAGCTAAAATCTTATCAAAGATAGTAAAGGAATTCTAAGTTTAGACAAATGGATTTCTGCTTATTGTGTTTAATCATAGAAGTTTGGGAATATGTGGATTCTCCTTTTTGTCAGAAGGGTGATATAGAAAATGATAAATCTTTTTTACCAGAATTAGAATGCTCAGTATAATGTACTTCAGTACCTTCATTGGAATGAGCCCACCTCCATTATAATATTCATTTTCTCATTAATTGTCAACCAATTAGAATTGATTATTATCCTCAGGAACACTCACTCTTCCAAGGGTATGTAAACTATGAGATCACCACCATGAGTAATCTTTGGTCCAAGAGAGAATGACAAATTGCCATTTCTTTTATTGATAATATGCTAGCATTATTCATAAAATGGTTAATTACCCAGAAACTATGTCTCTTTAACTTTTATATGTCAAAAACCATATAACTTCTGTTTTGAGAAGCTTCCCCAGTAGAAGAAATTATTTTGCATGATTAAATGATGGATATTATAACCTCTTTGTATGTTTAATAAATAACAGGAGATGGCAAAGGGAAGAGTGTTTAACTTTGCTGAAGTCAGGAAGACTGAACTTGAAATCCTCACTCTGTCAGACTAGCTATATGACTCTAGGAAAGCTACTTAACATTTTTAGCCTTATTTTCCTCATCAATAAAATGAGGACAATGATAAAAACCTACCTCATCTGATGATAAAATAATAAAAATTATGTAAAAAGTTTTACAAGCATAAGAGTGATCTATACATACATATGTGTATATAAATACATCCATACTAGCTTTAGTATTTCTGAATATTTATTATTACTGAATATTCTGAAGTTTTTCTCTTGACTTTATTTTTACCAAAAAGTGCCCTGTGCAGGGAGATAAAAATTACTAGCAAGGTCATGCTGAATGTTACACCATATTATAGAGGGCAGGCAACACAGAATGAGAAATCATTAATTTGGCCACCTGCATCTTTGATAAGCATTGTTCCCAAACCCCTTGATGTGTAGATAATGAAGCAAGGCATGATAATTACTAATTAGAAGTAAAGTTTTTCAAAAAAGAAAGCAAGGAAATTGATCCCTATTATAGAGGCCAGACAACCAATTCATGAATGAATAAAAATACCCTTAGCATACTACTAGTGTTGACAGATACTGTCACCTATAAAACTCAACATGGGCATCCCTTTAAAAATTCCTATGGATCTGCTCTCCATGCTAAGTTGGAAATTAGTTTACTTTCCTCACAGAGAAAATAAATATATACTAATTTTTACTAATCTTGTACAATATTACTCAGTAGATAAACATGCTGTAACTCAGTACCCTAATGATCTTCAGTTTGAAAGGACTATTGCTTTTTAGAAATAAATATACTTGGAATGTATATTTCAAAAGTTTGGTAGGAAACTGAAAAGAGAGTGAATTCCAAGAAAGAAGGATTTATCAAGTGCCTACTATGTGTCGAGAACTAAGTCATTCCCCTTTATTATGTTATTCAATCTTCACAACAACCCTGAAAAATAAGTGCTATTTTTAATCTTCACTTTATAGTTGAGGAAACCAGACCAGACAATCAAATGAACTTGCTCAGAGAGCCATAGCTAGTGTCTGGAGCAGTGTGTGAACTCAGGTCTTACTGACTCCCAGCCTAATACTTATCCACTACTCCATCTAGCTTTTTTCACTAAAACAACTTGGCTTATCTAGCAAGTCTCTAGGCCTGGGGGGAGCGCTAATGAAAAGTCAGACATAAGAATGCAAGTTTTTTTTTTTTTTAATTTTTATATAGAGCTGCAATTAGACGAATATAACTGCATCATGGAAAGAAGTAAAGTATGATAAGAAAGTAAAGATAGAAAGGTTACAGCTTATGAAAAGTTTAAATAACAAATAGTGGAGTTTATATTTTATTTTTAAAGCAATTGCCAACCATTGGAAGTTACTAATAGAAGGAATGACACAGTAAAATCATCACTTAAAAATATATAGAAGATGTATTATAATGAGAAGATACTGGGAGTAGGGAGATTAAACAGGAGTCTGGGTCCAAATACAAAATAAAGAAGACCTGAACCTGGCTTTAAATGATAACTGTGGAGTGGAGGGAAGCAAGCATATAGAATGAACTATATCGAGATAAAAACAATAGGACTTGACAATTTATTGCATAAATGGGATAAATGAGAGTGAGACATTGAGGATGACATTGAGAATGACACTGAGGTTGGAAAACTGAGGTAACTAAAAGGTTTATAGTCCTTTTATGATAAGGAAATTTTGAAGAGGTGTGTTTTTTGGGAAAAAAATAATGAATCCTATTTTGGACATGCCTATAGGACATCCAGTTAATATTGTCCAATGGAACATATCCTAATTCCCACTGTTAATATTGTCTTAAGTCTGGATAATCAGCAGAACATTAAATCAAGCCTTAATTTTGTAGTGTTTGTTGTTTAATGAGGTATAAATGGTTACACTGAAAACTTAACAATCTAATCTTGGGAGTCAAGAGAAGCTGGCTCCAGCCCATACCCTTGATGATCTAGATGAGAAACTATGGTCCTCAACCAAATCCAGCTATCCAGCCTGTTTTTGTACCTCTAGGAGTGAAGAATATGATTTAAAAAATGTAGATACAATAAAATTTTACTTTAAAAAGTAAAAATGAAATCATTCTTCACTCAAGGAGCCTACATAAATATGCAATAATCAGGATTTGGCCAAACTGGCAGAGTTTGCCCACCCCTGATATAGATAATAAAGCAAAAAAGGAGCAAGCAGACAGGTACAAGGAAGGAGAAAGAAAAAAAAAAAAAGACAAAACAGAGATAGTGGTCCACAATGTCAAATGCTGCCAAGAGTTCCAAGTAAGTTGAGGTTTGAAAAGAAAGCATTAGTTTGGTATTAATGTCTCTCCCAAGATCTCCTAAGTTACAACTCTGCACTTTATTTACTAGATATAGATATGAGGGAGGCCTAAGTCCTATGATATCTTTATTAAATATCATTTCTATACTGTGAATAAGCAAACCTCTTTTTTAAAAAAAATTTAAATCTATAAATGTCTTATTTCATCGCAACACCAAATTTAAATTATTAGGGGAAAGCCTGAGTCAGTTTTATTCATTACAGTCCCCATTCCAGTCAGGAAGATTTCAATCCATACCAACTATAACACAGTTAGGCACAGCAGTATGGCAAAGTTTTGTGCTGCTATTTTGATTAATTAAAAAATCATTCTGTTCTTCTGAGAGATTTGCTCAGTCAATAGTAGCATTCAAAGACTGCTGAACCATAGCAAGTTATAATTTAAGGCTACATGCTGTATCATTTAAGGCTTACATCTTATTTTCTAACCCTGTTAAAGTAGAAGTTGCTTTTAATAAGGCTGAAAGTAAGAACCATGTCAAATAAGCATCCCAGGCTTCCTTGGGCAATCATCTAAAATCTCTATCCTTATTTTTTTAAGCTCTAAAGGGGTGGGACAAGAAGGACCCAACATTGGGTCATTTGACACCATGTTTCTTCTGTCTCTAAATCTATTATCTTATGATCTATGTAAGATTCATAAATGGGGAGCAACACAATTTAGTGATTCGTTTCACTGCTTTTACACAGGAAAAATAAAGTCTCATTGCTAATGTGTAATTTCTTATTTTATAATCTACAAACTATGATTTGGGAAACAATATTTAGCATGGTTAGAGGTGGTCAAATTCATAATTCATCTTTCTGTCTTGCCTGGCCTCTATAATATTCTGGTATTGTATTCCTTTATGTGTATATCTCCTAATGCTTAAAGTCACTGAATCCTTTCTTATTAGTTCAGCCCTAGTTAATTTAACTTTATTCTGAATGCCTATCCCTCCAATGGTATGCACCATAGTATATTCTATGACTAATCTGTGATTTCACCAATGTAAGGAGCCCTGGTTTGAGAATTTCCTCTATTAATACATAACAACAATTGTTCAGCAAATTATAGTATTAAAAGGATACCAGGAACACTGAAAAGTTGGTTGATTTGTCCAAGGTAGGTTTTTTTTTTTTTTGTAATAATAGCTTTTAATTGTTCAAAATACACACAAAGCCAGTTTTCAACATTTATCCTAGCAAAACCTTGTATTCCAAAATTTTCTTCCTCCCCAATTCCCCTTCCCCAAGAGAGCAGGCAAACTAATATAGATTAAATATATGCAATTCTTCTAAATATATTTCCATGTTTATTATGCTGCATAAGAAAAATCAGATCTAAAGGAGAAAAATGAGAAAGAAAAAACAAGTAAGCAAATAACAGCAATAAGGGTGAAAATACCATTATGATCCAAATGCAGTCCTCATAGTTCTCTCTCTGGATGCTCCTACATCACAAGTCTATTAGAATTGGCCTGAATCATCTCATTGTTGAAAAGAGCCATGTCCATCAGAGTTGATCATCATATAATCTTCTTGTTGCTGTGAACAGTGATCTCTTGGTTCTATTCACTTCACTTAGCACTGTTTATGTCTTTCAAATCTTTCTGAAATCATCTTGCTGATTGTTTCTAAAAGAACAATAGTATTCCATATTCCATAGCATTCATAAACTACAACATATTCAACCATTCCCCAATTGATGGGCATCCAATCAATTTCCAATTTCTTGCCACTTAAAAAGCTTCCACAAATATTTTTGCACAATGGATCCTTTTTCCCTCCTTTAAGATCGCTTTGGAATACAGACCTAGTAGAAACACTTACTGGTTCAAAGGGTATACACAGTTTGATAGGTCTTTGGGCATAGTTCAAGGCCAGTATTAAATGATCCCCCATCTTCCTGACATCAGGGTAAGTCCTTAACAATATACAACACTGAAAGAATTATAAATATAAACAATAATGCTACGGAGATACAAACAAATATATTTTAATAACTTTTAAATAATAATGATGAATCATAGGACCCTAGGTTTAGAACTGGAAAGAATATTTGATATCATCTATATGTTTCTACCTTCATTTTTAATATTTGAAAAGTGAAGGTTAGTGATATGAAAAGACTCATCCAAAGTCACTTAGCAAATGTTGCTGTTCAGTCATTTCCGATATTTCCAACCCTTTATGACACTATTTGGGGTTTTCTTAGCAAAGAGAGTAGACTAGGGTGTCGCTTCCTTCTCTAGCTCATTTTTCAGAGGCGAAAACAGGGTTAAGTGACTTGCCAAGGCTTACAGTGCTAGGAAGTGACTGAGAACAGATTTGAAGTCTGGAAGATGATTCTCCCTGACTTCATCATTTTCCCACTAAGCAATCCAATTAATTGCCCCTTACTTAGCAAATAGGCAGAATTTACATTAGAATCTAGTTGCTCTGTTTCCAGCACTTTAACCCACTATACTGACTTACCCAAATTACATTTGAGAAAATTGAATAGGAAAATTCATTTGTCCAAGGTATTACAACTAAAAAGTGGTAGATTTATACATTACCATATGGAAATAGATCTTTTTCCCCCCTCTGAACTTCAGATCTGAGATTCTTTGTCACCATCAAGCCTTTTCTAAAGGATCAAATCCTTTGAGAAAGAAGGATACTTATAGAAAGCCAGTGTCTTGAATTATTCGTTTTCATACTGGGCATCTCCCTGACTTGCTGGGGGTATGGAGGAATATAAAATCTTTTAAAAATAACATTTAATCTTTGTCCCCAAATACATGTAAATTTTTTTAGAATTCTTTTTTTTTTAAATTTTGAGTTCAAAATTCTATCCCTCTCTTCCTTCCCAAAATGGTGTATGCAAATATTTATATATATATATAGATTGTGATATATATATTTATAGATATAGATTGTGCATGTAAATATTTTTATATTTATCACTTTGTGGAAGAAAATTATAAAAGAAGAAAGAAAAGAAGGAAGGAAGGAAGGAAGGAAGGAAGGAAGGAAGGAAGGAAGGAAGGAAGGAAGGAAGGAAGGAAGGAAGGAAGGAAGGAAGGGAGGGAGGAAGGAAGGAAGGAAGGAAGGAAGGAAGGAAGGAAGGAAGGAAGGAAGGAAGGAAGGAAGGAAGGAAGGAAGGAAAGAAGGAAGAAAAAAAAAAGATTTTATAAAGAATTGAAAACAAAGTTCAACTGAGGAAATTACATGAATTCCAGAACCTAAAAGTGATGGAATATTATGGAGCTATAAAGGGAGGGAAGGGGGGGAGTGTGTGTGTGTATGTACATACATATATAAAACATATATGCATTTATATTAATATATGCACACATAACATTTGTATACATATACACACATATATACATAAAGGTTTATATAAATATATTGTATAATTTGTATTTATATATATATATATATTGTATTTATCTATCTATCTATATATATATAATATTGTATTTATCTATAAAGAGAAATATAGTCTTTTTGGAACTGATATAAAGTGAAATAAGCACAATCAAATAAACAATTGATATAGTGACTACACATATATAAATGATTAGTACAAAAACAGCAAATTATTGAATACATTAAGCTTGCTATTATAGAAAAATATTGAGTTGTCTTACCCACATTTTTTGGTAGAGTTGGGGAATTATGAATGTGAAACCTTAAGTATAATTTCAGACATTTTTGATATGTTGGTTGGGCTCTTCCCGTTCCTTCCCCTCTCTTCCCCTCCCTCTCCCCTTCCCTCCCTCTCCCCTTCCCTCCTCTCCCTCCCCTACCCCTTCCTTCTCCTCCTTTTCCTCTCCTTCTGTTCTCCTCCCCTCTTCTCTCCTCCCCTTCCCTTCCCTTCCCTTCCCTAAGATTAAGAATAAGCTGTTGGGCTCAAGTAATAGGTTTACTTGAACAATAAGTTCCCACTCTTTCTTCCTAAAGGTCCCATATACTCTGGATTCAGGCATGAGGATTGGACTAAATTCAGTTCTTAGGGAGCTTCATCTCTAACAGGGTTGAGCCCTCTTTGCTACATTCTCTTCAGATCATCATATCACATCTCAGCTCTTGCTATTAAATAATTTAAAATTTAGGCTTACAATTATGTCTAGGGTTTCCATCAAAAGAAGAAATTTTAAAAGTATCCAAGGCTTTATATGAAACATATATAGGACAGGTGTTTATTTACTAAGCACAAAGAAAATGATAAACACAGACTACCTATTTATTTAACCACAACAAAACCATAAAACAATCACATTATAAATATTACCATTAGGTTATGACTACTGTTATAATCTGCTGGAAAGATGATGCTGCTTAAATTTTGATACGTAAAGCCGATACTTATCAAAACATAAAGCGATTTATGGGATTGCTAATTGTGTTTTGGCATTGCACAATCCAAACTATGAAAACTGAATGTGGATCAAAGGAATTTTCACCTTTGTTTTTTTGTTAGTTTTCTTTTTCATATTTTCCCCTTATGATTTGCTTTTTCTTATACAACATGACAAATATGATAATATGTTTAAAAGAATTGCACATATTTAATTTACATTATATTGCTTGGTGTCTTGGGGATGAGGGAGGGGAAGGAGGGAGGGAAAAAACTGAAACACAAAGTTTTACAAAAATGAATGTTGAAAACTATCTTTACATGTATTTGGAAAAATAAAATGTTTTGAAAACAGAAAAAATAAAAACTGTCTAAATAAATAGGCTAAATCAGATTGAGGGTAAGAGACAGGTCTTAAACCTATGCATGAATTACAGGGATGTCTACCCCAAGCATGTGAAGATTTCCTGGTGCAATAGGCAAATGAGAACAATTTGTTTCAAAGGCTATGAAAACAGCTGAAACATGTGCTGTGGAATACTTGAAGTTGATCATTCATTAAAAATATCAACCTCATTCATTGGATCCTGGGGCATTGCCAATTATCTTGACTTTTATCTTGCCATTGGATTTGATGTCTGTCTCCAGAGGAGGGAGTGAGGCTGGGGCCTTTGTGCAACTCTGTCTCACTTAAATACCGTTCAGGTTCTAGTCAAGATATCATCGCATGATGTCATTGAGTATCTTCAAAAATGAAGGACAAACAACTCAATAGCACATAAAAAACAAATTTGGCAAATATTTATAATTAACATATTTTACATTGATCAAGGTGAAATAAATTCATCAAGAGAATCACTAAACAAAAGTAAACATTCTCATTACACTATCCACATAGAATTATCTCAGAGTATAGAAGCAATTCTGGAATGTGTATTTCACATTCTATTTATAATCTATTAGCATTGACTTCCTTCATTTTTTATTTTTCTCTTTAGACTTATTGTTAACCTCAGCTTCTGGATTATAATTTTACATTAAGTTTGGATCACATTCCTTACCTTCTTCTTCAAACTATATACAAAAACAGCAGTTATGCAGCTTGTATCAGCATTTTATAAAAAGTAAAGCACACCTCAACAACAACAACAAAAATGATATAAATCACAGAGTAAAATATAGTTGAATACAAATACACACATATATTTACACATGTATATAATATTATTTTTACCATTACTGAATTACATTTGGCTATATAAGTAATAATCTTTCTATATTTATTCAACTTATATATGAGTCTAATCACAAGTTTAATTATTTTGCACACAGTTTAATGTCTAAATTTATAGCTCCTTTATTTTTAATATCATATAATTGTGTATTTATATCATTAGATACCTTTAGCTCCATATTCCCTATGAATGTACTTTTTCTCTGTAATGAGTGCATCAATATAAAAGAGGCTTGTTTTTTATTTCAACCTTCCCTCATCCTTTGAACTTCTTCCAATGAGATATGTATAGTAGACTTACTCAAGCCTCTGGGCTGTATCAACAACTAAATCATCATCTGAACTGGAGTTATCTTCAGTTCTAGAAAGTGTTTATGTGTTTTAATTACGTAACTGCAATTTTTTTTTCTCTTACTTTCCTTTATTGACTCTAAAACATTTAAGGTTTCTATATTTTATAATTTTGTCTTCAATATAGTAATTTAACTTGAAGATTTCTACTTATATTGAGATTGCACATACAATTTCATTCTGTTTTTAATAAACACTAAATTAGATGGAATTGTACATGAAAATGCAGATTTCTTTTATTTGCAGTTTTCTTTTGAAGTCTAAGTTCAGCCCATAGCTTTCAAAGGAAGCTGTTCTTATTTATATGTCTTCTTTTTTCCCCCAAAATAATCCCAATGACCCTCTTTTATTTTTATTTCTTTTGCTGTCCTATACCTCTGTCTCTCTCTCTTTTTCCTTTTGTTACTCTCTGTTTCTATCTCTGACTCTCTCCTTTCTCCTTCATTGGTAAAGAAAAAAAATAAAAATAGCCCTTGGAACAAATATATATATATATATATATATATATATATATATATATATATATATATATATATATATATATATATATATATACATATATATGTATACACACACACACACACACATATATATAATTATTTCCAAACAATCTCACAGTGGCACTTTCTGCAACTGTTTATATCCCCAATTTATCAAGTCTTTGTCAAGAAGTAGATAGCATATTTATCTTTACTCCTCTGAAATCCTAGTTTGTCATTATGTTCATCAGTTTTTAAATTTTTCAAAGTTGCTTTTCTCTATCATATTATTGTATTAATAATTCTCCTGGTTCTGCTTATTGCACTCTTCAGCAGTTCATACAAGTTTAAAAAAAAACAGGTTAAAAAAAACCAAACTTTTCTTTTGTAATTTCTTATGGCAAAATAATATTCCATTACATTCATATGCTATAAGCTGTATAGTCATTCCTCATTTTATAGATATTTTACTAATTTCTAATTCTGTGTCACTACAAAAAAGAACTATTACAAACATTTTCATTTATATGTTTTTTTTTATTTTTATTTCTTTATGCCTATGTAGTATATGCCCAGAACTGGGTCGAAATGGTATGCAAAATTTATTTACTTTTTGAACTTTGCTCCAAATTGCTTTTCAGAATTATTGAACCAATTCATAGCTCTGCCAACAGTGCATATAATTATCTAATTTTTCTCTTCAATTGAAAATCTCATGGTTATGAACATCTAACTGATTATTAAGTTTCTCTAATAATAGTTTAATGACAACACTTCCCCCCCAAATTTCATAAGCTGATTTTACTCCTTAGAAACAAATTCAGACTTCACAGTCTCTTAATTTTCACCTTTGGTTCTATTGGAATTAACTTCCTCAATTTTTGGTTTGTTTTTCTCTTTACACTTATTGCTAACTTCAGTCTCTGGATTAAAATTTTGTATTAGGTCTGGATTTTTAAAAGAGTGGGCCATCCCTGTTTGTTCCTTTTCCTCTGTAGTCTGTCTAAATACTATTGCTACCTCTTATCAATTCTAGAATGCTCAGGGTCTGGGTGTTTTTTCTAGTGAAATAATGTGGTTTGGGCCCTTTTTTCCCCCTTTTTTTCACAAATCTTATGTGGAAATTTGCTTCACCTCTTAATTTGATTCTGAAAAATTCCACCAAAAATGTCATAGAACAGGCTAGTTTCATGATACATATAAAGTTTTGTCTCTTAAGTAGGTTTAATAGACACTTTGAATCTCAGACTCTTTTAGTGCCCATCCCTACTAGACTTAGCCAAGGGCTGCACTAGCCATGTTTCTTTTTGTTACTCCAATACAGAATTCAAGATGTTCTGTTAACTTTTTTTCTTTCTTTTTTTTTTTTTTTTTAACTTCCTTCAGGTCCAGCTTGAAATGCACAGCTTATATTTTCATTTATAGCTCTGATATGAAATGGTAAATGACTTTAGCTCTTTGAGAAGGCCTGAACACACTACCTGGTCATATATCCTTTAGAAGTGACCATATGATAATTTTTTTTCATTATTTCATATTTGTTTCTCCAGCATTTAATAAAATGACTAGGAGATAGCAATTGTTTAATAAATACTTGTTGACTATTAACTATTGACTCCTGGTCCAGATAAGAGTGAAATTCATAAATACCTATATTTCCTATATTCTTTACTTTTTAGGAAATCTGAACTCAAATTCTTCAAAGATTGTTGTTAGAGAATCATGGGAACAATATTGATTAGGCTTCTTTTTTATGGAAAAACTTAAACTTATGGGAAGCATTGCCTAATTTTTGAAAGCCTATTCACCTTCTTCTCTCCTATTTTGGAATTCTGGGAACCAACTTATTTTTCTGCTTTTCAAAAGTATTCATGTTCTATTAATTTTGTAAATACTAAATGCTTGTCAAAGTTGAGAACACAGGTATGCTTCAAGTATGCCTGTGTATATACACACAAACACATTATTTTTTCTTTGTATTGAAAGTAAACTTGAACTGTTTTGAATAAATATGGTTCTCAATTTATAAGATCTGTAATGTTCCAAAACTTGATATAATCAGCATGAAACCATCTCAGATGTTTATTGAGTTTCTGAAGGATTTCCCCCAGTAAAAGAAATTGTTCATTGATTTGGATTCTGTGATGGTTAATATGTGTAGAGTTTATTTCCCTGTTTTGTTGGTAACAATATTGATAATTAGAGACTTAACAAAGTCATTCTTATTAAATGTTGCATGATTTTAATTTGTATGCATTAAACGTACCTTATTGATGGAGAACTTTTTTTTTTAACTTTTTATTTACAAGACATATGCATGGGGAATTTTTCAGCATTGATCCTTGCAAAACCTTCTGTTCCAACTTTTCCCCTTCTTCTCCCCATCCCCTCCCCTAGATGGCAAGCAGACTAATACATGTTAAATATGTCAAAGAATATGTTAAATACAATATATGTATACATATTTATACAGTTATCTTGCTGCACAAGAAAAAATGGATTTAGAAATAAGGTAAAAATAACCTGAGAAGGAAAAAAAATGCAAGCAGACAATAACAGAAGGAGTGGAAATGCTATGTTGTGGTCCATACTCATCTCCCAGAGTTCTTTCACTGGGTGTAACTGGTTCTCTTCATTAATGAACAATTGGAACTGATTTAGTTCATCTCATTGTTGAAGAGAGCCACATCTTGATGGAGAACTTTTAAGAAGAAAATCAATGAAAAAATTATGAATTCTCTGCTGCCTTAATTTCATCAAAGGACATATTGCATGGTATATAGATGTTTCTAGAACCTTTGAGGCTATTAAAAATGGTTTTCAAAACTACAAAAAATGTACATGAGAGGAACTTTCAAATGAAACCACATTCTATGTAATCTTACAGACCAATCTTAGCCCTAAAGAAGAGTTGGAGAGTTAGGGAATTATAGGCATTTTGCCAGACTTGATTGATATTTCGATTGCTTATATTTAACTATTTTCTCTATTATAAAGCACATTGAGTTGGGTATAGCTACTCAGTATACACAGAAATTACTATTCTTCCAAAATAAAAGACATCAGTATATTTTTTTAAAAATAAATTGAATATAGTAATTAATGGCGTGTGTAACTTTCTATATCTGTAGTTCTATATCCTTCTAATAAAAAAAAATTTGGATGTAGAAGTCATAATTTTTCTTCTAGGGCCAAGATCATTACAACATTTGCATTTATTTTAGTATACTTTTAGCTCATATTTGTACCACTCCTGTTGCACTCCTACCTTTCATTCATATTGACATTCTCTTCTCTGGGCAAAAATATCCTTAAAACTATTGTTCTCAGGTGTCAGTGGTACATTTATATTTAAAAGATAGTTAACAAACTAATTGAAAGCAGAGACATTTACACTATAACTACAAAATTCATTGTCCATATATTTGAGGTGTACTTTCCCATATTATACATAACATAAATGAAACCATACATAGAGTACACTAGTCTAGAATAATACACTTAGATACAGATGTAACTAAGGTTCCACAGGCATCCTGATGTCATTTCTTTTCTCTTGGTGTCCTCATTCAGCTTTTCTTGAGTACACTATCTTTGTTGCACAGTTCACTTTCCTCTAAGTCTTCCTGGGTCTCTGACTAATGACTAAGGTTATCAGTTTACAGATTTCCTCTCATCTCCTGCCTTAACTCCCTGTTCCATGCAGGATACCTTCTCTTGTGAGAGTACCTTTACTTTAAGATTCTATGGCTGTTCAAGAGTTTAAAGGTGAAATAAAGCAAGAGGACTTTCTCTTGCCATAAAATGGAGAAATTGGATTCTTTTAGAGTTGACAATGTTGACTACCACACCTAATATTCCTCAGAGTTGTCTGCTGCAGTGAGTGATTTGAGAAAGAGAATTTTACAAAGGGCTAGTAGGGTCATGACTGAACTAGTTGCCCTCTAATTCAATTAATTTGACCGAAGAACTTTATGCATTCTAAAGAGGATAATAAAGTATAAATACTGCTATTTTAAGACCTAAATACCTAATTGTTTCTTTTACCACCATTAGCATTAAACATTAATGAATATACTTTTTTTAACCTAATAAATTTTACTCCTGATCTTTATTATTTTGTCTGTATATATCTCCTATTTCCTATCTCGCCTGATTCCTCTGCTTAATTCTACCCATTACCTTACTTTTTTTATTACTTAGATCTATTCATCTTCCCACACCATACCACACACCAAGGATTCTTCCTTTATCTTCTTTCCTAAACTTTCCCTCCCTTTTTATCCAATTCCCATTAATCTACTCTCCTTATCCCATTCCCATTAATCTACACACCATTCTAAACCACCCCACCTTATCCTATTATCTCATCTTGGTATTTCTTTATAAATTTAGAAGATTTTTGTTTCCTTCTAGATGTATATGCTGTTATTTTATTTTATTTATTTATTTTTTTTTGCTGAGGCAATTGGGGTTAAGTGACTTTCCCAGGGTCACACAGCTAGGAAGTGTTAAGTATCTGAGGCCAGATTTGAACTCAGGTCTTCCTGACTTCAAGGCTAGTGCTCTATCCACTGCACCACCTACCTGCCCCTGCTGTTCTTTCTTTAACCCTATCTGATGTGAGTATGGTTCTGTTTAAAAATCTCTCCTTTATTCTCTCCCTCCTCCCTATCTCTTGTTTCCTCATTTCTTTCTAAATTTAGAAAATTTTATATTTACATATCTATATACATATATAGATATAGATATAGATATAGATATAGATATAGATATAGATATAGATAGATATAGATACAGGTATAGTTTCCCTTTAACTTATTTCTGATGAGAGTTTCAGAACTACTAGTCCTTCTCCCCCATCTAATTCTTCTGCATCAGTTCTTCCTCTTGTATCTCATTCATATAAGGTAATTACTCTTTCCATGTTTTCCTACAGTTTTGCTTTTTAGAATCACATCATACTTAGCTCTCCCACAATCTTTCTTTCAAACTATTCATTTACAAATGACAATCTTAAACAAACGTTTTGCATTAGTCATTGATGTTTGTCTCATATTTCTCTTGGATTTTATATGTCAAGTTTCTGGCTAGGTTCAGATATTTTTGCAAAGGAAAAAAAACATTCTGAAAGTCTAGCAATTCATTGAATATGCTTTTTTTCATTCAGGATTATATTTAACTTTGTTGGAGATATTTTCAACCATAACCTCAATTCTTGTTCTTCAATATATAGTGTTTCAACACCTGCAAGCTTTAAATGTAGCTGCTGCTATGTCTTGTTTGATTCTAATTGTGACTTCACCATATTTGATTATTTTTGTTGTTGTTCATAATATTTTCTCCTTGACCTGGAGGATTTCAAAAATAGGTTATGATGTTTTGGTAGGATGTCCTCATAGGATCTATTTCAGGTGGTGATTATGGGATTCTTTTTCCTCTTTTTCCTATATTCTATTTGTGTTCTAAGACTTCAGAACAATTTGATTATTTTTTTGTGTTATCGTATCAATATTCTTTTTTTTTTTTTTAAACTCATATCTTTCAGATAGTCTTCTTGAACTGTTCTTCAAAATGATTGTTTTTTTTTTTTATGAGGTTGACTTTCTTGTCATAATTTGGTTTTTTTTGGATTGTTATTATTTTTCTTCAATCTCTTTCATTTGATTTTTAGAGTCCTTTTTCAGTTCTTCTATGAATTATTTTTGGGCAGATGGCCATTTGGAATAGGAGATGCTTTTTTGTTTTTGTTGTTGTTATTGTTGTTTTTTGTTTCAGTATCATACTCTAAAGATGAACCCCAGGTTTTGCTATTCCTATAGTAACTTTCTATGGTTAGGTTATTTTTCTTTTGCCTGCTAATATAAGAGCCCATTAGTACAATCACCTTGTGGTGCCATAGTGGGAAGGATGGTACTTCTGGCTTCAAATTCTCCTTCAGTTCTCTCCTCTAGCTTGGAACTGCAAAAAGAATGTCATTCTCCTGAAAGTGTCCACAGCCTGTAGCATTTCTGCCCCATGGCTTATGCATTCACTTATCATATGATGGTTCCTTCTTGCCCAGGGCCACATCTTAGCAGCATAGCTGGGCCTGGCATTCTTATGAGCAGCATCCTAGCCTAGATGTCCAACTTCCCACAATGTCCCCCCATGGCTGGGGCAGAGGTTATTTCCCAACATACCTAGCTCCAGGTTTGCCATTTGCTGTTTCAGAGAAACTAGCATAGAGTTAGTTACATTCCATAGGAGCCAAGCCTACATTCTGATATCTTTCTTTGAGTCTTCTTAGGTTTTCCTGAGAATGCCACTATCTTGCCCCAACTCTTGTTTATTTTTACTCTACATTTGTCCTAGACTCTATTTTGTCTTGTTAGTGGGAGAAATCTGGAGAGCTTGGAATTTTCTGACCTATTTCACTATTATCTCAGAGTCCTCTCTATGGTTATACATTTTAAAGTTTTCAAAATCCTTTTCAAATATAATTTTTTTATCCTCAAAAGAACCCAATAAGTTTAGTGTTATTATCCTCATTTTATGGATGAGGAAATTGAGGCTAAGTGACATAAAGAATGTTCAACAGTCCTGCCTTATTTTTTTTTCTTATGCTATACTGCATGACCCATTTTTTGAAAAGCACCATATGTTGCCAAGAAATATATATATATATATTCTTTAATGTTATCATTCAGAAGGTATCATAAATCTTACCAATATAACTTTTCTAAAAGTAGGTTCAGATATCTAACTTACTTTTTGTTTATCTTTCTATTAAATTTATTCATGCTTGATTGAAACATTAAAGTTATCATATGGATATATTACTATCTCTTTTTGCTATTTTAAAAAAACTTTTCCTTGTAAATTTAGCTGTTATGCCATTTTGGTGAACATACAATTAAAATATTGTTTTGTTGTCTGTAACATATTAAGGAAAATATATTATCCATTTATCTTTCTTGATATTGCTAATTTTTAGCCTTATGATTATTTTCATTATGATTATTAATGTTGATTTTTAAAAAATTTTTGCCACATTTTGTTTCCTCCTCTCATTTTATTCCATATGTCTGTTATTTCTATGTCTTTCTTACAATTCAGAAAACGGGTAAGTTTTATTTTCTTATTCATTTTGCCATTTTTATTTACATATTGCTAAATCTATTAAAAATGAAGATTAATGAATATTATTGCCTCCATTTATTTGTGAACAGTTAAGGGGACCAGGAACAGAACAGTGGTCTGTATCTAACATTTATAGATCTTACTAAGCTTTGATACTGTCAAGTAATGAAGACTGTCAACATTTAGTTTCCCAGAGAACTTTATCAATATAGTATGTCAATTTCATGATGGCATTCCCAGGTTCTGGACAATGGACAATTCTCTAGAGTTTTCCAAGTTACCAATGGAGTGAAAAAGGTTGTGTGCTTATTCCCATGCTTTTTAGCATGATGATTTTAGTCATTTTGCAAAATATCTTCTATGATGACATATATGACATCAAAGTCAGCTACTACATGAATGGTAAATACTTCAATTTGAAAAGATTACAAGCCAAGACTAAATTTGAGGGAGTGCTGGTGTAGGTATTTATATATACATATATATATACATATATATATATATATACATATTTATATGATATGTATATTATACATGTATGCTATATTTACACATAGGTATAAATGCTATATATTATAATAATAGTTTGGGCCTCCTTTTTTCCCCTTTATTTGTACTTCTCCATCTTTGTCCTGTCATACAGCAGAGAGAGATCCCCTTTAGGAAAGGGAGTCTCCCTTCATTCAGTCTTCTCCCCAGAAAATGGAAATGGATACCTTGGAAGAGAATCATACTGACTGGGGGAAAAAAACAAACCAAAAAAACGCAAACAAACAAAAAGAAAACATGACAGAAGATGTGGGTGTCCAGAGAAGAGTTAATGGACAATAGTTCTAAACCACAATCATGTATGTGAGAAAAGAGGAATTTTCTTTTCCTAAGCAGTAGAATCCCTTAATCTAGTGACATATTCAGAGAAAATAAATTTCTTCTGTTTTAGTCATTTAGGGTTGTTTTTGGGGGAACCCCAAGGTATGAGACCCCAAATTTTGAGAGTTTAGGTTTCAGATCTTCTAGAGAAAGAATGGAATCACACACATAGTTTCTGAAGTTGCTTCTTAAAAAAAAAAAAAAAAAAAAAAAAGACACCAATCTAGGTGACTTGTGATAGGAAGAGAAACACAAGAGGATTGTAATACAATTTTGGGTAGAAGAGGATTACTTTTTAAGCTGTTCCCAAAATATGTTTATCTTCTTAAGTGAATCCAAAGTATAAGATGGCACAATGACTCCTGGGAAGACTAATTAGGAAGCAATCTGTAGGGAAAAGGAACTCATCAGAATGTAAAAGTTTGCTCTTATGGAAATCCCAAATTGAGTTCCCTTCTAAAGAAGAATTATTGGTTATGTGCTTTGTTCCCATGAGTCCTTTATATCTTCTGAGTTTTCTATAGAAGTAAAGGCTGCCACAATGATTATTCATTTATTACATTAAGTATTCGTAGGGGAGCTGAGGATATCTTTTACTTCCATTGGGGAATATGCAGGTGTTATTTTGGAGATTTACACCCAGAAATTCCAAGATGAAAGCCAATGATGAGAAGAAAGAAAATGATCCAAATGGGAAACGAATGTCAGCACAGAATTTTGGGGAGTTCTGAGTCATGGTTTATAGACATATAATCATGATTCTTTGTTGATTACCTCATGTTTTTGCCAGCTTTTAATTGGTAACATTGCAGCTCTGCCAATTATAACTGCTTTATCAACAGCCACCAGAATTACTCAAACCTTTACTCTTGCCTCATTTTTTTTCATATTTTTTGACCACCCTGTTCAGTTCAGTCTTAGAACCTTTTATTACTTCTTTCTTTCTGCCAAATTTTATTTTATGCATCCTTTTTTTTTTCATTTAATACTGGTAGAACTCCTATTTCCTGTCGCTCCTCCAAGTTGGGAAAGCAGTTCTGCTTACCAATAATGCAGCTCATTACCATGCGCAGTGGAACACTCAATAATTGACTTGTGAATGAGGAAACAACAAATGCTCAATAATTATTGAATTAACTATTGTGATCAATAAAAGTCTCTGCAAACAAAACATTGAAGATATAATTCATTTTGTTTTTAGTTTGACACACAAATTTAAACTATACAAAAATAAGAGTTCATTATTTTATTTTAAATTAACACATTGAAGAATAGACCAACCTCAAAGTAAATCAGAGATTAATAAAAGAATTGACCATATCTAATATATTAATATATCAAATACATAAAAGTTAAAGTGTTTGCATTTATGGCTAGAGAATTAAACATTTCTTTGTGTTTCAATAAATAGTTAAGATGTGTTTAGAAAAGATTGTTGAAATTGTTCTTGTTTCATGTCATAGCTTTCTATTTGAAATCTGAAGTTGCATTAGATATATGCCACTTCAAATACATGTAGTAAAGTTTCATTTTGCTTCAGCATTTACTGTTTAATTTTTAACATTTCCTTACTTTCCTAATTTAGTTTAATGGGTTTGGGGACTATGTAATGAGTTTTACATTAATAAGCACATCTGCCAGCTTTCAACACATTGTTTCATACTTTGATTCTTGTACTTTGTTCCATGATTAGAAAAAAAAAAATTTTTTTCATTTACTATGTGACTCATCTAGTGCTGATATTCTCTGCAACAACGACCATACATGGGACTATTAAAGAAGAATCTTCCTATTCACATTTCTAGTATATTTATGTACAGTCTCAAAAGGGATTAATTATAACTAGTAGGTCATATAGATATACTTCTATTGTCAAAGCATTTTTGTCTTGTGAAAAGAATTTGGGGAGGAAGATCCAACAACTATTTGGAAATTTTATTGGGAAGGAGTAGAATGGCAGAGGTAGAAAAGTCAGAGGGAGCATACTAAGTTTAGTTATATATACAAATACTGCCTTTGATACATTAACATTTTAGAAATGGTCAATTTATTTTTTTAATCCTCTGATTTACTTCAAGGTTTGCCTATTCTTCAATGTGGTCATTTAAAAAAGTAATGAACTCTTCCTGCTACAAAATTTAAATTTGAGAACAAATGCTAAACAAAATTTTTAGTGCTTTGGGAAGGAGTCTGTGTGTGTGTGTGTGTGTGTGTGTGTGTGTGTGTGTGTGTGTGTGTGTTTGCTTTCAAATTTCTAGTGTCCCCTCATCTTCATAATAATAAAACATTTCTTCAATATAAAATCATACAATTCAAGATTGCATGATTTTATCTAATCTTTGGGAGAATAGAACAAGCCAAATAAAACTAAAGCAAAAACAACATGTAAACCCGAATTCAGAAATGATAGATCTGCATAAAATTTTATGTATTTGCTCCACTCTCTCTTTTTACTTCTATTCAGTACTGTTAAACTAAGTTAATGTACATAACTTTACTAATGTATAGAATTATAGGAACCATATATGAGAAGAAAAAATGAACTATATATGTATAAAGCCATTTATGCTTTCTATTCTACCATCAAGAAAAAAACAAAACAAAACCAAAAACAACTAATCATTGGAATGATTAGGACAGTCAGCTATTATCAGAAGTCATTCTGATAAGTAATAGTCATTATTTATAAAAGTAATTTTGCCTATCTAATATTTTTCCCTATTTTCCTCTACTACTCCATACTCTACATGAACAAAATTAAATTTTATCATTGATGTTTTTTACTTTGGCATCATATTCATATCCAGATTTTTTTTTCATTTTCTCCTTATTGAATATGAAACAAAGATGGAAAAAGAAAACATAGTCAGCAAAACACCAAAAGAATTGACAGTGTATGAAATATTATATACCCAAAGTATATGCCTCTCAAGGAATTATGTTTTGTCATTACATTTACATAGCATTTACTTTCATTTTATTGTGTTTTTCTTTTACAAAGGTTCTTTCCTTGTTGCAATCTTTGTGTATAGTTTTCCTTTTTTTGCCTTTTTCATTTTGTATAGTTCATATGTCTTTTCATATTTCTCTGAATTCTTTACATTCATCATTTCTTATGGCCCAGTATTATTCCATTACTTTATATATCCAAAATATATTTAGGTATTCTCTAATCAGTGGACACTTATTTTGTTTTCATCAGAAACAGTTTTTTATGAGTTATATTCATATATATGGAACTTTTTCTTGTGTTTATGAGTTCCTTGGGGACATAAGCTGAGCAATTAGAAATCTGGATCATTTGGAATACATATTGGAATCACTGTTTTTGTATAATTCCAAACTTCTTAGCAAATTAGTTGAACCAATAAGGTAATTGAGTTTTAAAACATATAAGTTAACAAGAAAATTAAACTAACACCACAAGAATTTATAAATTATTTGCTTTTGAATTAAAAATATAAAAAATACCCCATGATACGTTTTGAAATCCCTGCCTTCCCCATTTAATAGAGCTCAGTAGAGTCAAGAAGACCAGAGTTCAAATGTGACCTCAAGACACTAGCTAGTTGACCCTGGAAAAGCCATTTAATCTTATTTGCCTTAATCCATTTGAGCCTAAATGTCAAACTATTCCAATATCTCTGCCAAGAAAATGCAATGGATAGTATTGGTGTGGTATGGTACACAGAGTCACTAAGAATTGGACATTTTTGAACAACTCTTTTGTTGAATGTTGTAAATCAGTAAACCAGATTCTCCCCATTATTCTCATACAGTGTTTTGAGTTTCTCTATAGGAATAATCCCATGGTTGCTTTAATTTTAAGAATTATATAATAACTCAAAAGAAAAATCCCAGGATTTGGAGTGAGAAAACATGGTTTCAAATCTTGACACTGCCTTTGATCACCTCTGAGTTCCTTTCCAAGTGTTTTAACTCCTATGGTCTTCAGTCTGGTTTTTAAAGTAAATGGATTTGGTCTCTGGATGATACTAATGTTCTTATATTTTGTTGAATTAGGTTCAAAAAATACTAGTGGGATATTTTCCATAGATAGCTAGAGATGCATTGAAATCACCATGTAGAAAGTATATAGGCCTATTAATTCACTCCAAAGATCCATTCATTCAAATGGCCCAACTGCCATATATATTTTCATACCTTTATTCTGGAAGGGCAAAATAATATAATATTATGATTAAGAAATTTTAAAAAAAAATAAAAATAGGAGAAAGTTTTTCTCATTAATATTTGGACAATGTATAGTGCAATCTACATAACAACCAGGACTGATAGATTAGGTTAGGATAAGATTATAGCAAAGGAATGTCCAGAGAGTATAGTTTAGTGAGGTATTTCAGATCCAGAGAATCTTTGTCTCTTGATGTTCCATATGGTGGCAATCAAGTTCACCTACCCTGCTGAGCTCTGAAAAGGAAAGGAACCACAGGGAAGCCACATTAAAACATTTAATTACTTTATGTTTTAAATATAAGCTATGTGTGGAAAATGGAAGGGTGTTTTTTTTTTCTTTCTTTTTAATAAATAGAAGTCCCTTTAGTCCCTGGCTGACTATCTCAATCATTTAACTTTAAGTATTTTTTAGCCACCTTGTATTCTCACTATAAAACTCCTTACAGTCTCTTAGAAAGGCCAATACACTTACTGACTATTTAGCCACTTATGCATAAAAGTAAATGACTAGGAATTAAGGCTCCCTGGAGCTGACTGATGAGCTTTCAAATAGAGATAAGTATTCTAACACATTTGAAATTTAAGGAATTAAGAGAAGAGAGAGGTAAAATTTTCTTCCAAATATATACTTCATAATTTGCACTATTATAATCATAGAATGAAATTATTAGCTAAGAATGGTTTTATAACTCAAAAAAATAAGAATTTTCTGGTAATTATGATGATTTATTCCAATATAGTTATCAAGGAAGATTAAGGATTTTGTAGAATTTTATGCATGTGTGTATACATATTATATATATTATGTATAATATATATATATATGTACACATACACATATATACATAAACATGTTGACACACAAGATCTCTAAATTTATAGTATAATTATAATAATATCTCATATGTGTGTGTGCATGTGCATAGGGGACATTTAAGTAGGAATGTATATCCCCTACTTAAAAGAGGCCTCCATGATGTGTATATTATTATCTTAAATAGATTATATTCTAGGTTAAAACTTCACTTCCTGATTTAGGGACAAAGCCCAGTCCCCTAAGATCTGAGTGTACAAAGACTATATCCAATTTTGGGTGCAGATCCTTCCTTGTCTTGTTTTGCCCCCAAATAAAGTTGTGTCAGGAAAAATCTCAGAATTTAGAACATTGATATAGATTTCCAGGTTTCATAGAAGCACTCAAAGAAACACACATACACACACACACACACACACACACACACACACACACACACACACAAACTAATAGCATAATACTTATACTTCAATTCTATTTTAAGGGAAGATAAAATTAGCATAGTGGGGATTTAACCATTCATGTCCTCTTCCCAAAATTTCCAGTCATTACATTTTTTTTTTAATTCCAGAGACTATACAGGCATATAAGCTTATTTTATTACCCTCTTATCTATACTTTTCTAGAAGAAACTGCCTTGGGTTTACTATATAGAAAACTTCCTGATCTTCTGATGAGTCTTGCTTTCTTAGAAGGAATTCAGCTTTATAATATTAAGAGGTTTAGACTTCTGAGAAAACTACATTAGGTTTGCTAGAAACACAGTGTCTGTACTATCTGTAAACTCACAAGTAACAAACAAATAAAACCTAAAAACAAAATTCAATGATTTTGCTCCCACATATCATGACTTGAATGCCTTTCTTACTTTTCTAGCTGTACAACTTTCTGCATAAGTATCTTGATTTTAAGTTTGCACTGCCCAAGAAACTCTTACTTTTGATTAAAGATTATCTCTATATTCTCAAACTTGAAAGTATTATAGATCTATGAGACTATTTCTGGTTCGGTCCAAAAAGTCCTTGTCTTGCTAGAAAGTAGAATTTTAGAATTGAACTGACTAGTTCAACTATCTTCTTATCTCTCCAGGTTAAGTAGTAAAGGAAGTTTCTTCTTTTCCATTTCCCATCATTCACTCAAATCATCTCACTATTTGCTTTTCTTCTTTACTTATGCCAGTACCCTCCACACAGGATATGAGACTTAGATCTCTATCATTAGATCTTCTAGAATCTATTGCCCCTGTCCTTTCATATTGTTCTTTCTTCAAGATACTTGGAATAAAATTACCTTTCCTGATAATGGTTCCTTTCTTAGAATATAAGCTCTTTGAAAATGAGGATTGTCTCTTTACAAAAAAATATACTCACTGTTTAGCACAGCATCAAGAATACAATAACTACTATTTGTTACTTTTTACCTTCCATCTTTCCAATTATAGTTTTCTTTTTGAAACCGGGTAACACATTTTATTACAGGAAAAAACCAAAACTTGTTACATCTGTTATATTACTTTCCCTAATTGTCATCTCTATATCACAGGGAATAAACTAAAACAGCAAAGGATACCTTTTCATGGCCATACAGCAAATTAGTAACAAAGTAAAAGCTATTTTTTTTTTCATGTAGCATCCTACAATCTAATATGTGAGAAGGAAAATCTATTACTAATTGATCTATTTAAAAGCCAAAAAATCACAAAAGAAGTTGAAACTAGATGGCTGGCTAAGATGTGTTTAGATGACTATATAAAAAGCTAATAAACTCACTCTTCTTCAGCCAAACATAATTTTGTTGGTCAAACATAATTTTAGTTTAAATAGGTTCAAGGTTACTTGAGAACATGAGAAAAAGGGATATGGAGAGGGAGTGTGAAAGACAAATACAAGTAGTCCTCGCTCTTTTAAAGAAATGCCAAGTAAACAGTTTCCCATTACATTATATTCCAAAATTGCTTTTCCCTGAATCCCAACCTTAAATTATTCAAACTCCCAACTGTTTAAAGATAAAATGGGCCATTTCAAAAATCCCAACACAAAAGGAGGTAAATGGTTCATCTGAGTTTTTAAGCTTTAGGTGTTCACTCAAAACACTTTCTGTGGTTCTTTTAATTAAAGAACAAGGATGAGCACCTGTCCCATCTTCCTTCTTATATCTTCAGAATCTGAAGTTCAACAATGCTCACTACCACTTTGTTTAATTTGCATTAAATGTAACAAAAATAAGTGAGACTTAGAATGTTTTAGAAATGCAGCCAGGTTTACAGTAAAAGTAAGGGGGAAGAAAGTTTTTCTTTGTAATGTTTCTCATTCTATTATAAACCAATTTCTCTTTTAGGGGAAAAAGCAATTAAACGAAAAAGAACTATGGGTCACAATGCAAAGTAGAAGACATTTGTAAACATTAAATTTACAAGTAGTTACTATTTACAATTACAGAATTCCAAATATTATATAAATGGATTTTTTTAGACTACAAAGACAAAGTGAAATGGAAAACTAAGACAATCAGTTTGTTAACTAAAGGAGAGATGTTTCTGTTGCATCTGTTCATTTCAGACAAAAGTGGTTTTTAACTTGAGTGAATCAGATAATAATCTTAATTTCCTATTTAATTGTGTGTGTGTGTGTGTGTGTGTGTGTGTGTGTGTGTGTGTGTGTGTGTGTGTGTTGTAAATGATGGCACAGCTGCATTATTTAGCTCAATTCATTTGGCAGATGTTGATGGTCAGAATTGATTCACAACTATGAAATTTTCTGATAATACTCATCAAGCAAACCAAATTCAATGATTCTGCTGTGCCATGGTTTCCTTGTTTGGCCACAATCTAAACTCTGCAATCTGTTTTCTTCTGTCTCAATTACTATATTTATACCAAAGCCACCAAGGAAATTGAGAGAAAATTAAATGATGTTTAATTCTCAGTGTCATAGCCTAAAACCAAATAGCGTCACAATGAAATACTTGATTCATCCTGTCGAGGAAGCTATTAAGTCTTATTGTATTGAAGAAATTCTTTTCTCTCTTTCCTTCCTTCCCTCTTCCTTTCCTTCCCTCTTCTTTTTCTCTTTGTCTCTCCTCTCACCTCTTTTCTCTTTTCTCCTATGTTATAGCCCATGGTAGCAATGTATTTATGTTTGATGAATACAATATAGCTCCCATTTCAACTTTCACCAGTAATAAAGGATATCCTATTGAGAAAGAAATATCCCTCTTTGTTATCATTCCTATGATATTGGCAAGTATATTTCTTCTCTTTCTCTTTCAAACTTTCCAAATATCATTCTAGATATCTCAACTCTGTTTTTATTGTTCATCTTAATATTTTGTCATTGTTTTCTGATTATTATATCTCAATGCTTCTTTCATTATCTTGATCTCATTACTACTTATTTGATATTGTTGTGGATCTTGATTTCTAAATTTTATTTTAAAAAACTAGAAAATAATTAAAAAAAAACATTCCCATATATAAAGAAGACCAGAAGAGGATTATAAATGAAACTGTGAAACTATTATATGCAATTTTGTTTAATGTATGTATAATTTATGTTTTTAAATGTCATATGCATGCAAGATATATATTATGCAGGTACACAGATCATATTATGTACACATATACATATATGCATATACAGTGTGTATATGTATACAAATGTGTACACACTTGTGTGCATATAATATAATTTCTGTACATAGATGATATATATTGTACATATGTAATATATTTAAATTCATAAATTATAAACATATAAAATAAATTACATATAATAGTTTCCCAGTTTCAGTTATAATCCTCGTTTGGTCTTTTTTTTAATATGGAATGTTCATATTTGTAGATGATTTTCTATTTACAGTAAGTTTAAAAAATAAAAAGCTACAAAACTAATATATGATATAATTTATATAATAGATAAGCGAATCCACATAAAATTTAGTGTAATAGTGCTAAATTGACCTGTTTAGCTGAGTTCATGAGTGAAATTTATATAATATGATTACTATTTTTACCTTAATTGTTCTAACCTTTCTTTTGAACTACCCTATTTTTAATGTATATTTTAAATGTAGTATACATATTTTCCATGTAAAAAAAAAAAAACAAAAATAAAAATAATTTTTCCATGTTTGAACATTTTGTCTATGTCAAGTTCCTTCAAATTGATCTTTGATATTGGCTCTTATATGTTAAAATTTCTGTTAAATTCAGGTTTGGTTGATAGAAATCCTGAAAATCTGCAAGGTCGTTGAATGTCCATTTTTTTCTTCATCCAAAATTATAGATATTTTTTTTTGAATGTGATATTTTTGGCCCTGGGCCTAGTTCTTTTGATTGCCCATACATATGATTCCAGAACCTGTAATATTTTATTAAAGCAGCTGAGGAGTCTGGCAAATTCTAATTGTAGCTATAGCAAATTTCAATTTTTTTTCTTATTCCTCGCAATATTTTCTCTTAGATCTGGGTTTTTAGAAATTTGGCAATAATATTCCTGTGTGTTTTACACAAATGCTCTCTTTAATGTAGTAATCAGTGGATTTTTTCTCTTTCTGCTTTTTCTTCATGTTCCATCACTCCAGGATAATTTTCTAGGATTATTTCCTGCATTATTGTATCAAGGTTCTCTTTTTAGTCACAACTTTCAGACAGACCAATTATTCTTTTAATTTCTCTTCTTTATTTGTTCTCCAGATCTGTTTTTCTTGAAAGAGGTTTTACATTCTGTTCTATTTTCTCACTCTTTATATATTTGTTTTATTATTTCTTGGTCTCTCATAGCTTCATTGGCTTCCCCTTGCTTGATTCTAATTTTCAAAAGCTTATTTTCATTTTTGAGACTCTACTTCTCCTTTTCTAATTTGTTAACCTTTTTTTTTTTTCATAATCTTGTTTTTCTTGAATGGTTTTGATTTTAGTTAGTTTATTTTTTGAGTTCTTCTATAAATTCTCTCTGGACAAGGAGCCTTTTCATATCACTTTTTGGGATAGAAGCTTTTTTTTTAAATTGAAGTAGTCCTACTCTAAAGATGAACCAAGTCTCCCCTATTGCTAGAGGAAGTTTCTATGATGGGGTTCTTCTTCACTAGCTCATTGTTTTTTTTAAATAATAGGTATTAGTATAGACACTAATCATGGAATGGAGGGAGAATGTACCAAGCTTCCCTTCATCTTTCCTCTCTGACCACAAACCCCAAGAGCACCACTCTCAAGGAAGTACCCACAGCCAGCAGTGCCCCTGCCTCTGCACTTATGAGAATGCTGGTTTCTTCTCACCCAGAGACATATCTCTGCAGCACAGCTGGGCCTGTTCCTAATCAGCAGAGGTTCATTCAGCCTTCCCAGACTCAAATCTGACTCCACAAACAGTCCAGGAGGTGAAAGTCTTTGTGGTTCCAGCCACTACTAGCTAGCCTGAAGGGTCTCCAATTAGTGTTTCTGGGGAATTAGCTGAGATTATTTATATTACACTTGGGTTAATCCCAGCCTAGAATCTTTCTTTAGGTCTTCTTAGATTGTACCTGGAAGACCCCTGTTCTGCCCCAAATCTTCATGAGTTTTCATCCCCCTGAGGTACAAATGTGTTATATTTGTGGGGAAAATCTAGAGAGCTTAAAATTTACCAACCTACTCTATCTTCCCAGAATTCTCCAGTAACCACTAAGTACTGCTTGTTCTTTTCTAAAGAAGTCTACTAACTGATTTCAATTTTTTTCTTTTATCCTGCTTTTGCTTTGTTCCTGACAAACTTTCATTTAAATTTTAATGTTATTTTAAAATTCCTTGTTTAATTTTTTAAATTGTTCTTGTGATTAAATCTCATCACTCTTTTCCCAACTCTCTCCCCAATCAACCAAGAATCTGTCTATAGTTGTTAAGAGATCATTATTTTCTTTTGGTTACTCTGATAATATCTTTTCATCGTATTTAATATTCCAATTTTTCCCATAGTTTCAGCCTCATTTTTAAATGTGATTAGGTATTTAAAACACTGCATTCTGGCTTAGATGGATTACATAAATCTTATTTATGCAGGTTATTCCTTTATTCTGAATACCGTTGTCTGTCTCTATGGGGTTGCTTCTTTTTCAGTCATTTGGTAGACTACAACAGGATTCAGGCCTTCACTGATGTCTTTTTAGTTTGCATGATCATCAAATAGGAGCTAGTTCTGTTACCTTAAATATCCTTAATAATCCCTAGTGGAATGTTGGAGATTATATTAAATTCAAGCTTTCTACACAATCCTCATGAGACCAGTGGTGACATGCCAAATTGGTCTTGTCTCTTTCTGTGGTTCACTACTCTCTGGAATACATGGCCTAACTCTAACTCCCTAGCAATGGAACAGTTCCACTGATTCCATACCAATAGAGCATTATTTTGTATTGAAAGACTCTCACAGCAAAAATGATTCATCATGTTTTATATGAGAATAAATAGATTTATAGGCAAAAGTCTGTACTTTATGAGTTTGTAGTTTAAATTACCAAATGGGAAATACCTTAGTATGGCCAAAAAAAGTGCTAGACTTTGTCAGTGGAGACTGAGTCCAGATCCTATGTCAAACACTAGCTATTGTAGAAAACATGAAAAAAAAAATTTCCCTAGATTGAGTGAATTTTATACACAACTTTAGTTCTGACAGGACTATGGCTGGGATCTGTTTTCTGGTTTATTGCAACTGGAGCTTAACTTTTAACTGCCACATGGTTCAATATGTTGGGTGGCTTTAAAATTATTTGTAAGAACTCAGACTTTCTTTCCTTTTCCTCTCCTTCCTGTATAACGTATCATTTTTAGCTTGGTTTCCCAATGTGACTCATCTTCTGATAATATCTTTATATGACTGGGCATTGAAGTCTTTCTTTTGGGCATTTTATTAGCCTGTGCTTTCTTTTGGACATTTGTGTGTGTCTGGATAGAAAAATTTACTCTTGAATAATTTGAGATTTCTTTATCCTTAGTTTTTCTGAAAATCCCTTTTAATATATTTTGGTAATTTCTGTGTGAAATCAGATTTTCTATAACATTTCACATAACATTCTCACCAGAAGTCTTCTCACTGATTTACACTTGCAACCTCTTCCCTTAATCCCTGAACTTAGTTCTTTGCCCCATACCAAGTACTTATTTCTGTATAAAACGTCATTGGCTTCAGTTCCTAATTTATTCTGCCATCTTCCTGAATATATGAAAAACTGAATATGATTTAATCAGAAATTTCCCATTATTGAAGTTAGCTGGACATTTCAAAAGAAATAATAATTACTTTTTAAATGATAGGGCATTAAATTAGTATTTATATCTTTGACCTCTATTGCATCAGCCTTACTTCTTATTTTGTTCTATTTCTTTTTATGCAATACTTAAAGCACACTTATGGCCTAATGTTCTTCTACACTTGTATAGCAATGCACTTTTAACACTTTTATTGCATCATAAACTACTATAGTGACAGTACTTTAATGTTCAGCTGCTGTATTATTAATAAAAGATGCTTTCCCTTTCCAGAACTGCCTTGAATTTGTTAAGATCTAACAGTTATTATACTACAATAAATATGATATGAATCTGACAATGCAAGAGACTTGGTAAACACTGCATGTAGGAAGTGAACTTTGAACTATTTCCAATTAAATGAATGGAATTTATTTTATATTGGAAGGTTCTATCACAGCAAAAAATGATTCATCATATTTTACATGAGAATAAATAGATATGTGGGCAAAAGTCTGAACTTGCTGATTTTGCAGTTTAAATCACCAAATGAAATTTGCTTAGTGTGTAAAAAGAGTGCTAAACTTTGTCAAGAGAGACTGGAGTTCAGATCCTATTTCTGATACTAACTATTATAAAAACATGGAAAAAAAAGTCTCTTGATCTTTCTAAATCTCATGTCTCCATTTCTCTTTTGGATATACCGAAACTTATATGTACTTATATGTGGGTTATTTTTTTAAAATAAAAATTTTTTTAAAAGCATTTTGCAAACCTTACAGCATTTTATAAATGTCAATTATTGCCAATGGTAGACTACAAAATAACACTCTAAATGCATATCAACACTTAAATCATTTAAATGAAATTTCAAAAATACAAGTTATGTGATTCAAGAACCTTAATATTTTAGGTTTTGTTGAAAATGCTTCACCTCATTGGAACCCATTTTTTTATACTCCTAGGCTTTTTCTTTAATTTCATTTTTGCTTTTAATAAAAGAATCATATGTAAGATTGAGGTTGATTGGAACTGTTCTAATCTAGTCATTTCTCCCCATTGATTAAATTGAAAATGAGAAAAAAGAAATAATAAAATAAGACCCACATCTTATACTTAAGTATATAAACATAAAGTGAATCATTTTAACATTGACAAGAGTTATTAAACTGAACCTTAAGGTGTATTTAAAAATAAATTCTCAACTCTCTAGCTCAAGGCTGCATTTTTCTTTAATTAGGTATACAAACAGAAAAGAATATTAAACTTTAGGGAGAGAGTTATAATAAGGTACTGCTAAAGCTGATATTTTTGAAAGCTCTTTCACTATTCTTTTGGTGATCCTTTTGTCTATGTCAGACAAATATCTCCCAGTTTTTAACTTCATGTTTGTTTTTTGTCTCAACTATGTTAGTATAAAGATGAAACTGGACAATTTACTATATATAAGGCAGTATGAGAATCTCATTTACTGACAATCAAATGGAAGACTTTTGACTGAAAAACAAACAAAAACAACTCTCTCCTGATAATAATGGAGACAAACATTTTGAAACAAAACCAAGAAACAATGTTCAGAAAAGGAATGAAGCATCAAATAAAATGACTAAGTATTCCTAGTCAAAATTTGCTTGCTATTGCTTATGTTTACATGGAATTAAAATAGGCAAATAGAAGTATCAGAGTTAACTCAAATGATCAAATATTGTGACTATATTTTGTTTAGTTGAAGAATTTACAAAAAATTTTTATTTTTATTAT
Source organism: Sminthopsis crassicaudata (assembly GCF_048593235.1). Lineage (NCBI taxonomy): Eukaryota > Metazoa > Chordata > Mammalia > Dasyuromorphia > Dasyuridae > Sminthopsis > Sminthopsis crassicaudata. The sequence goes on along the minus strand of NC_133617.1, from coordinate 549,776,299 downwards.
GGCCCTCACAAATATAAAAAGTAACTAATATTTTATAAGCTATGCCCTAGCTTTCCTCATTTCTTCTCTCTTTCTTCCTAATCTACTCCTCCATCTTTTGTCTTTCAGAATACCTTTATTAAATGGTATTCTATACAACATGATACTGTGCTTAGTGACAGGGATACAGAAACTTAAAGAAAAAAGGTTCTGTTCTTAAAGAGTTTACAATCTGTAGGAGGGGAAGAATACTACATATAAAGATATAAGTTTTTGCTTAATAATTTGAGGAAGGAACATTAACAAGTTGAGAAAGAAATGAATTGAAGATTTTGCATGCACTTAAACTGAATCTTGAAAGGAGATTGGGATTCTGAAAGAGTAATTAAATTTTAACCTACTTTATAACCATATTTTCATAGCAATCTAGATATAATTTGTGTTTTTTCAATTTATGTTTTTTAAGATTTAATTTTTATTATTTTTAATATATTTTCATGACTTTAAAAAAGTATGGAAAATCTCAATTTAACCATCTTTGTCAAGTATTTTTATATAGATTCTATAGGACCTAGGTCAATAAAAATGGATAGGGGAAAAAACAAGACAAAGAAAAAAATAGCAGGAGGTAAAAGAATAAAGTTATTATTTGAAAATTACTTACAAGTAAATTGCAGCCAGTTTGGCATAAAGACAAATCATATGCAAATGACATTCAATTTATGTTGATCTCAAAAGAACCCTCAGGGAGAACACTGCATTAAAGAGGAATAAAAATATTGTGTATCAAATATTTTCTTGTGTTATGTTCAGATACATTTGACAATAACAATGACAAAATTGTACTTAATAAATTTCTGACATATATATTCATAACTAAAGGAAATAAATTAGCAATCAACTCTACTAAGCAATATAGAATATAAAGACAAAAACAGGGAAACTAGGGATTTCCTTAAAATTTATTATAATCTAGATAGTAAGGAGAATTTAACAATATGATTGGGAAAAGTACCTAATGAAATAATACTTTTATTTCCATATTTTGATAGCTATAGCAGAATTCTATATACCAGCTCTATTAGGTACTGAATTTTAGATTTCCTAACTAGTTAATATATGCAGTTGTCTTTAAATTGAAATTCATGAAAGAAAACAATAAATAATGCTTTAAAAAGGGATTGATGGTTAATAATCAATAAAACCAATTGTTTCCAAAGATAATTATTGGTTGGATTAATACTATTGAAAGCAAAATCTTTTTAGCAAATGGAATATTTAAGAAAAAAGACTTGAATTTTCTTGTTTCAAAACAATTTTTTTGTTTCTGGGAAGGATTAAAAATTGCAGTAAATAATAATCAAACTTGCACATAATATACAAATTCCCATTAAGTTCCATGTTTTAGCAATACTAGTTTCTCCTTCTGGATAGCTGAATTTCCCTGCTCATTTTTTTCTTCTCTTTACAGTGAAATAAATGGGATGATTTTGTGATTAAATATAAATATTGCTCTCACATTTCCAGGGTAGCGTAAGAGACAAGATTCCTTAGAAAACATTGCAAGAATGTTGGAGGGCATGTGGGAAAACAGGGACATGGATACATTATTGGTGGAACTGTGAATACATCCAGCCATTCTGGAGAGCAATTTGGAACTATGCTGAAAAAGTTATCAAACTGTGCATACCCTTTGATCCATCAGCGTTACTACTGGGCTTATATCCCAAAGAGATCTTAAAGAAGGGAAAGGGACCTGTATGTGCAAGAATGTTTGTAGTAGCCCTCTTTGTAGTGGCCAGAAACTGGAAACTGAGTGGATCCCATCAATTGGAGAATGGCTGAATAAATTGTGTTATATGAATGTTATGGAATATTATTGTTCTGTAAGAAATGACCAGCAGGATGATTTCAGAAAGGCCTGTAGAGACTTACATGAACTGCTGCTGAATAAAATGAGCAGGACCAGGAGATCATTATATACTTCAACAACAGTATTATATGATGATCAATTCTGATGGACGTGGCCCTCTCCAACAATGAGATGAACCAAATCAGTTCCAATAGACTGAATCAGTTATACTCAGCAAAAGAACTCTGGGAAATGACTATGAACCACTACATAGAATTCCCAATACCCCTATTTTTGTCCACCTGAATTTTTGATTTCCTTCACAAGCTAATTGTACACTATTTCAAAGTCCGATTCTTTTTGTACAGCGAAATAACTGTTTGGACATGTATGCATATATTGTATTTAATTTATACTTTAACATATGTAACATGTATTGGTCAACCTGCCATCTGAGTGAGGGGGGTGGGAGGAAGGAGGGGAAAAATTGGAACAAAAGGCTTGACAATTGTCAATGCTGTAAAATTATCCATGCATAAATCTTGTAAATAAAAAGTTATAATAATTCCTCAATTAAATTAAGGGTCACAGTCGTAGTGGGATAAAAGATGATTAATAGATAGATTACATATTCTATTTGGTATATAATGTAAAGAGAGTTAAAGTAAGATCCCCAACATGTAAAGAGAGTTAAAGTAAGATCCCCAACATGCTTGTTGGACCAATTGTGAATTATTCACATGATCTGTGACAAGAATGAAATGAAAAAAGAGAATATTGTGAAGAGCAAAAAGAAAATTACTATCTTTAGAGAACATTGCTAATTTGATAAGCTCATAGATCTATTGAAATAGGTAAGAAAAAAATTAAAAGCTTTTGTTGAGACAACTCAAAAGCTATACTATTAACAGGCAAAATTGTCAGGGGTTAAAAGTAGAAAGTTATATCTACAAAATCATTAGGGTCAGATTAAATTATCTCTAAAGTCCCTTGGGACTCTGAAATTCCAAGATTCCTCCCACTTACTTCTGTGATTTCATTGGTCCCAGGACAAAGCATATCCCTGAGGTAAGATTGGACACCATCAAACTAGTCTTTTAATTTAAAGAGAATGACAATCCCTAGGTCTTTTAGTCTAACTTCTTTAATAAAGAATTTAATTCATTTACAACAAAATGGAAGTAATTAGATTTTTAGGAGCTTAATTTGACTGCCTATAGCAATTTATAAGTCTTGGTAGTGAGTTTTCTAGCCATTGGCATATAGTCAATCCATCATATTGGTTCCAGAGGAAGGGGCTAATTTTCTTGGTGATGCTAAATTTGCTATAATGGATCCATTAAATTAAAAAGGTAACCTTGGAGAAAGGTGAATTAGCAATGTAATGACTGAGGTTCATAATAAAAGCAAGCTTGAAGTATCAGTAGTCTATTGACTTCTTTTTCAGAATTATTGGTCAGTTTTACACTTGAAAAATGACGCAAAAGAAAGAAAAAAGAAAAATGATGCAAAGAAAAGAAAAAAAAAAAAAAAGCTGAACAATCCAGTCAATAAAACTCCACTTTGTTTAATTAGTCAAATATTTTAGTCAAAATAATTATTTTGACATGACTTAGCTGATTATTTTAAAAAATCAATCTTCCATGCTTAGGTCTTACTTAAAAATGATGATGTACTTTAACATAAAAATTTTAAATAATAAAGAAAAGGCAGGGATATTAAACATATTTTTTCTTCACAGTAACACAATAGTGTAAAACACATATAAGCAAAAATTATAGCCCTAAATAGAAACTAAATAACTAAAGATCAAATAATATGTAGGTCAAAATAAAAAAGGCAAATCTATTAATACTAATATGAAAGGGAATGTGAACATGAGAAAGTAGGCCAATATTTTGGGGATGCAATCATTTTTCATGGGAAAATATATACATATGTATAAATAATATAGAAAAACATTAACAAACTGAGTTGAAAATGCAATTAAAATATTTATTAGTTTTCAACATTACTTTTATATGAATTTAATTTCCATTTTTCCTGTTTCTTCCTTTCTTCCCCTCCCCAAGAAAGCAATCAGTCTGATGCCCTGCTGCGAAGAACTGAATCCACCAAAGCCTATCACAATGCTGCTGTCACTGCATTTTCTGGGCTCAACTCACCTCACTCAACATCAATTTATGTAATTTCATACAATCCTTAAACAGATCTATACAATTAACATATTATCAATCCTCAAACAGAAAATATAAAAAAATTAAAGGACAAATAAAATTTAAAACTTTAAAGACCACCAAATAAATATTGTCAAGAGAAGTTTAATTTAGTAATGAAATCAGAAACCAAGAATGAGAGAGGTATACAAAACAAATATAGTTTTACAAGATTAGCTGAGGAAGGGAGAAATGACAGCTTATAGGATGATACCATGAGGATATAGTGATCTAGTGAAGATTTTTCCCCTAACAAATGGGGAAACTTGGGAATGTTTAAAGATAATAGGAAAGGAATAATAGAAAAGATTTATTTAAACTTGTGAAAGAGAGAAGCAATTATTGAAGTATCATTTTTCTGGAGAATGAATAGAATAGAATCAAGGATACATGTAAAGAGGTAAAACATGATAAAAAAGGGCATTTCATTGCCAAAAACTAGGGGAAAGGAGAAAAAAGTGGGAAAGAATGGGAAATGTTATCTGTCATGATTGAAAAATAAGGGAAAACAAAATTACTTAAATAAAAAAATATTACTAGGTGAAATACAAGGAAATGGAGCTATCAGAAATTACTATATACAATTATCTGTTGGCAAAATGTAAAAGGAATAATTGTCTAAAAAAATAAAGTACCTAATTAATGTAAGAAGGAAAACCAGTCAAATAGCTACCTATAGAAAGATAAATGGATAAAACTTTAAAATACAAAAAAAAAAATTAAGTCTGATCTATTTATGAATGAATTCTATCAAATATATAAAGAGTAATCAATCTTAACAAAAGCATTTTCCATAATAAAAACAGTGCTATAATAAAATCTTTTTCTAGGATAAATATGATTCTAATTCCCAAAACAAGGTATCATATATATTTTAAAAAAAGAAATTGTAAAGCAGTGTCATCATTAAATGTTGTTTTAAACTGTTAAAATAAAAAATTAGCTGAAATACTTATAGAAATGCATAAATTATTAATTATAGTCATATATATTTATTTCAAGTGTACTATGATGAACTGAATGTAGGAAAATTATCTACCTAATTATGTAACAGTAATACTATATTATTTTCTCTCTCTTCTCTCTTCTCTCTTCTCTCTCTCTCTCTCTCTCTCTCTCTCTCTCTCTCTCTCTCTCTCTCTCTCCTTTTCTCTTTTGTTTCATTGTTGGAATAAGTTAATAGTATAAAAACATCATGTACTAATACAAGTAAGCAACCTATCTGGATCTAGTCTTAGAGGGTTGAGTGAGATACTGAGATATTATTTGGCTTACTCATAGAGAAGCAGAATAATTCAAAAGAGAGAACAGGGAACTGTAGAGACTGCACTGTAAGTTGAGTGATGAGATCAAAATTCAGATTAAAAAGTGAGCAAAAGGAGAAGAAATGAAAGAAACAAGTATGGATTTGAGAATTCTAGAAATTGGAGAAAAGAAAGAGAGGTATAGGATAACAGTTTGGAGATGGAGTTTTAATATCTAGAGCAAGTTTTTTCTCTCCATTTTTTTAAGCATAAGAGAATCATGGACACATTTGGAGGCATTAAAGAAGATAGTAAAATTAGCAAATGAAGTAATTTCTTTTCCTGAGGCAATTGGAGTTAAGTACTTGCCCAAGGTCACACAGCTAAGAAGTGTTATGTGTCTGAAGTCAAATTTGAACTCAGGTACTCCTGAGTTCAGGGTTGGTACTCTATCTACTGCACCACCTAGCTACTCCTGAAGTAATATATTTTGAAATGAAAATAAGGAAAAAAGAAAAAACTCATAATATATGACCTAAATTAATTCCTTAAATTACCAATGAGGTTCCAAACCAAAGGAATGGGAAGAAATGAAAAGGGAAAATTTTTGAGGAGCAAAAAAAAAAAAATTAAGATAACTTCTTTGGTCATTGTCATTTAGGGAATCATTTAGGAAGGTAAGGCCCAGTTGAAGTTTAAAAACAAATCTGTAGGATTAAAAAATTTAAAAACAGGGCCTTATAACCAACATATTTCAAAGACAGAACCTGAATCCAGTTCTTCCTAGCTCCAAGACCAGTTCTGTTATACTGTACTAAATATTTTAAAATTCAAAAGTAATTTCATGAACCAAATCAGGGCAAAGTAAGAAGAAACAGAAGGACAATCTATATTATCTTTCAATTTATCTATATCTTTATACATCTAATCCTATGCTTATTTTTATGATATCCCTTACCTTTGCTTCTTCCTTCCTCCTTCTTTCTGTGTCCCTCTATCTTTCCATCTCTGTTTGTGTCTTTGCTTCTTTCTCTCTGTCTCTCTTTCTGTCTCTCCCTTTATAATAATATAAAGGGTAATATAATACATGATAAATGCAATAATCAATGGTAGTTCCAAATGGTTCATATGAAAACATGATTGCTTTTCTTGAGTAGGAGTTTTAGGCTAAGATATTAAGTGTTCTTTTAAGAGCATATGCTATATCACAAGATTTTGTTTTGTTTTAATAATGGAAGACATTATACAACTTGAATAATGCCAAGTGTTAGGTGTATAAAAATAAAGTGCATCTACAACAATTTAAGACACACATTATAAAAACCGTTTTAAAAATTTTTTGACTATCTCATTGAATGTTAAGAACTGGACAGGATATTTGTCTATTATAAAACTGCTCACTTACCAAATAAAGCCACACATATGGAAATGAAAATATCTGGGAATAAATTATGAAATTAATTTTGCATGCTCAATCCCATTTTTTCACTTCTCAAAAAGAACTATTTCATAACTCCTTTAGTGCTGTAATTTATATGATATTATTTTATTTTATAATAACCAATTGCTGAATTATGCATTTTTAATGTAAAGTATGTCAATATATTTTAAAGCCAACTATGAAAAAATAAATTGTCCACAAATTTCACATCTGGAATTTCTCAATGGAAAAAGTGGGAATGATATAAGTGGGATTATTGAAATTGAAAAGAATGGATAATATGAATACCTTAATATGCCTTAACATACTATTATATATGTACATATATATATATATATCTTAATATAATCCAAATGATCTCTGGGTTTGACATTTTGAATGCTTCTATTTCAATGCAAACCACAGTTCCTTTCCTCTAATGACTTAGAATACAGTATTCTTGAGTTACTTTGATAAATAACCAAATAATTGCAAACTGTGTAAAGAATATCTAGAAGTCAATATACCAAAGTAAATTCAAAGTATTCATAAAAATATTCACTATTTAAACACGCTTTTTACCAAAATAAAAGACAATTTAAATAATGTGGGGTAACTGTCATCACTTTCAATCTGTAATTTTCATAATTCCTTGTTTATTTTTGAAACAACAACAAAAAGTTTTTTAAACTTCCAATTCAAAAGATCCATGCACCCTGAATATCACAATCTTTGAGCAATAAAAAGTAGAGTTTACCCACAAAAAAAGTGAAGTGATGTATGTCATTGTAGATGCATAGTTTTAAAGATGAATTGCATGGAAAATAAATTATAGAAGATAGTGATGAATGAAAGATAACTGATGGATAGCCTGGAAATGTATCTATATGTATCCAAGAGACCTATAAGAAGGTCTCTACTATGCTGGCTGGATTATGTCCTTCTTTGTGGCACCTTCATCATCAATGACATTACAGCACTGTATTATTTGTTTAAAAAGTGTTGTGCATGAATTGCAAGATAAATGAATATAAAAATATTAACTATAATGGAAAGAACACTGGATTTGTAGGCCTAATAATCACGTTCAAATATTAACTTTGCAGCTTTCTATCTATGTCGCCTTAGGCAAGTTAATTTACCTAAATCGTTTCAATTTCTTCATCTGTATAATGTGAACATCTGATTTGAAAATTAATAGTCAAATCAAAAAAAATTTCTGAAAATTAACTCTATTAATTCTATCATATGAATGTATAGTAAACCAAATTTTTCAGTGCTTCAGATTCTTGCAAGAATCCTTTTCTCAACTCTAAAAAAGATAACAAAAGTTAGCAATGTTAAAGATATATTAAAACAAAAAAATCTCTCTATAAATATAAATTTGCAAATAAGTTTTATATATATGTGTGTATTCTTAACAAGCAGCTTGCCAATTTGTTGATATTGTACAGGACTATTACAAATTATTGACTTGTGAATTTCAGGAAATGATAATAATATTAACATATTGGGAGAAATTTTTAATATAATCATGAGATTTCCAGAAGATGATAAATGAATCATATACTAGCTATTTGAACTATCTTAAAGCTTCACCAGCTCTTTTTGTTTAATAAACAATTATGCCACTTTAAAATAATTTTCAAAAGAATACTTTTTAAAAATAATCTTTTAAAATAATCAAAATATTTTATTGCAGAAGTGAAAATTTTGACAATACTTTTATTTTCTTATTATTTTACCTATAATGCAGGAAATAGAGACATTTAAAAATATTTTTCTGGATAGCACTTTGAGTTCTTGTGTATAAAAGGGAGGGAGAAGCTATCACTTTCTATGATATTTAGAAATGGCTATGAATGAAATAGCACATAAGCAGATGACATACTGCAATTTGGTAACATTGCTTGGTCATAATTTCCTTGAATATGACTTGGGATTTAAAAATATTACAGAATATTAAAGTTAAATAAACATTTCAGTTCATGCAAGTCAATCTTTGATCTTTTCAGGACACCTTTTAAAACTCCTCAGAGAGATTGTTGTTCACTTCCTCCCTAAATAGTGATAGGTATCTCACTTTTTGGTAAAGAAGTTTCATTTAAATTTTTTCCTCTCAAATTTTAATATAGAAAGAGTACCAGATTCTTAATCAAGAAAGACATGTGTTCAAATCTCTATCTGAATGATTTTGCACTTTTTTGAAACCACGGGTGAGCTTTTTTTATCCTTCTAAGCCAAATTTCTATATCTGTAAAATGCTCGTGCTTGTTTGACATTATTGCAAGGAATGCATTTTGGAAAGCAAATACTCTTATTTGCTTTTCTCTGAATCTAATATTTTCATTAATTCCCCATTACTTTCCTGCCACAATTTGATTACAAGTCCCCCAAATCTATGAGAGCTATTCCATTATGATCACTACTATCTTTGACATTTCATGCAAAACCAAAAGATAAATTTGCATGAACATGTATAGGTGAAAACAATTCTTGGTAAATAAGTTATCCCATAAGCATATATTTTGTCACAAATCTTCCAGCTGACTTTCATTTTTTCTCTTAAAGGAGCTATTGCAGCATATTCTTATGGAAATTGAAACCAGGAAACAGGGAGAGGAGGTGGCTGAGGATTTCCTGATGTACTTTCTGAATTCCTTCTTTGATAATTAGAAAAACAAATGTTGTTGATACACTGGAATTCAGGAAACTTTCCTAAGAAACTTTCACTAAATTTGATAAAATAAATCATAGTTGTATTGAGAACTAAAATATTTTACTGAAATGAATTTGAAAACAAAGTAGGAAGATCTTCTGTATATTTATGGAACTTCTATGCTCCCTCTTTATTAAAAAAAAATTAGACTACAAATAACTAATAAGTTGTTATCACTTCCTATATCCTTACTACTATGGCAAATACAATTTCAAGAAAAACTGCTATAACAAAAAAAAAAAAAAAAAGGAAAATAGGATTTTTAAAGTTGAGTGATTTAGGGACAAATAACACATTTTTTTTTTCCTGATACCCTTTCATTTTTCAAGTTCATATGCCCTCTCCTCTTCAAAGGCTGCTATTCTCTCCATTCTTCCTATTCTCTAGATATTCAGGAGCCATCTCTTTGACAACCTTTATGGCTTTTCTTAGTTTTCCATTTTTTTTCCTATAAAAAATTACCCTTCCTAATTGTTTACAGCTTGTCTATATTCTAAGTGACAGCTAGATTATTTGACAACTAAATCAATGCTAATTGTTAGTGGGTGTTAATGGCTTTATTTGCTATAGGCTTCCTTTTAACACGTTAGTGTTTTATGCAGCATCTTGTTAGTGTTAGTGGCAGAACTGACAATTTAATATTCTCTTATTTTTATATGGGTAAAACTAGATAGTGCATTGGATAGAATGTCAAGAAACTGAATATTCCTGAGTTCAAATATGGCCTTAGACACTAGCTCTGTGATTGTGGGCAAGTCACTTAACCTTGTTTTCTCAGTTTATCTGTAAAATGGGCTGGAGAAAGAAACTTTAGTATCTTTGCAAAGAAAACCATAGATGGAGTCACAAAGAATTATATACAACCAAAGCAACTGAACAACAGTTCTATATAGGTAATTTCCTAAATCACCTAACCTTAGGTTGGGGCTCATAGGAGTTGCATTTCTTTCACTCTAGGAGGCAAAGCAATATAACCTCACAGACTACAAGAAAAGCATCTAAATTCTGGATTTTGATTTCAGCTTAGCTTCTCTCTAACCTCTCTTTTATTCATTTGCCTACTATTTAAAATGAAAGATCTAAAACAGAGGTAACTTTTGAAGTTCAAATTCTATAATTGTCTCATGCAAAAAAGAGTAGATATGTATATTTATGTGTGATATTATAGACATGTATCTGCACATGTTAGTGTATTTCTATGCCAATGGATAAAATGTATCTATGTAGATGGTTTTTTTGTTTGTTTGTTTGTTTTGTTTTGTTTTGTTTTGTTTTGTTTTGTTTTTTTGCTGAGGCAATTGGGGCTAAGTGATTTTCCCAGTGTCACACAGCTCCTGAGTGTTAAGTGCCTGAGATCAGATTTGAATTCAAGTTCTCCTGACTTTAGGGCTGCTGCTCTATCCCTTGTGTTACCTAGCTACCTCAATGTTTCTTTATTTGAAGAAAAAAAATTTAACAGTTTATTTTAAAATTGAATTTTATTATTTTCCCAATTATGTGGAAAATAACTTTTAACACTTTTGTTATTTTTTATTTTGAATTCTAAATTTTCTTCTGCTCTTTTTCTTCCTCACTAAGAAAACGAACAATTGAAATAAGCTACATATGGCTAGAAACTGGAAAATGAATGGATGCCATCAATTGGAGAATGGTTGGGTAAATTATGGTATATGAAGGTTATGGAATATTATTGTTCTGTAAGAAATGACCAACAGGAGGAATACAGAGAGGCTTGGAGAGACTTACATCAACTGATGCTGAGTGAAACGAGCAGAAGTAGGAGATCATTATATACTTCAACAATGATACTGTATGAGGATGTATTCTGATGGAAATGAATATCTTCAACATAGAGAAGAGCTAATCCATTTCCAATTGATCAATGATGGACAGAATCAGCTACATCCAGAAAAGGAACACTGGGAAATGAGTGTAAACTGTGAGCATTATTATTATTTTTTTTTCTTCCCAGATTATTTTTACCTTCCGAATACAATTCTTCCTTTGCAACAATAACAACAACAAAATTCGGTTCTGCACATATATATTGTACCTAGGATATACTATGTATGGGAATATGTATTTATATGTATGGGAATGCCTCCCATCTAGGGGAGGGGATGGAGGGAAGGAGGGGAAAAATTCAGAACAGAAGGGAGTACAAGGGATAATGTTGTAAAAAAAAAAAAAATTACCTATGCATATGTACTGTCAAAAAAAAGTTATAATTATAAAAATTAATTTAAAAAATTTTCTTAAAAAAAAAAAGAAATAAGTTACATACATATGCAGTCATTCAAAACATATTTCGATGTTAGTCATTTTTGTGGAAAAAAAACCGCACCCAAGAATATGTTGTATGTTTTGATCTGTATTCAGACTCCATAAGCTCTTTCTCTAGAAATGGGTAGCATTTTTTTTTTATCATAAGTCCATCAGAATTTTATTGAATCACATATTACCAAAATATGTTCACATTTACATTTCTTAATTACAAAAATATTTCTATAACTGTATGGAATATTCTCCTGGTTCTGCTTATTTCACTTTGTATAAGTTCACATACTTTTTTATTCAGAGACCATCCTTTCTTGTCATTTCTTGTGGCATAATAGTATACATTAACATGTTCCAGTCATTCACCAGTTAATGGACATTTCCTTAATTCCCAATTCTTTGCTACCATTAAAAAAGGTATTATAAATATTAATAAAAATATTATAAATATTTTTGTATTTACAGATTTTTTTCTTTTAAAAAAAATCTCTGAATGGTATTGTGGAGTCAAATGGTATACATTATTTTATAGCCATTTGGACATAATTGCAAATTGTTCTACAGAATAGTTTACTCAGTATACAACTTTACCAACAATTCATTAGTGCCTCAATTTTCCTAGATCTCCAACATTTCTCATATTAGCCATTCTGATGGTTGTGGAGTAGTAGCTCAAAGTTGTTTTAATTTTATTATTTATAGTGATTTAGAACACTTTCTTAATATGACTACAGAAAACTGATTACTTTGTCTGAAAACTGCCTGTTCATATCCTTTGATGATTTATCAATTGAGGAATGACTCTTAATTGTATATATTTGGCTTCATTTTACATACATATATATATATATATATATATATATATATATATATATATATATATATATATATATATATATATATATTTCTTGACTCAGCTCTTCTAAAATTGATTTTGAGGCATTATTCAAGTTATTTGGAAGAGTTGGGAGGGAGCTCAGGAAATTCCTTGCCTTTTCTCTACCATATTGATGCCAGCAGTATATATTTCATAATAGAAAATCAAAACTTTTGTTTTCAAGATAACAAAATTTGCTTGAAGAAATCACCAAACTCCTACTGGTCATCAACATTTCATTTATTTAAGCTCAACTTTCCCTTACAATTGCACAGCAGTCGTTTAATTTTTCATTGCTTTTTTATATAACTTCATAGAAAGTTATTCAAGGTGGGGGGGGGTGAGCCAAGTTGGAAAAGACCCTTCTTTTTTTCTGAGCTCTCCCCATGTGCCTCAAATTAATAGCAAATTAAGTTTCTGAACTGGTTTTGGAATGCCAGAACCCACAAATATTTGGAATTTAACAAAATTCTAGCAGAAAATAATTTGGAAGTTCTCCAGAAAAAGGCTGTTTCAAATCAGGCATTGTGGGAGGCAGGCCAAGCATAGGCAGGTCAAGCACAGGGAGCATAGTGCAGACAGTCATGTGGAAGGAGGAATCTACAACAGTGTCGGCATGTCTTGATTGCAAGCCAGTAGATCAGCAGATTAGCTATAAGAGATCAATACAAATACAAAAGACAAATAATGAGCACCTAAACCCTAGAATAACATGGGTTCTGGCCATGCCTACCCAGTGCACCAAAAATTAGTCAACACTTACCAAGCTTAACCACTGCTGCCTATAGAAGAAGCGTGGATAATCTCCTTTTTGCCTTAAAAGCACATTTTTTTTTTTTAAATGAGCAAAAAAAGCAAAAAGAACTCTGATCATAGATAGTTTTTATGGAGAAAGAGAAGAACAGATTTCAAACCCTGAGGACACTAAAAACATATTGTCTCCAGATGAAGCACCATAGGCTGATATGAATAGTTCCCCATCTCATAAATCTCTCTTGGAAGAATTAAAAAGAATCTTAAAAGAGAGTTACAAGAAAAATGAGAACTTTGCAAGAGGCTTTGGAAAAGGAAATATGGAAATTATCTGAAGAAAACTCCTTACAAAATAGATTTAGTGAAATGGAAAAGACATATAACTCCTTAAAAATAGATTTGACAAAATGGAAAAAGAAAATAACTTTTTGAAAAACAGAATTCATGAAATGGAAAAATAAAACAACTCTTTCAAAAACAGAATTTGTGAAATGGAAAAAAAAATCTAAATAACAAAATAACTCATTTAAAAATTCAGTTGGCCAAATGTAAATGGCACTAAAGTAACTAAAGTAATTAAAGTAACATCCTTACTATAACATCCTTACTAAAGTAACTAAAGTAACTAAAGTAACATCCTTACTATAACATCCTTACTATACCACTCTCTTCCTTTACTAAACTAAACTTCTAAAAATAAAAGGGTAGATTTAATGGACAATTTTATTATATTTAGCCTTAATGGTCTGTAAAAAAGTGATGATTTTATTTTATTTTTTTTTGTGCAGAGAAAAAGAACTTGGGTTATGACAAAGGATAACTTTTCTAGAAAAATTAAGTATAATCATTTATGGGAAAATGAATATTTAATGGCCTGAAAGGCTTTCAGGTATTTGTGACAAAAATAGCATAATCTTAGGGAAGATTTGAGATGCAACATCCAGGAAAAATATAAACCCTAAGGACCAATTATAAGGGATTCAGTAAAGGTCGAATAATTTACTTCTTATATATGAAAATATCGATTCTTTTATGGCTATCATATTTATTTGGATAATTTCATAGAAAGACTTGGACTCTTTTTATATCCCATACCAAAATAAAGTTAAAATAGATTCATGAATTAGACATAAAGAGTGATACTACAAGCAAATTAAGAAAATGCTTGGTAGTCTATTTATTTAATCTTTGCAGCAGGGAGGAATTTATGGCCAAAGAAGAATTAGAGAAAATTATGAAATGCAAAATGAATAATTTTGATTACATGAAATTTAAAAGGGTTTACACAAATAAAATCAATCAGCCAAGATTAGAAGAGAAGCAGAAAGCTGGGAAACAATTTTATGGCCAGTGGTCCTAATAAAGTTGGTCCTAATAAAGTCCTCATTTCTAATAGAAAGAACTGAGTCAAATTTTAAAAGATACAAGTCATTCCCCAAATTTTAAATGGTCAAAGCATATAAATAGATAATTTTCTGATAAAGAAATTAAAGCTATTTTTAGACTCTGAAAAAAATGAAAATTAAAACAATTCTGAAGAACCACTTTACACCTATCAATTTAGATAAGATGACAAGAAAAGAAAATGATAAATGTTGGAAGGGATGTGGGAAAACTGGTACACTAATGCATTGTTGATGAAGCTGTAAACTGATCCAGCTATCCTGGAGAGCAATTTGGAATTTTGTCCAAAGGGCTATCAAATTTTGAATATTCTTTGATAAAGTAGTCTTCTACTGGATCTTTATGGCAAAGAGATCATAAAAGAAGGGAAAGGATCCCCATGTGCTAAAATTTTTGTAATGTCTATTTTGTTGTGGTAAGGAATTGAAAATTGAAGGGAAATCTATCAATAAGGAAATGGTTGAATATGTTACAGTAGATAGATGTATAGATAGGTAGATAGATAGATAGATAGATATAAATATGGATATAAATATAGATATAGATAGTGGAATATTCTATAAGAAATGATGGGCAGGCTGATTTCAGAAAAGGCTGATCTTATGCTGAGTGAAGTGAGGAGAACCAGAACATTGTGCACAATAACAAGATTATGTGATGATCAACTATTATAGAATTAGTTCTCAGAAATGCAGTGATTCAAGACAATTCTAATAAACTTGGGATAGAAAATGTCCTTCATGCAGAGAAAGAACTGTGGAGACTGAATATGGATCAATGAATAGTATTTTCACCTTTTGTTATTGTTATTGTTTGCTTTTTCTTTCTCATTTTTTTTCTACTTTGGTCTGATTTTTTCTTTCACAGCATGATACATATGGAAATGTGTTTAATATATATATATATGTGTGTATATATATATATACACACATATATATATATTGAATATATATATATATATACACACATATATATATATTGAATATATATAACCTATATCACATTGCTTGATGTGTTTGGAAGGGTGGAAGTAAGGGAGGAAGAGAGAAACAAACTCAAAAAATAAAAAAAAAATGGATATTGAAAACTATCTTTACATTTATTTGGGAAAATAAAATACAATTGAGAAAAAAAATTATATATATATATAATGTGTGTGTGTATATATATATATATATATATATATATATATATATATAAAAGGAAAGGCTTGGGTTGAGCCGAGTATGATGGGGTGATAATGTAGGGAGAGAAAAATGAACAATTATCCCTTACAAAATAGGAATAAAAAAGAAAAATTGATACAAAAAAAGGGGTAAGGTGTATAATACTGAAACCTTACACTGATCAGGAATGGGTAAAAGAGTATTACAGTCTTCTAAATTCAGAAAGAAATAAGAGGGCAAGGGAATAAATTTGGAGAAAATAAGGAAGGGATTTATGTTAAGGTGGGTAGGTTAAGAAAGATAAGGGCAAGGTAGGAGATAGAAATAAGGCAGAGAAATGAGAAGGAACAGAAATATTATGAGAAAGGAAGGGAGAGAAAATAGGAAAGAGTTAAATATATAACAAGAAATTATAGATATAAGGTGAATTGGATTAATTTATTTGTGAAATGTAAAGTTATAGCAGACAAAAATTGAATTCAAAGGATGTTGCTTTTAGGAAATGCTATAAAAATGAGAAATATACAAAAACCTAAAATAAATATAGAGTTTGATTTATTATGCAAAAATGCTGGTGTGGTGATCATGATGTCAGAAAAAGTTAAAATTGAAATAGATATATTCAAATGAGAAAAATAGGGAAAGTACACTATGTTTCAGCCATATTATTCAATATTGTTATAGACCATTTAAAATAACTATAGGGTATATCATATCTGAGACTATCTCTGCCAAAACAGACACATGAACTATATGAATATAATCATAAGCACTTTTTATGCAAATAAAGTTTTTTTCTAAATAATTGAAGTAATATTTATTATTCCTGAGTAAATAAAGCTAATATATTTTAAAAGTATATATTTTTAAAGATAATTTACCTAATCTATTTATGGAATGCCTTTGCAATTAAATTACTTTAAAAATTCTCTTACTGACCTAGAAAAAATAGTAACTAGGTTCATTTAGAAGAACAAAGGATCAGGAACTTCAAAGGAACCAGAGCAGGGGAAAGAGATATAAAGGAAACATTCAGTAGCATCAGATTTTAAACCATTGTTGAAACAGTAAATGGATAATTTTGATTATTTCAAATTAAATTTTTCTTGTATAAATAAAATCTATACAGCCAAGAATAAGAAGAATGCTGAAAATTGGGGGAGGGGAACTTTCTTTTATAATCTCATAGATAGAATGTGATTGGTTTGGAACATTGCTTTGGTGTAGGAAATCGTGAGAGGATTGATTTAGAAAAAACATGACAAGACTCAATCTTATGAAAGAAGTTACTATCCAACTTGACAGAAACAGATGAAATATGGAATAAGGGAAGCAAAAACATAAAGGGGAGCTAGAGATATAAGGGAGGGCATATATAGTGATTTGTAGCATATTTATTGTTCTTCACCCTTAATCCATCTTCTGGAGGCTTCTACTCAGACCTTCTTAGCTAGACATTCTCCATGATTCCCATAGTCTTCTATCTCTTTGGTTCAAGGGTGGGCTAGAAAAAGACTACCATTGTAGCTGCTACTCAGATTTTCCAATAACTATTCAGTATAATATTTAGTAGTTGTATGAAAGAGCTGATGAGCTGTATTGCTTCCTCTCACTCTATCATTTTTGCTAGTGTCTGGAACCATTCTCTGACTCTTAGTCATCATTTTCCTTGTTCTTTCTGTAGATTTCATGATCATTGACTTATCTTGTTCTTGGATATATTCATTCTTTTGCACCTGCTTGTCTTCTTGTTGAGAGAACAGTGTCTACTTATTTTATTTTCCTTTTTGGTATCCTTCATGGATTATTAACCATTTTTTTACCTCTAAGTTTGTATGTGTAAGTTCTAATTATTTTCCCTTTCTTCCCATATTATTTAGTAATCTTATCTACTATTATTGATTCAATATGTACTCTATTACAATGACACATAAGTTGATATATTGAATCAAAATCTTTTGCCCTGAATTTTAAGTTCTAAATCTACAATCTTGACCATCTTCACCTGAATGCCACACTGTCTTTTGATGGTACCAACATTTTCCCAACCACTAAAGCTGTGAATTTCAAGATCATTTATTATTTGTCTTTTTTTCCTTTCATTTTATATTCAACTAGTTACTAAATGTTGTTTATTCAAACTGCAAAATGTACCTGAAAAGTTCCCCTTATATACTGACATACATTATTTTAGGCACTTATTTGGATTCATTTAATAACCTCTGAATGTTTCCCTTTTTTCTAGTATCTTCCTCAGTTATTACTGAATGAAATGCAAGTTTCATTCATAATAATTCATTTAGCAATAATGACAAATATGTGGTGAATTAGGAAATCTAGTCATTTTTGTTTTAAGAGTATGGGTTTGTAACCAAGACTGTCCATCTTTAGTTAAAGTTATAGATTTTTATGTAAATATTCCTCTAAAAATTTCTGATAGTCAAAGAACTAGATAGTTGGCTCTATAGTTGTAGTTATATATACATGTAGTCAGTCTTTTCTATTTATTACCAGCTCATCTACTTCAAGGAGAACACGCCTTGCATTCTCCTACTACATGGGTGGGAGTTATCTTTTTTAGTTGGATTGTACAATCATGGGTGAGAACAGTCTCCTTAGATTAGCTTTATAGTCAAAATATGAAGCTTTTTGAAAACTGACACTTGGGAATGGGCTTGCCTTCTTTATAATATACTGTTGTTACTAGAGATGGCAAAAAAAAAAAAAAATGATGGTCATGTTTACTCAAAATATGAGGCACTATAAACTGATTGGGTTGAGGAAAGGCCTTTTCCCATTTGTAACCCTGAGAAACAGGACTGAGAAGTGTCTGTTTGTTCTTTTTGCTTTTTATTTCTTTGTTTCAGGCACAGAAGACAGAGAATACAAAATAAATTTGTAATCACCAAACCATGGCAACCTCAGAGGTAGAATTTCAGGCAACTAACACAGCACAAAAATTCTGAGAAACCCAGGATGCCTGAAATCTGAACCCAAAAAGAGCTTTGGTCTTAGAATTTGAGATCACACCATATGACCTAAATTGTGAATTTAATTTCCTTCCCAGATTATGAAGTGGTAAAGAGGGAGAATATGTTTCCAGATATTTTTGAAGTAAAATGTTTCTTTTATAAATGCTAATTTGACTATTAAGTGCTTAAATGGAATTGTAGAATAAGGGATCCTCCTAACAAATTGAACAAAAACCATTGGGGTAGGGTAGGACTGGAATTAAAGGCAGAGAGCCTAGATACTCTGATATGAGAACCAGAGAGCAGCATACCTACATATATAACATATCTAGCCTTTAGGTAGCAGAAGCTTACATGAAAAATAAATTGAAATAATGAAACCATTTAATTTCAGCCAGTTCTTTTTATCATTCTCCTCCATTGTTTCTCCAACCCTTTCTCCCAAACACAGAACAAACAAAATTGGGTCAAATATATTGCTGTTATTAATGAGGTACTCAGATATTTTCCTTAGTATACCATTAAAACTATGGCATAGGACAGTTCTATGAAAAAGAATAATCCCTCTTATTTCTATTTTGGAAATCAAAATCATTAGTCTTTGCCTTTTTCCCAGAAGTCTATTTTTATGATGATGAAGATATTATTACAACTAAATGTAATCTGAAAGTCTTTTTTGATCATATTTCTATATTATACAATAATAATATTAATGCAGATAATACTGTTTAATATGGAAATTTATAGACTGCCTTTTTCAAATCTAAATTATAAATTATAGGGAGAAACAATACAACCTTTAATGGTTTATAATTTTTAAAAATGTTTCATTTAGATTTTAAATGGAAAAATATTCACATATTAATTAGTGTGTATGTTTGTATGTATATTCAGTCTCCTATAACATTCTTAGCTATCCTTTCCCCAAAGCCATTGAATTTTCCACCCTCCATCCTATCAGGCATTCAGTAACTCAACCTGATGACTTTGCTCTATTTTTTTTATATTCCCTTTTAAGTAATTAGATTTCTCTCTCTGAAAAATATGGTTTGACTCAGGTATTATGAAACTATCCTTATATACAAAACTCTATAGTCCTTGCCTCCTCAACTATCTACTATGCCTACAATACCAATTTCCCTCCCCCTTGAATTCTTTAGGGGGAAGTAAAGGTCGTATTTTATAGATTACCATAGTACAGAATAAAAGCTAAGAAGCAAAAGGGAAAAAGAGAGTTCCAGACAAAGTGTCCCAGGAAAATCTGAATTCAGAAAAAATAAATAAATAAATAAATGAAAAATAAACACACTTCCAGTGGTGGAAATTATAAAAAGACTACAAAGTAGACTTCTGGCCAAGATGGTGGCATAGAGGAGCTGCTTGAGCTCCGTGTTTTCTCTCAGGACTTACTTCATGACAAGCCACAGAGTTAATGCTTGACCGGAAAAGAAACCCACAAATAATCACCAACAGACGACATCCTTGAAATTCGCCAGAGAAGGTCTGTGTTTGCTCAGGGGAGAGTCAAACAGACTGAGCTCAGATTGAGGGCAGGCAAGCCAGAGTGAGACAGACAGCTCACACAGCTCAGACCAGAGGGGCAAGGGGTACGATCTCTGTCGTTTCTGCAAAAAGACTTTTACCACAGTGTGGATATTCTGTCTTGGCAGCAAGCCAGGAGCAGCAGAGAGGGTGTAAACACTGGAGGTGAAGATTAAAACCCCGGAAAGCTAGCATCTCTCAGAAACCAGCTGCCTCCAAACCCCACCTGGAGTGACTCTGAGCTCTCAGAGCCTCAGAGCTAAGACTAAGCGCAGCCATCGCTGTCCTGTTAGTGGCTCTCTGCTGCCCTACCCCCAGTCTGTAGAGGAAGCCCATTAACACCATCCAGCCCCATCCCCCCCAAAACAGACCAATTTTTTCTCTTGTCACTTTGTTTTCTTCCATTCTGCTCGACAAAATGAACAAAAAATTCAAAAGGGCTCTAACCATTGACAGCTTCTGTATGGAGAGAGAGCAGACTTCAAATACTGAGGAGACTAAAAACAGACTGTCCCCAGAGGAATCCCCTAAGGGGGATATGAGCTGCTCCTCAATACAAAAGAATCTCATAGAGGAAATCAAAAAGGCTCTCACAAGAGAGCTAGAAGAGGAATGGGAAAAGGAAAGGGAAGCTTGGAAAGAGAGCCTGGAGAAGTCATCCAGAATGGATAAAGAGATCAAATCATTGAGAAACAAAATTAGTGAATTAGAAAAGGCAAACAACTCCAAGGAAAACAGGATTAGTGAGCTGGAAAAGGTAAACAACTCCAAGGAAAACAGGATTAGTGAACTGGATAAAGAAATCAGCTCTCTAAAAAATAAAATGGATAAAATGGAAAAAAAATTCCATAGAAGATAAAAACACAATTGGACAATTACAAAAAGACATAAAAAGTGAGTGAAGAAAATACATCATTGAAAATTAGACTCGAACAAATAGAAATGAATGACTCAAGGAGAAATCAAGAGGTAGTCAAATAAAACCAGAGAAATGAAACAATTGAAAAAAATGTCAAGTACCTTATTAGAAAGACAACAGACCTGGAAAACAGATCCAGGAGAGACAATTTGAGAATAATCTGACTCCATGAAAAATATGAGGAAAAAAAAGAGCTTGGACACTATTTTCAAGGAAATTATCAAAGAGAACTGCCCAGATGTTTTGGAAACAGAGGGTAATATAGACATTGAAAAAATTCATCGATCACCTACTGAAAGGGACCCTAAAATCAAAATGCCAAGAAATATAGTGGCCAAGTTCAAGAACCATCAGACAAAGGAAAAAATATTGGAAGCTGCTAGAAAAAAAGCACTTCAGATATGGAGGAGCCACAATAAGGATAACACAGGATCTAGCAGCTTCCACATTAAAAGAACAAAGGGCCTGGAACATAATATTCCGAAAGGCTAAGGACCTTGGTATGCAGCCAAGAATAACTTACCCAGCAAAAATGAGCATCATTTTCCAGGGAAGAAGATGGACATTTAATGAAATAAATGAATTCCATCTGTTCTTGGTGAAAAAATCAGACCTACATAAAATGTTTGATCTTCAAATACAGAACTCAAAAGATTTCTAAAAAAGTAAAAAGAAATCTTGAGAACTATACTTCTGCCATAAAAATATATAAAGAACACATGTATAATTTGGCCTAGAAACTAGAGGTGGAAAGGAAATTATATCATAAAAAAAGGGTAAAGTGGTGGTACTACATCTCATGAAGAGGCAAAGGTAACCTATTATATTTGAGAGAAAGAAAGGAGGGAGATGAACATAGTGTGTATCAATAGACATATTCGATTTATGGTGAAACTTCTTCCACCTCATTGAAAAGTGAGAGGGAAGGAGTAAGCTAAGGGGAAGGGAATACAGAAATTGTGAGGAAAAGAGGTAAAATAAGAGGAGGAACTTTAAGGTGGGGGAGGGATACTAAAAAGGGAGGACTGTGAAAAGCAAGTGGTGTTCACAAGTTTAATACTGGGTAGGGGGGGTTAGAGGGAAGGAAAGGAGAAAAGCATTAGCAGGGGTTAATAGGATGGCAAGCAATATAGAATTAGTCATTCTAACCATAAATGTGAATGGGGCAAACTGCCTCATAAGGGGAAGCAATTAGCAGACTGGATTAAAAGCCAGAATCCTACTATATGTTGTTTACAGGAAACACACCTGAAACAGGGTGAGACATTCAAACTAAAAGTAAAAGGGTGGAGCAGAATCTACTATGCTTCAGGCAAAGCCAAAAAAACAGTGGTAGCCATTCTCTTCTCAGATCAAGCAAAAACAAAAATTGATCTAATTAAAAGAGATAAGGAATGGCATTATATCCTGCTAAAGGGTAGTATCAATAATGAAGCAGTATCAATATTAAACATATATGTACCAAGTGGTGCAGCATCTAAATTCTTAAAAGAGAAATTAAGAGAGCTACAAGAAGAAATAGAAAGCAAAACTACAATAGTGGGAGATCTCAACCTTGCACTCTCAGAATTAGATAAATCAAACCACAAAATAAATAAGAAAGAAGTCAAAGAGGCAAATAGAATACTAGAAAAGTTTGATATGATAGATCTTTGGTGAAAGCTAAATGGAGACAGAAAGGAGTATACTTTCTTCTCAGCAGTTCATGTAACCTATACAAAAATTGATCATATACTAGGGCATAAAAACCTCAAATGCAGTAAGGCAGAAATAGTAAATGCATCCTTTTCAGACCACAATGCAATCAAAATTACATTTAATAAAAAGCCAGGGGAAAATAGACCAAAAAATAATTGGAAACTAAATAATCTTATATTAAAAAATGATTGGGCAAATCATAGACATAATTAATAACTTCACCCAAGAAAATTACAATAATGAGATATCATACCAAAATGTGTGGGATACAGCCAAAGCAGTAATAAGGGGAAGTTTTATATCTCTACAGGCCTACTTGCATAAAATAGAGAAAGAGAGAGCCAACGAATTGCGCTTACAACTAAAATTACTAGAAAAGGAACAAATTAAAAACTCCCAAACACAAAAATTGAAATTCAAAAAATAAAAGGTGAGATTAATAAAATTGAAAGTAAAAAAACTATTGAATTAATTAATAAAACTAAGAGTTTGTTCTATGAAAAAAACAAACAAAATAGACAAATCCTTAGTAAACCTGATTAAAAAAAGGAAAGAGAAAAAGCAAATTGTTAGTCTTGAAAATGAAAAGGGTGAACTCACCACTAATGAAGAGGAAATTAGAACAATAGTTAAGAGCTACTTTGCTCAACTTTATGCCAATAAATTTGATAACGTAAATGAAATGGAAGAATTCCTTAAAATATATAGCTTTCCCAGATTAACAGAGGAAGAAGTAAATAGTCTAAATAGTTCCATCTCAGAAAAAGAAATAGAACAATCTATTAAACAACTTACTAAGAAAAAATCCCCAGGACCAGATGGATTTACAGGTGAATTCTACCAAACATTTAAAGAACAACTAACTCCAAAGCTATATAAACTATTTGAAAAAATAGGGATTGAAGGAGTCCTACCAAATTCCTTTTATGACACAGACATGGTACTGATACCTAAACCAGGTAGATCAAAAACTGAGAAAGAAAACTATAGACCAATTTCCTTAATGAACATGGATGCTAAAATCTTAAATAAGATATTAGCAAAAAGACTTCAGAAAATCATCCCCAGGATGATACACTTTGACCAAGTGGGATTTATACCAGGAATGCACAGCTGATTTAATATTAGGAAAACTATTAGTATAATTGACCATATTAATAATCAAATTAAGAAAAACCATATGATCATCTCAATAGATGCAGAAAAAGCATTTGAGAATATTTAACATCCATTCCTACTAAAAACGCTTGAGAGTATAGGAATAAATGGACTATTCCTTAAAATAATAACGAGCACATATTTAAAACCGCCAGTAAACATCATATGTAATGGCGATAAACTAGAACCTTTCCTTGTAAGATCAGGAGTGAAACAAGGTTGCCCACTAACACCATTACTATTCAATATAGTACTAGAAACTCTAGCCTCGGCAATAAGAGCCGAGAAAGAGATTCAAGGAATTAGAGTAGTAAATGAGGAAATCAAATTATCACTCTTTGCAGATGACATGATGGTATACTTAGAGAACCCCAAAGACTCTGCTAAAAAGCTAATAGAAATAAATCAGAATTTTAGCAAAGTTGCAGGATACAAAATAAATCCACATAAGTCCTCAGCATTTCTATACATTACCAACACAATCCAACAGCAAGAGATACAAAGAGAAATTCCATTCAAAATAATTGTCGATAGTATAAAATATTTGGGAATATATCTACCAAAGGAGAGTCAGGAATTATATGAGCAAAATTACGAAACACTTGCCACAAAAATAAAGTCAGATTTAAATAATTGGAAAGACATTCAGTACTCTTGCTTAGGCTGAGCGAATATAATTAAGATGACAATACTCCCTAAACCAATCTATTTATGTAGTGCTATACCAATCAGACTCCCAAGAAACTATTTTAATGACCCAGAAAAAATAACAACAGAATTCATATGGAACAACAAAAGGTCGAGAATTTCAAGGGAAGTAATGAAAAAAAAAAAATTAAATGAAGGTAGTCTAGCTGTACCTGATCTAGAGCTATATTATAAAGCAACAGTCACCAAAACCATTTGGTATTGGCTAAGAAATAGACTGGTTGATCAGTGGTGTAGGTTAGGCTCACAGGGCAAGATAGTGAATAAAAATATCAATCTAGTGTTTGACAAACCCAAAGATCCCAAATTTTGGGATAAGAATTCATTATTTGACAAAAACTGCTGGGAAAACTGGAAATTAGTATGGCAGAAACTAGGCATGGACCCACATTTAACACCACATACTAAGATTAGATCAAAATGGGTCCAAGATTTAGGCATAAAGAACGAAATCATAAATACATTGGAGGAACATGGGATGGTTTACCTCTCAGACTTGTGGAGGAGGAAGGAGTTTGTGTCCAAGGGAGAACTAGAGACCATTATTGATCACAAAATAGAAAATTTTGATTACACCAAATTAAAAAAGTTTCTGCACAAACAAAACTAATGCAAATAAGATTAGAAGGGAAGTCACAAATTGGGAAAACATTTTTACAGTTAAAAGTTCTGATAAAGGCCTCATCTCCAAAATATACAGAGAATTGACTTTAATTTATAAGAAATCAAGCCATTCTCCAATTGATAAATGGTCAAAGGGTATGAATAGACAATTTTCAAATGATGAAATTAAAACTATTTCCACTCATATGAGTGTTCCAAATCACTATTGATCAGAGAAATGCAAATTAAGACAACTTTGAGATATCATTACACACCTGTCAGATTGGCTAAGATGACAGGAACAAATCATGATAAATGTTGGAAGGGATGTGGAAAAACTGGGACACTGATGCATTGTTGGTGGAGTTGTGAAAAAATCCAACCATTCTGGAGAGCAGTCTGGAATTATGCCCAAAAAGTTATCAAAATATGCATACCCTTTGACCCAGCAGTGCTACTACTGGGCTTATAAATCCCAAGGAAATACAAGAAGGGAAAGGGACCTGTATGTGCCAAAATGTTTGTAGCAGCCCTTTTTATAGTGGCTAGAAACTGGAAAATGAATGAATGTCCATCAATTGGAGAATGGTTGGGTAAATTATGGCATATGAATGTTATGGAATATTATTGTTCTATAAGAAATGACCAACTGGAGGAATACAGAGAGCCTTGCAGAGACTTACATCAACTGATGCTGAGTGAAACGAGCAGAACTAGGGGATCATTATATACTTCAACAATGATACTGTATGAGGATGTCTTCTGATAGAAGTGGATATCTTCAACATAGAGAAGAGCTAATCCAATCCCAATTGATCAATGATGGACAGAATCAGCTACATCCAGAAAAGGAACACTGGGAAATGAGTACAAACTGTGAGCATTGTTTTTTTGTTTTGTTTTGTTTTGTTTCTCTTCCCAGAGTATTTTTACCTTGAGAATACAATCCTTCCTTTGCAACAACAACAACAAAATTCGGTTCTGCACACACATATTGTACCTAGGATATACTATAAGATATTTAATATGTATGGGAATGCCTGCCATCTAGGGGAGGGGGTGGAGGGAAGGAGGGGAAAAACTCGGAATAGAAGGGAGTACAAGGGATAATGTTGTAAAAAAAAAAAAAAAAATTACCTAAGCATATGTACTGTCAAAAAAAAAAGTTATAATTATAAAAATTAAAAAACAACAACAACAACAAAAAAAAACTTTTAATCAATTGACCAAACAAGAAGGACTTATTATGAGTCAGGTGCTAGGAATACAAAGACAAAATTAAATACAGGTCTTGGAGATATTGCAGTCTTGGTCTCAGACCACTGCAAGAAACTAAAAATTACAATAATGCAAATCACACAATTTTTTTGGCTTTTTAGTGCATATAAACTTCATGTTTATGTTATATGATAGTCTATTAAGTATACAATAGCATTATGTCTAAAATTTATATCTAATAAATTATGGATCAAAATTATGTCAATTTAAAAAAAAAATAAAAAAATGTAAACAACTAGTTTGAAACCAAAAAACAACAAAAGACTACAAAGTCATAGTGATGCAGGTCTAGTGGTAGAAAATTGTGTTGTGTGAGAATCCCCTCTGGTCAGTGCTGGTCCATTGTGAAAGAATTCACAAACTGAAATCTGAATGTGGCAAGAAAAAGGATTTTTCTTGGCACTGAGAAGCCAGCTTTCCTAGGAAGACAGACTCCTCTGTGGCAAGAGGTCCTATCAGAGAAAGAAATTATCACTGACAAGAGAATATCTTCACAGCGGGCAACAGTCCTGGTAGACAGCTGTTCCAAGAAGGGAAGTCCCTTGGCAAAGCATAATGCTGCTTCGGACTTCTGCAGAGAATTGGAGTTTAAAATTGTCTTTGTATAAGAAGTCTGAGTCTGAGACTCCTCTTCAATGCCCCAGGTCTAGATTTTGTTGAAAAGTGAGTACTTATCTTGGAGTTTCAGCCCTTCAATAACAGGGAGTTCCAGTTATTGGGAGTGGTCCTGAGCTGATCTGCTCAAGAGGAATATCTGGCCCAGATCTCCAACTGAATGGGCAGTCTGAGCTATTGGGAGTAGTTCTGGCTAATCAGCAACTCAAAGAGGGTGCAGCTAGTCCCTGCCAAGATTTCCAACAGAATGAAACCACTTAACTGCCCTGAAGGGTGGGTCTCTGTCAGGGGAGAGTTCAGAGTTTATCCCCAATGCTTCCCCCCAAAAGTCAAGGGGGACAGTTTCAGAGTTCACCCCCATCAATAGCACATATAATAAGCCTTAAAAAAAAAAAAAAGAAAAAAAAAAGATTCTAAAAGATGGAAATCATTTGGAAATAGCATATAGGTAAACCCTGAATTATTATTAAGTTTATTCAGGGAATAACATAAGAAATCATGGAGGTAAGATACAAGGTGATAAGTTTAAAATATAGAATATGTCAAGCACAGGAATAGGAAATAAAATTAAAAATATAAATTGGAATTGGATTTTGATGCATCTTAATTTCTAACAAATGACTTTGTCAGTGAGAGAAGACTATTCAAGTTGTTTTATATTTAAGATGAAATTTTCTTTTAATGGAGGAAAATAGAAGATAATACCATTCAATACCATTTAATTGCCAGATAATACCTTGGCAAGTAAAGAATTTTTAACCAAAAAAGGGATAAAAGTAATCTCAAAATATTAATTCAATCACAAGATTTTTGGAAATGAAATCGATGAATATAAAGTGTAGAACATTTCTAATTAATTTTTCCCCTCAGGTTTTAATGAAAGAAATCTAATATTGTATAAATGTTCTATTATATTCATGTACTAAAATTTTCTATATATACTCCTAAATGGAAAAACATCTGCTGTTTCAGTTCTTTGTTACCAAAAAAAAAAAAAAAAAAAAAAAAAAAAAAAAAAATAGGATAGGGGGCAGGAAGATACTATTACTATTGCCACTCAGGTTTTTTAAGCAAGGGAATGACATTAGTCCTGTTGGTGCCTTACACAATTCTTTTGGCAACTGTGTTTATGGAGGATTCATTAAGGAAGAGAGAAATTGAAAACAGGCTAAATCATTAAGAGGCTACTATAGTAGTCCAGGAAAGAGTTGAAAAGAACCTGAACTAAAAGTTATTATGTGAGTGAAGAAAAGGAGAGAGATATAAGAGATGTTTATGAAATGGAATTTACAAAATTCTAAAAATGATTGACTACTGTGATAGAAAAGTAAAAGTATGCAAAGAACTAATATACGATGAGTGTGAAAGATTGAAAGCAAAGGTCTAAAATATGTGAAAAGAAATCTAGAGTGATAACTTAAATGTGAATGTGTCAGAGAAGATATCTCAGAAAATATTGAATTTGAATTGGATCTTAAAAGAAATTACTTTAACAGAGAGAGATAGGGATATGTAGAATTTATGGGACTGACCTGAACAAAGACATAGATTAAGAAAGAATATGGCAAGAATCAGGAAAAGAGTAATTTTCTTTGACAGGATGAGATTCTATTTCTAAATCTGCTCTAGCACCACACCATATTTCCTTAAAAGAATCTGAACTCAGTATTAGTTCTTCACAAATTCTGATGAATTAAAAAAAGATACCTTTTACATAAAACTGTTTTAAGGTACATGATTACCTACTACTATATAATTACATTGTCTCTTCAATCTGTAGCAGAATTAAAGCTATTATGAGGCTAATATTTACGATCACAGAATTTTACAAATGGATTTTTGTACACCTAAAATCTAGATAAGAACATATCCTCCTCAAGTAGTTAAAAAACATGTATTAAAGACCACTATTCTATGTACTGAGTTTGAAAATATAAAAGTGAGATGAGACTGTCCATATTTTTCCTTTTTATTAAACTTTTTATTTTCAAAACATATGCACAGATAATTTTTCAACATTGACCCTTGCATAGTCTTGTGTTTCAAATTTCCCCCTCTTTCCTTCTACCCCCTCTCCTAGATGGCAAGCAATCCAATATATGCTATACATGTTAAAATATATGTTAACATATTTATACAATGCTCTAGCTGCACAAGAAAAATCAGAAAAAAAGGAAAGAAAATGGATAAGAAAAGAAAATTCAAGCAAACAACAACAAAAAGAGTGAAAATGTTATGTTGTGAGCCACACTCAGTTCCCACAGTCCTCCCTCTGGGTGCAGATTAAAAAGGCACATCTATCAGAATTGATCATGGTACAATCTATTGCTGTGTATAATGATCTCCTGGTCCTGCTCATTTGACTCAGTATCAGTTCCTGTAAGTCTCTCTAAGCCTCTTTGAAATCATCCTCCTAATCATTTCTTATAAAACAATAATATTCCATAATATTCATATACCATAATTTATTCAGCCATTCTCTGATTGAGGGACATCCATTCAGTTTCCATTTTCTTTCCCCTACAAAAATGGCTACCACAAACATTTTTGTACATGTGGGTCCCTTTCCCTCCTTTAACAACTCTTTGAGATATAGGCCCACTAGTAACACTGCTGGATCAAAGAGCATGCACAGTTTAATAACTTTTTGAGCATAATTCTAAATTGCTCTCCAGAATGGTTGGATGTATTCACAATTCCACCAACAGTGCATCAGTGTCCCAGTTTTCCCACATCTCCTCCAAAATTCCATATTATATTTTCCTGTCATTCTAGCCAATCAGACTGGTGTGTAGTGGTATCTCAGAGTTGTCTTAATTTGCATTTCTCTGATTAATAATGATTTGGAGCACCTTTTCATATGGCTAGAAATAATTTCAATTTCTTCATCTGAGAATTGTATGTTCATATCTTTTGACCATTTATCAATTGGAGAATGGCTTGATATCTTAAAAATTAGAGTCAATGAGGCCTTTATCAGAACCTTTGATATTCCCCAGTTTATTGCCTTCTAATCTTGTATGCATTAGCTTTATTTGTCCAAAACCTTTTTAATTTGATATAATCAAATTTTTTTTATTTTGTGATCAATAATGATCTCTAGTTCTTCTTTGGTCAGAAATTCCTTCCTCTTCCACAGGTCTGAGAGGTAAACTATCCTATGTTCTTCTAATTTATTTATGCTCTTATTGTTTATGCCTAGGTCATGAACCCACTTTGACTTTATCTTGGTGTATGATGTTAAGTATGGATCAATGCCTAGTTTCTGTCATACTAATTTCTAATTTTCCCAGCATTTTTGTCAAACAGTGAGTTCTTATCCCAAAAGCTGGGGTTTTTGAGTTTGTCAAACACTAGATTATTAAAGTTATTGACTATTTTGTCCTTTGAACCTAACCTATTCCACTGATCAACTAGTCGATTTCTTAGCCAGTACCAAATGGTTTTGGTAACCTCTGCTTTATAATATAATTTTAGATCTGGTACAGCTAGGCCACTTTCATTTGATTTTTTTTTTTTTGTTTTGTTTTGTTTTTTGTTCATTAGTTCCCTTGAAATTCTTGACTTTTGTTCTTCCATATGAACTTTGTTGTTATTTTTTCTAGGTCATTAAAATAGTTTTTTGGGAATCTAATTGGTATAGCGCTAAATAAATAGATTAGTTTAGGTAGTATTGTCATCTTTATTATATTTGCTCACCCTACCCAAGAACATTTAATATTTTTTCAATTAGTTAGATCTGATTTTATTTGTGTGGGAAGTGTTTTGTCGTTTTGCTTATATAGTTCCTGATTTTCCCTTGGCAGATAGATTCCTAAATATTTTATACTGTTGGTAGTTACTTTAAATGGAATTTCTCTTTGTAACTCTGTTGGATTTTGTTAGTGATATATAAGAATGCTGATGCTTATGTGGATTTATTTTCATCCTGCAACTTTGCTAAAGGTGTGGATTATTTCTAATAGTTTTTTAATAGAATCTCTGGGATTCTCTAAATATACCATCATATCATCAGCAAAGAGTGATAATTTGATTTCCTCATTACCTTCTTAACTCTTATTGGCAAAGCTAGCATTTCTAATACAATATTGTATAGTAATGGTGACAGTGGGCAACCTTGTTTTGCTCCTGATCTTATTGGGAATGGTTCCAGTTTATCCCCATTATATAGGATGCTTACTGATGGTTTTAAATAGACGCTACTGACTATTTTAAGGAAAAGTCCATTTATTCCTGTACTGTCAAGTGTTTTTAATAGAAATGGATGTTGGATTTTATCAAATGCTATTTCTGCATCTATTGAGATGATCATATGGCTTTTGTTAATTTGGTTATTAATATGGTCAATTATATTAATAATTTTCCCAATATTTAACCAGCTCTGCATTCCTAGTATAAATCCTACTTGATCATGGTGAATTATCCTGGGGATGATTTTCTGTAGTCTTTTTGCTAATATCTTATTTAAGATTTTAGCATCAATATTCATTAGGGAGATTGGTCTATACTTTTCTTTTTCTGTTTTCAACCTACCTGATTAGGTATCAGTACCATGTCTGTGTCATAAAAAGAATTTGATAGGACTCTGTAATTCTTTATTTTTTTCAAATAGTTTATATAGCATTGGGGCTAATTGTTCTTTAAATGTTTTGTAGAATTCACATGTAAATCCATCTGGTCCTGGGGATTTTTCCTTAGGGAGTTGATTAATAGCTTGTTCTTTTTCTTTTTTTTTTTAAATGGGACTGTTTATCCAATATGCTTCTTCCTCTGTTAATCTGGGCAACCTATATTTTTTAAGGAATTCATCTATTTCATTTAACTTATCAAATTTATTGGCATAAAGTTGGGCAAAGTAACTCCTAACTATTGCTCTAATTTTCTCTTCATTAGTGGAAAGTTCTACCTTTTCATTTTTAAGACTAACAATTTGATTTTCCCCTTTCCTTTTTTCTAATCAGATTTACCAAAGGTTTATCTATTTTATTGGTTTTTTTCATAAAATGAACTCTTAGTTTTATTTACTAATTCAATATATACATATTTTTTACTTTCAATATTATTAATTTCTCCTTTCAATTTTAGAATTCAAGTTTAGTATTTGATTGAGGGTTTTTAATTTTTTTTTTTTTCTAGCTTTTTAAGTTGCAATCCCAATTCATTGATCTTCTCTTTCTCTATTTTATTCAAATAAGTCTCTAAAGTTATAAAATTTTTCCTTATTACCACTTTGGCTGCAATGATGTCTCATCATTGTCATTATCTTGAGTGAAATTATTAATTGTGTCTATAATTTGCTGTTCCACCCAAACATTCTTTAAATGGGATTATTTAGTTTCCAATTACTTTTTGGTCTATTTACCCCTAACTTCTTATTGAATGTAGTTTTTATTGCATTGTGATCTGAGAAGAAGGCATTTACTATTTCTGCCTTCCTGCATTTAATTTTGAGGTCTTTATTTCCTAATATATGGTCAACTTTTATATAGGTTCCATGAACTACTGAGAAGAAAGTATACTCCTTTCTGTCATCATTCAGTTTTCTCCAAAGATCTATCATACCTACTTTTTCTAATATTCTATTTACCTCTTTAATTTCTTTCTTATTTGGTTTGTGGTTTGATTTATCTAATTCTGAGAGTGCAAGGTTGAGATCTCCCACTATTATTGTTTTGCTATCTGTTTCTTCTTGCAACTCTTTTAACTTCTCCTTTAGGACGTTAGATACTATACCACTTGGTACATATATGTTTAATATTGATATGGCTTCATTGTTTATGCTACCTTTTAGCAGGATATAGTTTCCTTCCTTATCTATTTTAATTAGATCAATTTTTGTTTTTGCTTGATCTAAGATAAGGATGGCTACCCCTGCTTTTTTTACTTCACCTGAAGCATAATAGATTCTGCTCCAACCTTTTACCTTTACTCTGTATTTATCTCCCTGCTTTAAATATGTTTCCTGTAAACTACATATTGTAGGTTTCTGGCTTTTGATCCAATCTGCTATCTGCCAGCTTTATGGGACAGTTCATTCCATTCACATTTACAGTTAAAATTACTAATTCTGTATTTCCTGCCATCTTATTATTCCCAAATTATGCTTTTCTTTTTCTTGCCCTCACCCCCTTTCCCAGTATTAAACTTATGGGCACCACTTGCATCACATAGCTCTCTCCCTTTAGGATCTCTCCCACCCTCTTTGAATCCCTTCCCCTTTCTTGTACCCTTCCCTTATTACTCTCTTCCTTTTCCCTTTTCCTCTCCCCTTTTTTAATGAAATGAGAGAAGTTTCACTGTAAACCAAATATGTCAATTATTTTCTCTTTGAGCCAACTCTGATGAGAGTAAGATTCACACAATATTCATCCCCCTCTCTAAATTCCCTCAGATATGATATGTCTCCTTTGCCTCTTCATGGGATGTAGTTTCCCTCTTTTTATCTCCCCTTTTCCCTTTTTCTGACATTATTCCCTTTCCATTTCTACTTCCCCCCCCCTTTTTTAAATGTCGTATCAGTAAAATCAAATTATACATGTACTTTTTATGTATATCCACAACAGAAATACAGTTCTCAAGAGTTCTTTTTACCTTTTTCTGCTTCTCTTGAGTCCTATGGTTGGAGACCAAATTTTTTTGTTTAGTTCTGGTTTTTTCTTTAAAAAGAAATGGAATTCATCTGTCTCATTAAATGTCCATCTTCTTTCATGGAAGAAAATGATCAGCTTATCTAGGTAGTTTATTCTTGGCTGCATTCCAAATTTTTTTGCCCTTTCAAAATATCAGATTCCAGGCCCTTCTATCTTTTAATATGGAAGCAGCTAGAATTTGAATGATACTTATTGTGGCATCTCGGTATTTTTTTTTTTTTTTTCCTGGCTGCTTGTAATATTTTTTTCCTTATTCTGATAGTTCTGAAATTTAGCCACAATATTTCATGAAGTTTTTATTTTAGGGACTTTTTTCAGAAGGTGTTCAGTGAATTCTTTCAATACCTATTTTACCTTTGGATACTATTATATCTGGGCAGTTCTCTTTGATGATTTCCTGTAAAATAGTATCTAGGATCTTTTTTTCATCATAATTTTCAGCAAGTCCAATAATCCTCAGATTATCCCTCCTAGATTTGTTTTGTTTTTTTTTCAAGAAGATATTTTTGGTTTTGCTTGACTGATTCTTGATGTCTCAATGAATCATTCATTTCTATTTGTTCAGTTCTGATTTTTTTTTTTACTTCTTTTTGCATATGTCCAATTGAGTTTTTAAATGAGTTGCTTTGTTCTATGGAATTTTTTCCATTTCATTATATATATATATATATATATATATATATATATATATATATATATATATATTTTTTTTTTTTTAACTGTTATTTTCTTTTTCCAATTCATAAATCCTACTTTCTTGAGAGTTCTTTATCTTTTCCAATTCACATTTCAGGAAGTTATTACTCTCTTGCATAACTTCTCTTTCCCCATTTTTCTTCTAGATCTCTTTTAAGATCTTTTATAATTTCTTTTAGAAAAGTCTTTTGTGATGGGGACAAGGTTACATCCCCCTTTGGAGTATTGTCTAGAGACTGCCTGCTGTTAGTCTCCTGGGTTTGAAAACCTCCTCTCTTTCTATATAGCCGCTATTGATAGTCCTTTTGATTTTTTTACTCACTTTTTAAAAGCCTTTAGGATCTGCCTTCAGGCCAAGGAAGTTACCACCTTCCTCTGCAGAGCAGGGATAGGTATATGGACAGTAGTTATCCTGACAATGGGCTGCAAAGAGTGTAGAGCTGCAGAAGTGCTCTGGGAAAAGCTCCAAACCTGAAGTGAGTCAGGCCTGGGTCCCACAGGCCAAGCTGAGGAAGTACTCTGTAAGGAGCCCCACTGTGAGGATTAGCAACTGCCTTGGGGCTAGACGCTGAGCAGCAAAAGTGTCACTGCCCCCCCACCCCCCCCAAAAAAAAAACTGCTTTGAGTATTAGCAGTTGCCCTATCCCTCATGACACTGGAAGTGTCTCTGGCTGGGAATCACAGTCGAACTACAGAATTTCTATTGCCCCAGGTCATGTCCCCCACTGTGCAGATTAAAGGCTGCCCCAAGCTGTGCCCCCTGCTGTGTGGATTTGTGATTGCCCCTGCTAAAGCTCCTGCTGCAGAATAGCACTGGTGTGGTCTATGGTAGTTCATTCACTTCTGGTTTTGAGTGGGTATAGCCAGATCTTGTTAGGTTCTGGTGTTTTTTAGAATACCATCTACCTTTGGCTTTAATTTCTCTGCTGGGTCTACTGCTGTGCAAGCAAATCTATGGTAGAGTATTCTCGGAAAAATTTCAAACCACGGAGATCACCTCTGCTCCCGGTCCACTCCAGACTCTAGCTTCTGGTTCTATCCCAGCTTGCCCTGGTCTACTCCTGCCCCCTCAGGACAAACCTTTTCTGGCAATCTTCCAGATTATCTTCAGCTGGTAAATTGTATTTCCAATATTCATGAGTTTTGCCAGTCAAGTGTTATTTTTGAGGCTGATTATAATAATTAGTAATGAGGATATGAGAGAAACTCAGAAAGTCAGGGGTGCCTTCTCCGCCATCTTAGCTCCATCATCCTATGTTCTTCTAATTTGCTTATAATATCATTCTTTATGAGATTGTCTATATTCTACAAGAGATATTCAATGTAGTTTTGTGAAGTGAAGTAACCAGGAGAAGAAGCTTTCATTTTAGTGTTTACAAATGGCAGAGGAAGAAAAAGACAGTACATTATCACAATGATATATTCAATGTTAGTATTGATTTAATGAATTTGTTCCCAGAAGAGATGAATGGTTGCAGAATAAGAGAACAGGAACTTGTCTTCTTGTCCTGGGATAGGACTGCAGGAAATGAAATGTGGTTTATAAGTTTAAGGTTGGTAAGTATAGGATAATGTGATTTTGATAGAATAATTATCCAATCTGGACATCCTTGCTCTGGGACAAGTCTCCAAGTTGAATAGATTAATTTCCATGTGATGGAAGGGATGCAGGATTTCTGACTGTTTGGCTATGGAATATTCCTTTTTTCTAAAGGAAAGATAAAGAATAGCAAAGCAAATAGCATGATACTTCACACAAAATCAACTGATGACTAAATTTCTGGTAATGATATTCACCACATTAACTTCTTCTTATACACTAACATAATTTGCAAGCACCTAGGCTTATCTTCAAATCACAATTTTAAAATGGAGTAAGTGTAGTGGAGAATTTTTTCCAGGACTTTTATTCAAATCTTCAAGCTTATTGGTATAGGTGAGTAGGTGAGTAGGAATAAATTGGATATGATTGGAATTTACATTGACATGCCTTTTAAAACTAAATTGCAGAGGATTTTTTTTTTTAAAAAGAGAAGAGCATGTTTGGAAACAATACCAAAAATTTGATCCTTAGACTTTCTTTGGTATTCTATTATCTTTATAAATCTTTTTCTGCAAGTACCAATTTTCTTTTAAAGTTTTCATCAATAGTTCACAGAATGAAATCTTTTTTTTTTTTTTCTTTGACACTATAAGTTATCAAAGCATTTCCTCCAAGAATGGCTTTGTACTATCACAGACAATAGATCACATGGATACTGACCACCACAAGATTAGATTGGATGCCATGGGAATTCCTTTTCATGTTGTAGTTCTTCATTCAGTATATACAGCATTCAAATGTCTGTTTTCTGAAAGTGAGTTTCTCCTTGGTGGAATGATTGCTCCAGATTTGATTTGATTTTCATTTACTTTAGATGAAACAGCATATAGCTTTCCAATTGGATATGGCATCTTGTTATATTTGGTGTCTGCTTATCCAATTCTCTGGTTTTCTTTAACTACATTTTTCTCATGTAGAAAACAATACACAACAAAATATCCCTCTTAATAAAAGATATTCAGCTGTTTCAAATGACCTATAAAATTGTGTCTTGCATTTAAAAAAAAAAATCATGGTTATGACAAACTCCTTTTTTTTTTTTCCCCCACAGGAACTGACAAATAATAAGCTATACTTGGTACTTGTGACTGCAGAAGCATAGTTATAGAGTTGAAGCAAGGACTAAGCCTTGGGAGGATATGGGAGTAAAGCATCAGTGACGTTCAGCAAACTTTTGAGGACCGCATTGTTCACCTGCTGATATGAAGGGGCTAGAAAAGGTGCCTTAAAAATTAATCTGCTGCACCAAACCCAACCCTGACCTGCTTCTATGTTATGCAAGGATCATATTTTACTATCTATGGAATATGTAAGGGTCTTAAGTAAATTTTTGCATTTAATGGGACAGGTTTTGTTCAAATATGTGCTGTTAATTGGAGAAAAATTTGAACTCAGGGTTTCTGAGTCTCAAATGAATGATCTTTTCATTGTTCCTTTTGAATGGGATATACTGAATGAAGACTTCTCATAAAAATGTGGCATCCACCTATGTCCTAATTGTGATTTGAGACTTTACAATAACAAGTTGAGCTATAGCTAAAAGCTACAGGTGTTAGATTTTCTTAAATAAACAAACATTTCCCTTTTGTTCCTACCAGAACCATCTTTTCATTTAGCATTAAGTACCTAAAAGAATGCTATTGACTAGTTTTTGTTTTTTTTTTTTCCTTTTCTGGGGTACACATTTAGTCTCTGGAAAAATTAGAACTCTCCAGCTAATGGGAGAAAAGGTCAGAAGAGAGGTGTGGGGGCTTCTGAGTTAGGATCTTTGCACTCCTCTATTGACACTTTGTCTATTGGGAGTTGTCCTTTCTTAAGATTGTAATAAATCCCTTTTTTGCTTTTCATCTTGAGAGTCTCTGATTTTAATTTGGGTAAGGGTCGCTGACCCACACACTTTCTCTATTGGGACAGAAAGCCAACAATTCATATGATCCATAATTCACATGATTACTAGGTGAGATATCAACTAATATTCAGTGATTTACCCCCAAAATCAAAGCAAGATAAGTACAATGAAGAATTTGGGGTTTGGGAGGAGCAGATTTTCATTACCTAATATAATGGAAAAGGAGTTATAAACTGAATTCCCAAATGCTTAGCCCACTGTCCCCTTTCTCTTTTCTCTCTTCATGTAAGATCCATGCATCCTTTAGAAAGAAAAGCAACAGGATGCTGACATGAAAAATGGGGTTAATGAACTGTGAAAATGTGTAATGTAAACAAAAGCATTTCAGTAAAACAAAATTTGCACCTTCTGCTGTGTAAACAGTGAACACAAACTTCAGAAATTAACCAGGTTTTTTCCTACCTCCTTTTAAATTAATTTGAGCAGTTAAGCAGATTGCATGTATTTAGTTCCCTTTGGCATGCTAAAGAAGTTAATCATCTTCTGGGCCTATGGGAAAGGGGATTGTTTTGGCTCCCAGTACAGTGTCACACATAGGGGTCCTTTGTAAATAGTCTTGCAAGTGTCTATAAACTACATCAGATTTTTCTTAACATAGATTTCCAAACCACTCAAAAAGCATTTAAAGGGGAAGAAAAAAAGCTAACTATCAAATAAAACTTGGGTAGAGTTTAAAGCTAGTGAAGATTAAGTGAAAGAAAAAGTTTACATAGAATCAACAAGGACATAGAACCCCACCCTGCTTTTATTTGCATTCAAATGCTACTTATAGATTTTCACCTACCCAATTCTTTTTGATACTCAAAGGCAAATTAGCAATTGGAAAAGTCCTCAGGAAATTACCTGTCGGGAGGATATCTATGAAAAATACTCCTACCTTTTACTGTATCATGTTATTTAATTGACACATTCTCCAACCAATTAGATCAAATACAATCCAACTCCAGTTCCAAGAATATTTCTGTGCATGATCAGAAAGTCCAGACCAAAAGATCTAGAGATAAACTATGACAAAAAGACCTGAAAAAGAGATTTGAATTAATTCTTGCCCTTTTTTGGCCCTTTTAATTCTTTCTGACAGTATCTGCATACCACAAAATGACATCTGTATTGTCCATTTTTCACAGTGATCACATATATGCTTACTATATAAGTGAGAATATGTTTCTATACGAAAAAGCAATCCACAATATAGGTAAAATACAACTGCCTTTCTTCATCTATGATTCTATCATCATCACACAATTTACAAGTCTTAATTCCTGTATTAAGAGGTTTTTTTTATGTACAGTTTAGTATTCATTTGTTTTCAAAAGGTCTGCTATGGAATAAATTGAAAAGTTTTTTTGTTTTTTTTTTGTTTGTTTGTTTGTTTTCTGCCAAGAATATTATATAATCTTAACTTGGGAATAACCATCACTCTGCTAGAATTAATCAGCTTCTCCAAAGGACAAATAAGATTGCACAAATTGCCAACAAGAACCTAAATTGTAAGATAAAATGAAAGAAAAGCATTGGTGCTCAGTTAGAATGCTTTTTACCATTTAGAATAAATATCGACTGATGAGATCCCAAGTTGAAGACAATTCTTGAACGTACCATTTGAAAGAATTTCAAGATTTTTATCTTTAAAAGATACAGGAAAGCTCCCTTTAGAAAAAAAAGCAGTTGACAGCTAGAGAAAGGAAAATTGCAGTAAAGGTCTTATAAGGGCTTCAAGTGGTGCTGTGTGTATTGAAGCACATTTGTCACTTATCTTATCTGTGTGTACATAAAATGAAATATCCTGTTGATACAAAATGTATTATCTGATGGATTACTGAAATTTTAAAAAGATATATTTCATTTTTTCAAGAAATAAATCATAGGCCATACTGTTAATGACCTGTTCCATTACATATAAAGTGAATTTATGTTTTAAACATGATTTATTAATTATTCATCTTATAGTGATAAAAACTGGATTTGGGATTTCACTGCTATAAAGAATTCTCAAATGAGGAAACTTCCTCTATTAATGCAGATTGGTACCTTTTCTGTAAGTTACTAAACTTATAGAATTCCTTGGAGCCCCAACAAATAGAATAGGTAGCCCAACCAGTAAGCATGAGGACTTGCACCCAGGTTTTTCTGCCTCCAAAACATACTCTCTATCTAATTTGCTATATTGCCTATTACATTTATTGAATTTTTCAATATTTATCCACTATTGATATTTTCTTTATACTTTTTTAGTTATTGAGTCATTTTTTAGTCATGTTTTTCTCTCTGTGAACCTATTAAAGGTTTTGTTGGCAGAAATACTGGAGTGATTTGCCATTTTTTTCCTCCAGCTCATTTGACATATGACAAAACTGAGTAAGCATTTTTAAGTGACTTGTCCAAAGTCACTGGCTAGTAAATGTCTGAAACTGAATTTGCGTTTGTGTCTGCCTGATTCCAAGTTTGCCACTCTATTTATTGTGTCACCTAGGTGTCCTTTCTCTAAACTATTTATTTGATATTTACTGTTAATGTATGTCATAGAGCATATAGAGAACTTAAAGTCAGTGAATAATAGATTTAGAGATAGGCCTATTTTAAGAACAAAAATTTGACTTCTGCCTCCCTCCACGCAAAATAAATTCTAAATCATATTTATGGATGACTTTTAATTTTACAGCATACTTCTCTCACAACAGCCTAAGAGCATACATATTATAAGTATTAGTGGTATTCTTAATAACTTGTTTTGCTCACAAAATTCTTAAGATTAGAAATGGAACTCTAACTCAATTCTTCTGATTAAAAAGTCAGTGTTCTTTCCTTTCTAATTCAAACCATGCACTAGCATTCCTAGAAATATTCTTGAAGAACGTTGTCACTTAAATATAATATACATACATGGAAATAAAGACATCTCGTTATCCATTTCTGTATATCTATGACCTGATTGAGATATTAATAATATAGTCACTGATAAGAAAGGTATAGAAAGAAAGGTATAGAAAATCTGAGCAACATACCAAAAACAGAGAAAAAAATTTGCCAACAAAGGTGAGACAGACTATAAGCAAAGCTGAGCACTACAGGATTGATAATTTTGAATTGTAATGCTGAAGATTTTTGAAAGTCCTTTGAACAACGAGGATGTCAAGTCAGTCAATACTTAAATTAATTCAGGCTATTCACTGCAATGTCAAATGCTAAAGCTGAAGTTTAAGAACTTTGGCCACATAA
This sequence comes from Sminthopsis crassicaudata, assembly GCF_048593235.1. Classification (NCBI taxonomy): domain Eukaryota; kingdom Metazoa; phylum Chordata; class Mammalia; order Dasyuromorphia; family Dasyuridae; genus Sminthopsis; species Sminthopsis crassicaudata. Next base: position 549,734,822 of record NC_133617.1, on the reverse strand, counting down.
TGAAAGAAAAGGATTCACTGCAATAGAACCTGATTTTGGGAAAGATTGAAGGCAAAAGAAAAAGGGGATGGCAGAAGATGGAATGAATAGATTATATCATGGAAACAATAAACATGAATTTGGAAAGACTCAGAGAGATAATGGAGGATAGAAGGGTCTGGTGTACATGGTATACATGGGATCACAAATAAAACAGGGTTTGGATCACTATTAAACAACAATATATTTACTATTTCTTACATTACAATAATACTCATTTTATTTGTGTTCTATAATTTGCTCAGCTGTTCCCCAATCGATGAGTGTTGTTTCCTCAGTTTCCTTCTCTCTCAATTAAAGTAAATAATCTAAAAAGACCCTACAACTTCTGGAGTTCTTTTATTCTGGCAACTTACCAAGCATTTATTTTGTTTCCAGAATTTAGCTATGCACCACAAGGGTTCAAAAGGAGAAAATGTAAACATGGCTTATGAATATAAAAAATCTGTTTGGATGTCACTGTGGAATAGAAATTGGAGATTTTGTTTTATTTTGTTTTCTCATACTACTATATAGTTACCACTATGTATATTTTTGTATATATGAAGTCTTCCCTCCACCTTCTTACATGAAGGGTATAAGAAAAATACAATGATTTATAGATCAAAAATATGAACATATGCATTTTCTTTAAAAAAAATCCCAAGTTGTCTATCAGATGAATTAACATTTTGTAGCTCAACCAAAACTACATTATTATGCTTATCTTCTTAAAGCCTAGTTTAAGCTTTTTTTCCTTGGGAAATTCAGGTACCTGGTCTTGTGATATATTTTCTGTAATCCTGTCTTCCAATTATAATTAGATCATCCTACTTCAATTCAAATACTTTTAAGAAAAAGTGTCTATTATATGTATATTCCCAAATTTATAATAACTTTACAAAATTCTATATTCCCTTTGTAGTTTTTTTTTCCCCAACAAACAGTGTGCCTTTCAATAAAATATGACTGCCAAACAACAAAAGAAATCTGCATGCATTATCTAATTTTAGAAGGCAAGAGTATTGGAATGAGTTGGGTTTTTTTTAACTATATTGAAAGTTTGCTTTGGGAAGTCTTATTGGATAGAAGGGTGAAAGAGAATTTTCTGCATCTAATTTAAGCCATTAGAAAGTAAAAACTTAATGACATAAATATATTCTCTATTCTTGCATGACATCACCTAAGTGGTGAGAGGAATAAGAAATGATTAGGATTCCTCTGAATAGATCATTATTAAGCAAAATACATGTGAAAGGGAAAGGCAGTTTGCTATTTAGTCTAGCAGAATGTTTACTTAATTCATGCATGACACAATGGAAGAAATTTTGGCTTTCTTTTTATTAAATACACATAAAATCTTTAAGGGATATCATTTTATTTTTTTCTATTTCCTTTTTTATAAAGCTTTTTATTTTCAAAACACATGCATAGATAATATTCTATATTCACCCTTGCAAAATGTTGTGTTTCAATTTTTTTTTTCTCCTTCCCTTCCTCCCATCCTTTCCCCTAAATGGCAAACAGTCTAATATATGTGCGATTCTTCTATACATATTCCTGCAATTATGCTGCATAAGAAAAATCAGATTAAAAAGGAAAAAAAAAAGAGAGAAAACAAATTGCAAGCAAACAACAAAACAAAAAATGAAAATACTATGTTGTGTTCCACACTCAGTCCCCACAGTTCTCTCTCTGGGTGCAGATGGCTCTCTCCATCACAAAACCAATGGAACTGGCCTAAAACACCTTGCTGTTGAAAAGAGCCACATCCATCAGAATTGACCATCATATAATCTTGCTGTTGCCATGCACAATGATCTCCTGGTTTTTCTTATTTCACTTAGCATTAGTTCAGGTAAGTCTCCCCAGGCCTCTCTGAAATCAACATACTAATCATTTCTTATACAACAATAATATTCCAAAACATTTTATATACAATCACTTTTTCAGCCATTCTCCAACTGATGGCATCCACTCAGTTTCCAGTTTCTTGCCACCACAAAGAGGGATGCCACAAACATTTTTGCACATGTGGGTCCCTTTCCCTCCTTTAAGATCTCTTTGGGATATAAGCGCAGTAGAAACACTGCTGGATCAAAGGATATGAACAGTTTGATAATCTCTTGAGCATAGTTTCAAACTGCTCTTCAGAATGGTTGGATCACTTCATAATTCCATCAACAATGTATTAGTGTACTAGTTTTCCCACATTCCCTTCAACATTTATCATTACTCTTTTCTGTCATCTTAGCCTATCTGAGAGAGGTATATAATAAACCTAAGAGCTGTCTTAATTTGCATTTCTCTGATCAATAGTGATTTAGAGCATTTTTCCCCCCCTAGGATTAGAAATGATGTTAATTTCTTCATCTGAAAATTGATTGTTCATATCATTTGACCATTTAAGAGATGTCATTTTAAAAGGATATTTTTAGATCCAGTTTTTTAGAAAGATTTTATCTATAATTATTACAAAGAGAGATCAATCCATTAGTTTTACCAAAGAGATGTGCTAAATTCAAACTAATTGTTTCATAAGCACAACTTTTTTTAGACTCTAAATTTAAAAAAAATTAGTATTATTATTTATATTCTCATATTCACTTTGCTGTGTGATGCTTCTACCTTCACAAATTAAAACAGTCATGTCAAAATGAATTGATAACTGATTTATGTTATTTTCTTTTTCTAACTTCAAATTATAGTAACAAATGCTCAAATTCAAAATAAAACTCTGGGTTTCTATTCTCCAATAATACCTAAACAGATTTTTTTTAGGTTTGTATATCATTTCCACATTTTCTCCTTTTGAATCCTCATTCTGCACAGCAAAGTTCATGACAAAATGTATTTGCTAAGTAATTGGAATCATAAAACACTAGAGGTTAAAGAGTTCCTTCAAATTAAACCCTTCTTTTAGAGATAAGGAACTTGAAGTCAACAGATACAGCTGATCCAATGTCTCATATGAAGGTAGGAACTAGTGTAAGATTTCAGGCTTCCTGATTTACTGGCTAGTTATCTGATGGATTATTTTTTTTTTAATCCTATTATCCAATACTGCCATCAGCTAATTTCTTATTCATGAAATAAAAGGTACGGTATGAGCTTCATATGGGTCAATAAGTTTCTCTTCAGTGGTTACAGACTACACCTCTGATCCTGGCTATAAGATGTGGGCTATTAGTCACAAGAGGGACCAAGAAAAGAGTGTCTATGTTTCTATATTGATTCATCTCTAGTGCTGGGAAAAGCAGCAATCAGAGTATATACCTTCCAGATGCTTTCTAAGCAACATCACTTTCTAAAAGGAAATATAACATACATCTCAGAAATAGAAATGCTCTGAAATAAACTCAAAAGGGCTCTTCAGATTTCTTGATTAACTGCATTTCAAAAAGCAAAAGTTGGAGCATCAGAAATCTGTGAACAAATATACAGGAATCAAAATAAGCTACTTTCAAGAGAAGCCCATATCAGAGCATAAATTAGAAGTACTTGCCTACAGTCTATAGTCATCAAAGAGCTTAGCAGACCAGTAAATGACAATAATAAACAGCTAACCATGCATGAAACAAGAAATCAGAATTTTCTTCTTGTATGCAAGCTTAAGTTAAAGAGATGCCAGTCAATGAATTTTTAAAAACACAGACTGAAGGCAAATTGGGGATTGCTGTTTAAAGAGCCCAGTTAAGATTCAGGGAAAATTGCCCAGCACCATGGCTGAGCAGTGGGAAGCTCTATCATCTGATCGATTTTGGAAATGAGTTTCCTGTAATAAACAGACCAATTAACCTAAAGTTGATTCTGGCCTGTATAAGTGGCAATTGAAGTGTATCTGTTCATTGAGGCAGTGCCTTCTCTGGTGTACTTAGCATTGAGGATTTTCACACAAATATCAAGCCTGTTTGAATTCAGCTGCTCCCTTTGGCAGAGAAACTCAAAATGCCTTATTTGTGCCTATTCTCAACGTGGGTTCACTCACTACTGATCTAGGATGAGAGGACTGAGTGGATTTATTAGAAGTGGAGTTAAAGATGAGGCACCTCACCCTGCAAAGAAGTGGTGGCTCTTTTCACAGATCCTTGAGAATAAACATTTTGCAAAAGATACAATTATTTAGCAAGCAAGAAATGAAATCATGTGCATTAGCCCCTGATTAAGCAGAGTATAATGTGTTGTTCAGAAAGTCAGCTGCAAAGATTCAGCCTGAATGTGACTGCTACTGCTCCTGAAAGGTTTTGATTTGGCTAATCACAGAGGTCTTTCTCAAGTTCTAACTAAGAATTCCAAGCAGAAAAAAAATTCATTCCTGTTGAAGTTTTGCAGCTGACAATGTGGAATAATATGAAATACAAATTTGATTGGGATGCAATTAAGGACTTTCCCAAAGTGACTAAATTAGTTTACATTACCTAAAGGAAGATAACATTAAAGGAAAACAAAGGAACATAAGAATCACAACAATTATAAGTCATTCAGTTCAATGTTGCTAACAAATAACACAAATGACCTATTATAGAAGATTTTATTTTTATGTCAATCTTAAAAATTATGTAAGTTATAACTTCTTCTAATAGCCATTTATAGCTGTGAGATTCACAAATATGATCAACTTCTTTCTAAACTCATTTTTATTCCTAACCTAACCTATCTAGTATTGGAATAATGACTAGCATAGCTTTGCCATCTATTCTAAGTGGTACTTCTTTTAAAGGTCTTTAACTTACATTTATTCAAATTAAAAAAATAAAAATTGCTAATACCTTTCATTTTTACATACCTTCATTTTTCAACATACTTCTCCCAGAGAAGAATCCTTTGTCACAGAAAACAAAAAAAGGAAAAAAATCCTTAGCAAAATGAACCACATCCATGATATCCCATTTCCACAAAGGAAAAAAGAGTTTATTTTCATCTTTATTTAGGGGGAGATGAAGACAGGCTTAGTCATTTTAGTTACCAAGAATTCAACTTCTATTTTTCCACATTTTGCTCTGTATATACATATAATAATATGTTTATATGTAAGTTTTTTCCTACATCTTTTTACAATAATTTAACCAGTTCACATGATTCTTCCTATATTTCTATAATTTTTGTTTTACTTTATATAATTTGCAAAGAATGCTAAGTATAAATTCTGGTAGAGAAATATACAGATTTGAACAAATAAATATATTTAATATTTCACTTATGTTCTTCTAAATTATTAGCCTACCACTCTTAAATCATTAAGAAATTAGGAAGAAGAGGGAATTGTGGAACAGATAACTAAAATCTCAAATTAAAGGGAAATTGAGAAAGCATATAAAAATTTTATCAAAAAATGAGTGTGAATTTAATAAATTTTATAGGATCAGAGGTGGAAGTGATGAGGTTTAGATTTGGGGAATCCAAATGAAATTAGTGGTCAAGGAGTTAAATGAAGTCTAGTGGCAGGTTCAGGGTTCAGGGTAGGTTTGGCTCCCCTGCACCATTTAGCACAAGGGTAGGGAGTTTTGGGGAATCTGCTTCTGACGGGTTCTGCCTTCTGGCAGAAATTCCCTGTAAAGGAATTTACAGACCTGAAAACCTAGATTGATAAAATAGTTTTATTAGGGGGATTAGAAGTATAAAGTCTGTTTAGGGACATAGGTGAGGATAAAGAGAGAATGGCACTGGAAAAGAATATTCCAGTAGGCAGAGTAGGCATCCTTGCGATGACAAGCTTGGTATAGCTAGCATGTTTGGAACCTCTGCATAGAGAGGGTTTTAATTTGGCTCTTTTTATAATGAAAGATTTAGCTAAAGGGGGTCTGTGGGAGGAGTCCCAAGTTGGCTCCTCCCTGAGTTTTTAGCTAGGGCTAGAATTTGAATTGAATTCAATGGGTTTCAGGACTGAGCTGACCCCACCCAGATAAGATGGAGCCTGTTTTTCCCTAGGGCAGGATTCATTACTGAGGCAGAGTTGAAGGAGATTTTCTCTTTTAAGGATTTTCAGAGTTTTGGGGTCCCCTTTCTAAAGGAACTGAGAAAGGGCTAAGAAGAGTCAGAATTATAGATTTGCAGAGTTATATACATGGCTGAATGTGAAGGAACTTAAAATTTTAGTTTCTTGACGTAGTTTTTAGCCAAGTACAAATAAAGTAAATGTGCATTCCAGCCAGAAATTTGTTGTCATAAAAAAAAATCCTGGTTTTTTTTTTTTTTTTTTTGTTTTTTTTTTTGGTGGAAAAACCAATACTGTGATAGATTGATCAGATTGAAAATGAGATTGTGTGAAATGTCTCATCATATAGGAAATAGCATTACCCATAACTAAATATAGAAGCTAAGCTATCTCAGGGTATCTATATCACAGCAATGATATAATTTTAAGATTTATATAACTCACAAGATTTTTTTTGACACTCCCTGCCTCATATATGCATGGATATGAAATGCATTCTATCTTTAACAAAAAAGGTAGCAAAAGCTAAAGACTTCTTTGAGACAAATCTTTGCTCAGATCTATATCACTATGGGAATGTTCAGTATTTGAAATTAAAATTGATTGCAAAGTAGACTGCTTTTTCAACTGAAACCATAAAATACTTCTGTTATTTGGCCAAAATCAAAGTGGAACAAATCCTTCTCCTAGTGATAAGTCCAGGAGACAGCATGAAAAGAACCTGGAAGGGTAAGTCTTAGTTCTATCACTTGTCAACTTTTATTTGAATTATTTTTCTGCTGCACAGCTTTTCTCTGCTTTTTCCAGCTAGAAGTAGAAGAGAGACAGCAATCTAGACCTGTAAATCCTAGAGGAGTTGATACCCTTCAAGGGTAAAGCTATCAGAAGTTGTATATGATGGTGGTACTCTGATGGGACTTCAAAAATATTATAGCACTTTGGGATTCTTGCCCTCTCTAGCTTCCAATATGTGTCTTTTTTTCACATTGAGAAAAGATGCAAAGAAAGAGACTGGGTCAGAAGGCCTTTGGGGCTGGCCTTTTGCTCAGGCTAGTTACTATGGTTGTAAGTAGCAGGATTCACCTGATAGGAGGCCAGGAATTGGCAGGAATTGGGTTGCAGCTTTTTCAGTAACAAAGTCACCTGCACCTTGCTGGCATTGATAATTGCATCAATTGATGAAAGGAGATAATATGAAGTGGGTTGTGGTGATCTGCATTCCATTGTCCCACACTTTTGATTTGGGAGATTGTGAATTACTATATTCGAAAAACCCTTTGGCAATATCTGTCCCTGTTAAATTGAATAACAGAGAGCAGAACAAAGAAGAGGGGAATTAGGAATTCAGACTGTACCAAAAGCTTCTGGAGTTCACTCAAATAACTTTGAAATTTAATGCTATTCTAAGTTAATTTCTGGTTGATCTAGCTTTCTTTTTTTTTATGTATAGATCATCTCTATTAATAAATTTACACAAAAGCTCCATGAAAGACTAACAGGTATCAACATATATGGAAAACAGTCACATGTACATATTACACATATTGTCATGCATTAGCAACAAGCACATGCACACACAACATTAGTATATATGTCCAACAGGAACATGTACAAATCATGTATAATCAAAAGCATACATAACCAACTCATCAGCATACATGACCAACAGGCGCATGTACAGACACAAAGTTTGGCTGGAAAGAGATAGTACACATAGGAAATAAGAAATATGATTATCCTTTGTTGCTCATAGAAATCCCTTCTATTACTATTGAATAGTCAAACTACCTCAGGTACACACAAGGAGAGACTTCCTTTTGATGAGTTGGACGCAGCTAATGGAATCAGCTCAGGATGGTTCATGGATTTGGGGATTATAAGTGTCCCCAATGTCTCCTATCTTCTCTGGGTTGTTGTTTTTTTTTTTTTTTTAATCCCCTCCCTCCCTATACTCCCTCCCCTTGGTGACAGGCAATCCCATATATTTTACATGTGTTACAATATAACCTAGATACAATATATGTGTGTAAATACCATTTTCTTGTTGCACATTAAGTATTAGATTCCGAAGGTATAAGTAACCTGGGTAGATAGACAGTAGTTCTAACAGTTTACATTCACTTCCCAGTGTTCCTTCTCTGGGTGTAGTTGTTTCTGTCCATGATTGATCAACTGGAAGTGAGTTGGATCTTCTTTATGTTGGATATCCACTTCCATCAGAATACATCTTCATACAACATTGAAGTGTACAGCAATCTTCTGGTTCTATTCATTTCACTCAGCATCAGTTGATGTAAGCCTCTCCAAGCCTCTCTGTATTCCTCCTGCTGGTCATTTCTTACAGAGCAATAATAGTCCATAACCTTCATATACCATAATTTACCCAACCATTCTCCATGTGATGGACATCTATTCATCTTCCAGTTTCTGGCCACTACACAAACATTTTGGCACATACAGGTCCCTTTCCCCTCCTCAGTATTTCTTTGGGATATAAGCCCAATAGAAGCAATGCTGGATCAAAGGGTATGCACAGTTTGATAACTTTTTGGACATAGTTCCAAATTGCTCTCCAGAATGGTTGGATTCTTTCACAACTCCACCAACAATGTATTAGTGTCCCAGTTTTCCCACATCCCCTCCAACATTCATCATTATTTGTTCCTGTCGTCTTAGCCAATCTGACAGGTGTGTAGTGGTATCTCAGAGTTGTCTTAATTTGCATTTCTCTGATCAGTAGTGATTTGGAACACTTTCATATGAGTGGATATAATTTCAATATCATCATCTGAGAATTGTCTGTTCCTATCCTTTGACCATTTATCAATTGGAGAATGGTTTGATTTCTTATAAATTAGGGTCAGTTCTCTATATATTTTGGAAATGAGACCTTTATCGGAACCTTTAACTGTAAAAATATTTTCCCAATTTGTTACTTCCCTTCTAATCTTGTTTGCATTAGTATTGTCTGTACAGAAACTTTTTAGTTTGGTGTAATCAAAATCTTCTATTTTGTGATCAATAATGATCTCTATTTCTCCTTTGGTCATAAATTCCTTCCTTCTCCACAGGTTTGAGAGGTAGACTATTCTCTGTTCCTCTAATCTATTTATGATCTCATTCTTTATGCCTAAATTATGAACCAATTTTGATCTTATCTTGGTATATGGTGTTAAGTGTGGATCCATATCTAATTTCTGCCATACTAATTTCCAGTTTTCTCAGCAGTTTTTGTGAAATAATGAATTCTTATCCCAAAAGTTGGGATCTTTGGGTTTGTCAAACACTATTTTTATTCACTATCTTGCCTGGTGAACCTAACTTACTCATTAAATGATGAATACAGTAGATAGGGTAATGGAATTGGGGTGAGGAAGACTTATTTTCCTGAGTTCAAATCTGATCTCAGTTACTTAATAGTTATGTGATCCTAGGCAAGACACTCAATCTTGCTTGCCTCAGTTTCATCTTCTATAAAATTAACTACTGAAGGAAATTGAAAAGCACATCAGTGTCTTTGCTAAGAAAACACCAGGTGGGCTCAAAAAGAATCAAACATGACTACAAAATGACTCAACAGCTTTTCTTCTAAATCAAGATTCTAAGGAAAGCTAAATCTCAGAGCCATTGGATCAACCCCCGGCATTACCTGTAAAAGTTTTGGAATTTTTTTTAGAAAATCATTTATGGGAGGCAGCTAGATGGCACAGTGGATAGAGCACCAGCCCTGAAGACAGGAGGATCTGAGTTCAAATCTAGTCTCAAGCACAATACTTCCTAGGTATGTGACCCTAGGCAAGTCACTTAACCCCAATTGCCTCAGGGGAAAAAAATCATTTGTGTCTACCAATCATAGCTCCTGGTTCCTGTTCTAGTTTATAGGTCACTCTTCTTTTCCAGTCCCTTGCTTGGGTTTAACCAAATCCTCCACCTCATAATTTTAGAAAGTTTTCACCAGAACAGTAAAGAAAATATTTAAATAGTAATATAAAAAACATTAACATTAACCTCATGCCTCTTAGGTTGGGACTTACATTTAAAATTCTTGCTCAGCTTAAGAAACAAGAGACTAATAGTTCCCATTTTAGTTTCTTTTATCTCCTGGCATGGGGTTCTCCCCGGAACTGAATAAAAGCTAGTTAATTCAGAAACAGGTGTGGTATAGCTCAATTGCATTAATTAGGGGAAGAACAGCAGGGTGCCTCAGTATTTTTTTTTATCAGACACTAAGTTTGCAGGTGCCAGTGGGGAAGCAGCCCTAGTGAGTTTCATCTTGCCTAGTTCCAAGCTCAAGCTCCATCAAATGGTACAGAGACCTAACTACCCTTTTAATTCTTAAATAAAGTAAATAATTTTCTCAGTTAAGAGGACTGCTTGGTCACTAAAGCTGCCTTGATTAAGGCAAGTGGTGGGAGGCATTAGGCAAAGTGACTCAGCACCAACTAGTATGCTTCCCTTTTCCTCCAGTATCATGCCAACATGTCTCTCCTCATTTTCATAGGCACAGTCTACTCTGATGGAGGTTGAGGTCCCTTTAAGAACGCCCCTCCCCATGGCTGAACTTTGATTTACAAATCCTGGTCATTGGGCCTGTCTGAGCCCCCACCAGATCTGAGCCAACTTAGGAGACCACCCATAAGCCCCTTTAGGTATAAAAGAGCCAAATTGGAGCTCTCTCTTTGCAGGAGCCCTTCCCCCCCAAACACAGTATCCTTCTGGCCATGTAAGGGCTCCTGCCCACCCAGCGATCACCTCTGGCCCAAGAGGACCCAAGAGGAGTTCCCCCTTCCCTAACTCTCATCAACTCTAGAAGTATTTGTTATACATCTGAGTAGCAAGAAACTCCCTGCTCTTATCCTCAACTTCCCTAACACCCTCAAAAAATAAGAGGTAGGGAAGAAAATAAGAGATATTTTCAGTTTGAAAGCCAAGGAAATTTGTGTTTTTAGCATGAAATTAAGCTGAAGCTGCGTATTTTTAATTGACAAGGAGGTTTTTTTTTTTTTTTTTCTATAACAAAATGTTAGGAATTTATATTAAGTGAAAATATGGAAAGGACTTTTCTATATTTTTAAGTTTGCCAACAGCACTGATTTTTAAAAATATTTTTTAAACAAAATAGGAAAAGGTGGCCTCCTATAAGAAACCTGGCTACATGGACTTGAATGAAAAGAATGGGACTTGTGCCAATTTCAAAGCTGACTCACTATGTTAAATATGACAAATCACTTGACCTCATTTTAAGCCATTTGTAATTTAGGATGATAAACATAAAACTTTTCAGAGGATTGTGGTTAGTCATAGCTAAAATTATCTGTATTTATAAAAGCCTTTTGCACATATAAATGATCAATAACAATGTCTCAAGGGACTGGTTTTTGGCAAGATTTTTCTCTAGTGCAACATAATTATGAAGTCAGTCTTTAAGGAAGATATTGAATTTTGGGGGTTTATGGATTTAAAAGCTTTAAACATTGCCTTCCAATTGATTTATTACCTTTATTGAGAAATATATATGGTCATCTTAAAACTTCATATATTCTGACTTGGCCCTTATCACTGGGTTGAAACTTCTTTATTAATTTTATTAATGATCATCATATTACCAAAAAAGTAATTTAGTTTTACTCCCATTAAATATTCCTTTTTTCTTGAAATCATTTCCTTTTTTTTATTTATATGCCACTATTTTTTTTTCTTTCTTTGTGACAGGTTTTTTTTTTTCCTTTTCTTTTCACTTGATCCTGAAGCTTACTGCACCAAGGTATAATTAGTGACTCCCAGATTTTCTCTTTATACCATCTATGGACTATCATCCATTCTTATGTTTTTCTATTCAGATTGCTCAAAATTGAATTATCCACTCCAAATTCACAAAATTAAACTGTTCTTCCTAATTTCCTTTTTTTTTTTTTGACATAATTCTTTAATGTTAAGATTTTAAGGGATTTTTGACTAATTTTTCCCTTTATCATTTGATCAGTGTCATAATGTTATTAAAGGATCTCATTACTTTATATATACCATCAAATATTTTGCTGTTCTTTTTCCTCAATCCTCTTTCAAATGAATTCTACATATACCTTCTTGATTGTAATTCAAGGATTCATGTTTTGGTGTTGATGAAGATGATGTGTCAAACAAGATTTTGCTACAATTATCTCGAGAGTATGAGACAACTAAGACCTAAGACTTGTTATAGCCCTTCCTGCCTTGCTATCTTATGATACAATATCTCATTTCAATGATACCTTTATTACCCTACATCCAAATGCAATAATGCTTGCCTTCAAACTGCCCTTCATAGCACAATTATCATTTAATTTGATATCAAATTAAATATTCAAACACAATTTGAAAGATGCCTCAACTGTCTCCACTGAGTTCCACTGAGTCTTTCTAAAACTTGGTATAAGTCTTCATGAACTGCTGTGGATGGGTCTCTCTGAACTTGATTTGGTATTTAGGAGGCATGTAATGATCCTGTATTTTAAATCTTTCAGGCTTGGTAAAAGTCAATAAAGCTTATGGTTCATTGACATAGTTTTACAGAGCACAGGATTAAGTATTGAAATATGACTTCTGTATTGATTATTCATTTTTCTTCTTTTTAATTGGAATATATGGCTGAAAAGAAAATGAGTAGGATCTGCCATATCTCTTTTAAGTTCTAGTAAGATGCTTTAGCTCCTTCAAAAATTCAAGATATTCACATACCAAAGCACCAAACTAGAAGAGGAGGAAAAAACAACAACAACAAAAAACATTTATAGCTTTTCCTTTCCCACAATGAGGATCTATAATTTCTTAATATCTTCATTGGAATAAATATCTCCTTTGCGGAAAGAGATTCCTAGGCTAAGGGCTAAATTTTTTGGAACACTGAGTGGATTTCATCTAAGACTTCAAGGCTTTTTTTTTTTTTTTCCCCACAAAAAGCACGTTTTATTTTAGTTTTTTTATTATAGCTTTTTATTGACAAAACATATGTATGGGTAATTTTTTCAACATTGATCCTTGCAAACACTTCTGATCCAATTTTTCCCTTCCTTCCCTCCACTCCCTCCCCTGGATGGCAGACAGTCTCATATGTGTTAAACATGTTAAAGTATATCTTAAACACGATATATGTGTACATATTTATACAATTCTCTTGTTGCATAAGAAAAATCAAATTTAGAAAAGTAAAAATAACCTGAGAAGAAAAACAAAAATGCAAGGAAACAACAACAGAAACACTGTAATTGCTATGTTGTACTCCACTCTCATTTCTCAATGTTCTTACACTGGGTGTAGCTGATTGTGTTCATCACTAATCAGTTGCAACTGATTTGAATCCTCTCATTTCTGAAGATAGCCACTTCCATCAGAATTGATCCTTATTATATTATTATTATATTATTATTTCTGTTAAAGTGTATAATGATCTCCTGATTCTGTTCATTTCACTTAGCATCAGTTCATGAAAGTCTCTCCAAGCTTCTCTATTCATCCTACTGGTCATTTCTTACAGAACAATAATATTCCATAATATTCACATACCATAATTTACTTAGCCATTCTCCAATTTATGGGCATCCATTCAATTTCCAGTTCCTGGCCACTACAAAAAGGGCTGCCACAAACATTTTTGCACGTAAAGATCCCTTTCCCTTCTTTAAGATCTCTTTGGGATATAACCCCAGTAGTAACATTGCTGGATCAAAAGGTATGCACAGTTTGATAACTTTTTAAGCATAGTTCCAAAATCCTTTCCAGATTGGTTGGATCCATTCAGAATTCCACCAACAATGTGTCAGTGTCCCAGTTTTCCCACATTCCCTCCAACATTCCATATTATCTTTCCCTGTCATCTTAGCCAATCTGACAGGTGCATAGTGGTATCTCGGAGTTGTCTTAATTTGCATTTCTCTGATCAGTAGTGATTTGGAACACTCTTTCATATGAGGGGAAATAGTTTCAATTTCATCATCTGAAAATTGTCTTTTCATATCCTTTGACTACTTATCAACTGGAGAATGGCGTCATTTCTTATAAATTAGAGTCAATTCTCTATATATTTTGGAAATAAGGCCTTTAACAGAACCTTTAACTATAAAAATGTTTTCCTAGTTTATTACTTCCTTTGTTATCTTGTCTGCATTAGTTTTGTTTGTACAAAATGTTTTTAATTTCATATAATTAAAAATGTCTATTTTGTGATCAATAATGATCTTTAGTTCTTCTTTGATGACAAATTCCTTTCTCTTCCACAAGTCTGAGAGGTAAACTATACTATGGTCTTCTAATTTATTTATAATCTCATTATTTATGCCTAAATCATGAACCCATTTTGATTTTATGTTAGTGTATAGTGTTAAGTGTGGGTCCATGCCTAGTTTCTGCCAGAATAGTTTCCAATTTTCCCATCAGCTTTTGTCAAATAGTGAATACTTATGCCAAAAGTTGGGGTCTTTCAGTTTGTCAAACACTAGATTGCTATAGTTATTGATTTTTTGTCCTGTAAATCTAACCTATTCCACTGATCAACTAGTCTATTTCTTAGCCATACCAAATGGTTTTGGTGACTGCTGCTTTATAATACAGTTCTAGATCAGGTACAGCTAGGCCATCTTCATTTGATTTTTAATTTTTTTTCATTAGTTCCCTTGAAATTCTTGACCTTTTGTTCTTCCAGATGAATTTTGTTGTTATTTTTTTTTTCTAGGTCATTAAAATAGTTTCCTGGGAGTCTGATTCACACAACACTAAATAAATAGCTTAGTTTAGGTAATATTGTCATCTTTATTATATTCTCTCGGCCTATCTAAGAGCATTTAATATTTTTCCAGTTGGTTAGATCTGACTTTATTTATGTGGAAAGTGTTTTGTAGTTTTGCTCATATAGTTCCTTACTTTCTCTTGGCAGATAGATTCCCAAATATTTTATACAATCGACAGTTATTTTAAATGTAATTTCTCTTTGTATCCCTTGTTGTTAGATTTTGTTAGTGATGTATAAAAAGGCTTAGGATTTATGTGGATTTATTTTGTATCCTGCAACTTTGCTAAAGTTGTAGATTATTTCTAATAGCTTTTTAGTAGACTCTCTGGGGTTCTTTAAGTATATCATCATATTTTGTACAAAGAGTCATAATTTGATTTCCTCATTATCTTCTCTAATTTTTTAATCTCTTTCTGAACTCTTATTGATGAAACTAGCATTTATAATACAATATTGAATAATAATGGTGATAGTGGGCAATCTTGTTTCATTCCTAATCTTATTGGGAATGGTTCCAGTTTATCCCCATTACATATGATGCTTACTGATGGTTTTAAATAGATGCTCCTGCTCCTGACTATTTTAAGGAAAAGTCCAGCCGGTCGCACTGGGGAGGGCTCTGGGATCAGAGAATCCACCGAGATAAAAGAATCTGGCACAGGCTGTTAGCTCTTCTCTGCTTATAAAACAGCAGTTCAGAAGAGAAATATAAGCCACTTTAAAATTTAAAACTAGATTGGATCTTCCCGGATGCCCGGGGGTGACTCAGCAGATCTCGGCACTGGGGGTGTGGCCGACATAGGCAATCCAGGCTTTTACCTCAGGGTAGTTAAGAGATTGAAGAGTGGGCGGGGCGGTAACTCATAGTGCCTGGCTCCACTGGCTGGAGGCTGTGGAACGGAAGTCCCAGAGAAGCGGAACCTTTGAACTAGGGACTGAGGTTTCTGGCAGACACTTCCAATTTGAGGGCAGGGGCTTTTCACGTCACCTGCTGCAGACATCCACGCCCCACCGGGACGCATAGGCTAGGCTTTGAGTGGCCTTTACTGTTAAGTCTCAACCTCAGGGAAGCCGCTAAAACACAGCGCCCTCAAAGCACAGCAGTGCTGATCACCTCTGAGGCACTTCCAGGGAGGGGGTGGGGAACTCTCTCCCAGAGCTCTCTCTTAGCTCAGGCGCAGGGGCCGCTGCATCCATCAGGTCTGGGAGGAAGCTGTTAAAGAAATAAATAAATAATTTCCTACCCCAGGGACAGACCCCAAAAGATTTTTTAAGTATGAGCAAGAAGCCCAAAAAAACCATAGATTCCTTCTACACAGAGAAAGAGCGGGTATCCAACCCCGAGGAAGTTAACAGCAGAGAGTCAGCAGATAACAACCTAAAGGGGAACGATTCCTGCCCCCCATCACATAACTCTCTCCTTGAAGAGACTATTAAAAAGTTAAGAGAGTTTGAAGAAAAATGGGGAAAGGAAAGAGAAGCTATGATAGAGAATAACAACGTTCTGAAATTGGAGTTGGAAAAAATAAAGAATTCACAGGAGATGCAGGGAAACAAAATTAGTGAATTAGAAAAGGTAAAAAAAATCACAGGAAAATAGGATTTCTGAATTGGAGAAGATAAAAAAAGTCTCAAGAAAATAGGATTTCTGAATTGGAAAAAGAAAATAATTCTCAAAAAAAAAATTAGGGAAAAGGAAAAAAATTCAATAGAGCAAAATAATTCATTTAAAAACGAAATTGGGCATTTACAAAAAGAACTAAAAACTGTGAAAGAAGAAAATAACTCCTTAAAAGTCAGGATGGAACAAATAGAAATGAATGATTCATTGAGAACCCAAGAATCAGTCAAACAAAACAAAAAAAAATGAGAAGTTGAAGAACAACGTCAAATACTTACTGGGAAAATCTATAGAGCTGGAAAATAGATCTAGGAGAGATAATCTGCGGATCATTGGACTTCCCGAAAACTATGACCAAAAAAAGAGCCTAGATTCTATTTTACAGGAAATTATCAAAGAGAACTGTCCAGAGATAATAGAAACAGAGGGGAAAGTAGATGTGGAAGGAATTCATCGAACTCCTTCTGAAATAGATCCTAAAAAAAGAACACCACGGAATATTGTGGCTAAGCTGCAGAATTACCACACAAAGGAGAAAATCCTGCAAGCAGCTAGAAAAAAAACAATTTAAATACCAAGGTGCCACAATAAGGGTCACACAAGATCTGGCTGCCTCCACATTAAAAGATAGAAGGGCCTGGAACCTGATATTCCAAAAGGCAAAAGATCAAGGATTGCAACCAAGAATAAACTACCCAGCTAAGTTTAGCATCTTTTTCCATGGAAGAAGATGGTCATTCAATGAAATAGAGGAATTCCATATGTTTCTAAGGAAAAAACCAGACTTAAACAAAAAATTTGATCTACATCCACAAGACTGAAGAGAAACAGAAAAAGGTACACAGAACCCTTGAGAACTATATCTCTGTTGTGGGTATATAGAAAGTACATATGGATAATTTGATTTTACTGATATAAAAGAAAAAAAAAAGGAGGGGGTGTAGTAAAGGGAAGGGGGTAGTATCAGAAAAAGGGGAGGGTGTGATAAAAAGAGGGAAACTACATCCCAGGAAGAGGCATAGAAAATACACCATATCTGAAGGAATTTAGAGAGGGGGAGAATCATTGTGTAAATCTTACTCTCATCAGAAGAGGCTCAAAGAGTAAATAATTGTCATATTTGTTTTTCAGAGAATTCTCTCTCACCTCATTAAAAGGGGGAAGAGGAAAAGGGAAAAGGAAAAGGAAAATAAGGGAAGGGACGTGGAGGGAGGGGGGAGGGATACTAAAAAAAAAGGGAGGGCTGTGCGTCACAAGGGGGTCTATAAATTAAATATTGGGGAAGGGGTTGAGGGGGAACAAGGGAAAAAGCATAATCTGGGGATAATATGATGGCAGGAAATACAGAATTAGTAATTTTAACTGTAAATGTGAATGGGATGAACGCTCCCATCAAACGGAGACGGATAGCAGACTGGATCAAAAATCAGAACCCTACAATATGTTGTTTACAGGAAACACACTTAAAGCAGGGAGATACATATAGAGTAAAGGTAAAAGGTTGGAGCAGAATCTATTATGCTTCAGGTAAAGCCAAAAAAGCAGGGGGAGCTATCCTTATCTCAGATCAAGCAAAAGCAGAAGTTGATCTAATTAAAAGAGATAA
Source organism: Sminthopsis crassicaudata (assembly GCF_048593235.1). Lineage (NCBI taxonomy): Eukaryota > Metazoa > Chordata > Mammalia > Dasyuromorphia > Dasyuridae > Sminthopsis > Sminthopsis crassicaudata. Next base: position 549,716,878 of record NC_133617.1, on the reverse strand, counting down.
GGAAGGAAACGATATCCTGCTGAAAGGTAGCATAAATAATGAAACCATATCGATACTAAACATATATGCACCAAGTGATATAGCATCTAACTTTCTAAAGGAAAAGTTAAGAGAGTTGCAAGAAGAAATAGACAGTAAAACTATAATAGTGGGAGATCTCAACCTTGCACTCTTAAATTTAGACAAATCAAACCACAAAACAAACAAGAAAGAAAATAAAAAAGTAAATAGAACATTAGAAAAACTAGGTATGATAGACCTTTGGAGAAAACTGAATGGCAATAGAAAGGAATATACTTTCTTCTCAGCAGTTCATGGAACCTATACAAAAATAGATCATATATTAGGACATAAAGATCTCAAAATTAAATGTAGGAAGGCAGAAATAATAAATGCCTTCTTCTCAGACCAAAATGCAATAAAAGCTACATTCAGTAAAAAGTTAGGGATAAATAGACCAAAAAGTAATTGGAAACTGAATAATCTCATCTTAAAGAATGACTGGGTGAAAGAGCAAATTATAGAAACAATTAATAATTTCACCCAAGATAATGACAATGATGAGACATCATACCAAAATCTGTGGGATGCAGCTAAAGCAGTAATAAGGGGAAATGTTATATCTTTAGAGGCTTATTTGAAGAAAATAGAGAAAGAGAAGATTAACGAATTGGGCTTACAACTTAAAAGGCTAGAAAAAGACCAAATTAAAAACCCCCAACCAAAAATTAAACTTGAAATACAAAAATTAAAAGGAGAAATCAATAATATTGAAAGTAAAAAAGCTATTGAATTAATAAATAAAACCAAGAGTTGGTTTTATGAAAAAGCCAATAAAATAGATAAACCTTTGGTAAATCTGATCAGAAAAAAGAAAGAGGAAAATCAAATTGTTAGTCTTACAAATGAAAAGGGGGATCTTTCCACCAATGAAGAGGAAATTAGAGAAATAATAAGGAGTTACTTTGCCCAACTTTATGCCAATAAATTTGGTAACTTAAGTGAAATGGATGACTTCCTCCAAAAATATAGGCTTTCTAGATTAACAGAGGAGGAAATAAATTGCTTAAATAGTCCCATTTCAGAAAAAGAAATAGAACAAGCTATTAATCAACTCCCCAGGAAAAAATCCCCAGGACCAGATGGATTTACATGTGAATTCTACCAAACATTTAAAGAACAATTAGCCCCAATGCTATATAAACTATTTGAAACAATAGGGAATGAAGGAGTCCTACCAAACTCCTTTTATAACACAGACATGGTACTGATACCTAAACCAGGTCAATCGAAAACTGAGAAAGAAAATTATAGACCAATTTCCTTAATGAATATTGATGCTAAAATCTTAAATAAGATATTAGTAAAAAGACTTCAGAAAATCATCCCCAGGATAATACACTATGATCAAGTAGGATTCATTCATACCAGGAATGCAGGGCTGGTTTAATATTAGGAAAACTATTAGTATAATTGACCATATTAATAATCAAATTAATAAAAACCATATGATCATCTCAATAGATGCAGAAAAAGCATTTGACAAAATCCAACATCCATTCCTACTAAAAACTCTTGAGAGTATAGGAATAAATGGATTATTCCTTAGAATAATCAGGAGCATATATTTAAGACCTTCAGTAAGCATAATATGCAATAGAAATAAACTGCAACCTTTCCTAGTAAGATCAGGAGTGAAACAAGGTTGCCCACTATCACCATTACTATTCAATATAGTACTAGAAACGCTAGTCTCGGCAATAAGAGCCGAGAAAGAGATTCAAGGAATTAGAGTAGGAAATGAGGAAATCAAACTATCACTCTTTGCAGATGACATGATGGTATACTTAGAGAACCCCAAAGACTCTGCTAAAAAGCTATTAGAAATAATTCAGAATTTTAGCAAAGTGGCAGGATGAAAAATAAATCCACATAAATCCTCAGTATTCTTATATATCACCAACAAAATTCAACAGCAAGAGATACAAAGAGAAATTCCATTCCAAACAAATGTTGAGAGTATAAAGTATTTGGGAATCCATCTACCAAAGAATAGTCAGGAATTATATGAGAAAAATTACAAAATACTTGCCATAAGAATAAAGTCAGATTTAAATAATTGGAAAGACATTCAGTGCTCTTGGATAGGCCGAGCAAATATAATAAAGATGACAATACTCCCCAAACTAATCTATTTATTTAGTGCTTTACCAATTAGACTCCCAAGAAACTATTTTAATGACCTAGAAAAAATAACAACAAAATTCATATGGAAGAATAAAAAGTCGAGAATTGCAAGGGAACTAATGAAAAAAAAAAGTCAGAGGAAGGTGGTCTAAGTGTACCTGATCTAAAGCTATATTATATAGCAGCAGTCACCAAAACCATTTGGTACTGGCTAAGAAATAGAACGGTAGATCAGTGGAACAGATTAGATACAAAGGACAAAAAAGGATACATCTATAGCAATCTAATCTTTGACAAACCCAAAGATACCAACATTAGGGACAAAAATTCATTATTCAGAAGAAACTGTTGGGAAAACTGGAAATTAGTATGGCAGAAATTAGATATGGACCCACACTTAACACCATATACCAAGATAAGATCAAAATGGGTCCATGATTTAGGCATAAAGAATGAGATCATAAAATAGATTAGAGGAACAGAGAATAGTCTACCTGTCAGACCCGTGGAGGAGGAAGGAATTTATGACCAGAGGAGAATTAGAGATCATTATTGATCACAAAATAGAAGATTTTGATTACATCAAACTAAAAAGTTTCTGTACAAACAGTACTAATGCAAACACGATTAGAAGGGAAGTAACAAATTGGGAAAATATTTTTAAAAGGAAAGGTTCTGACAAAGGTCTCATTTCCAAAATATATAGAGAACTGACCCTGATTTATAGGAAACCAAACCATTCTCCAATTGATAAATCGTCAAGGGATATGAACAGACAATTCTCAGATGATGAAATTGAAACTATTTCCACTCATATGAAAGAGTGTTCCAAATCACTATTGATCAGAGAAATGCAAATTAAGACAACTCTGAGATACCACTATACACCTGTCAGATTGGCTAAGATGACAGGAACAAATAATGATGAATGTTGGAGGGGATGTGGGAAACCTGGGACACTGATACATTGTTGGTGGAGTTGTGAAAGAATCCAGCCATTCTGGATAGCAATTTGGAACTATGCCCAAAAAGTTGTCAAACTGTGCATACCCTTTGACCCAGCATTGCTGTTATTGGGATTATATCCCAAAGAAATACTAAAGAGTGGAAAGGGACCTGTATGTGCCAAAATGTTTGTGGCAGCTCTTTTTGTTGTAGCTAGAAACTGGAAGTTGAATGGATGTCCATCAATTGGAGAATGGTTGGGTAAATTGTGATATATGAAGGTTATGGAATATTATTGCTCTGTAAGAAATGACCAGCAGGAGGAATACAGAGAGGCTTGGAGAGACTTACATCAACTGATGCTGAGTGAAATGAGCAGAACCAGAAGATCACTATACACTTCAACAACAATACTGTCTGAGGATGTATTCTGATGGAAGTGGAAATCTTCAACATAAATAAGATCCAACTCACTTCCAGTAGATCAATGATGGATAGAAATAACTATACCCAGAGAAGGAACACTGGGAAGCGAATGTAAATTGTTAGCACTACTGTCTATCTACCCAGGTTACTTATACCTTCGCAAGCTAATAATTAATGTGCAACAGAAAATGGTATTATATATGTATACATATATTGTATTTAACCTATAATTTAACATATTTAACATGTATTGGTAAACCTGCCATCTGGAGGTAGGGGGGGAAGGAAGGGAAAATTTGGAAAAGAAAGTTTTGCAATTGTCAATGCTGAAAAATTACCCATGCATATATCTTGTAAATAAAAAGCTATAATAAAAAAGAGTCAATAGTGAAAAGTTATCTTTCCATATGTTTTGAGCTTCAATTAAAAAAAAAGGAAGAAACCATCTTACCTTACTTACATGAATTGATGCTAAGTGAAGTGAGTAGAACCAAGAGAACATTGTGCACAGTGCCAATATGATTATGTGATGATCAATGTGATGAACTGGATTCTTTTCAAGCATAAGGTATTTCAGGTCTATTCTAATAGACTTGTGATGGAGAGAGTCATCTGCACAGAGAGAGGACTGAATGTACTACACAACATAATATTTTCACCTATGTTGTTGTTTTCTATTTGGTTTTTTTCTTTCTCATTTTTTCCCTTTTGATCTGATTTTTCTTGTACAACATGATAAATGTAGAAATATGTTTAGAAGAATTGCACATATTTAATGTATATTGGATGATTTGCTGTCTAGGAAGTAGGAGGGGAGAAGAGTAAGACAGGTTTGGTACACAAGGTTTGGCAAGGTGAATGTTGAAAACTATCTTTGCATGTATTTTGAAAAATAAAAAACTAATATATTTTAATAAGAAAAAAAAAAGAAATTGTTTTTGTTTATCCTTTGTCCTCAAAGAGAACCATGATATCACAGAATAGATTGCATGATATGCAAATAAATTGGATTGAAGTGTGGGAAGTCTGTGTAAAGTCACCTGTCTCACTTTCTCCTCTAAAACCATCTAGATTCAGTGGCCAGATAGATCAGGACAATTGGAGATGGCTGTGGATTTTCTGAGAAATCTTGGACTTTTTAAGCTAAGGCCTTTAATAGGTCTCTCACCCTAACCAGGGGATCCTGTTTGCTTTCAGAATTAACCATAAGCAACAATTAGGTAAACTTTGTCCTATTTGATTCTGGATGATTGGACATATTCTGGTTTGGCTTTTTTTTTTTTTTTTCCCCCCCTCTGAGGCAATTGGGTTAAGTGACTTGCCCAGAGTCACACAGCTTGGAAGTGTTAAGTGTCTTAGGCCAGATTTGAACTCAGGTCCTCCTGACTTCAGGGCTGGTGCTCTATCTACTGGGCCACCTACCTGCTCCAAACATGTTCTTTAAGAAAGTAAATGGCTATCTCTGATACACAGCATAAAATACTCAGAAAGATACATCTATTTTGAACAATGACTTTTTTTTTTTTTTTTTTTTTGTATGTGAAAAATCTGCTTATCCAAAATCAAGTACACCGGAGCATAGCCATTTTGAAATGATAGTTGGCACATAGGTGTTTATTGCATTTCCCCCAAAAGAAGTCCTTGATTATGCTGTCACTTCACATGAATAGGCTCAAATAGAGATTGTCATATTTGGAACTGGCTTATGTTGTCTTACAGAAGCAAAGAGACTCTTGCTAGAAGAACTAGCTTTTGAATTTGCTAACCTGATTGAGCAATATATCTCCTAGTATCAAAATTACTACAGGTTGTACTTTGAAATTGCCTTAGACTTGCTAAATATGTATTTAAAGTGAAAAGTGTGGGGGGAAATGGGATCGATGCAATATAGTCCTTCTTATGTTATCCCCTTTTATTATTGTGTTATAAAAACCCATGCTTAAATAGATTAAAGTGGATTTATTTTTCAATAAAAATTACCAGCAGACTTGAAGCCAAACATTCTTATCTTCTTTTTATGTCCTTAGACCCAGGCTCATTCCAGGCTGACCTTGCAGTAAAGTCCTGAAAGTAGCTGCCACAATGGTGTGAGCTTTCTTCAGTAGAGACTTAAACACTCAGGATTCTGGTTTCTACTTAATCTATCTACTTTGGGTACCTTTTCCCAGAGATTATATATAAATCTATATATTTTATATATTTTATTCCTGAAAGCAGAGGAATTGAAAACTATTATAAATAGTTTATTTTAGAATGGGAAATTGAAAGTTATTACTAAAAAAATTGGTTCTAGTAATAACACATTTGCATATTATTTTAAGGTTAAATAAACTAATTTCTTCAAAACACTTTAATTATTATGAAATAGGCATTATAAGTATACTTTCATTACTTTATGGAGGCAATAGCTGCAATTGAGATAAGTTAGGCATCTTGTCCATGGTCATCATGAGATTTAAGCTGAGATTTGAACATGAATTTCTTTAGATTTTATGTTCTTCCCACTACATCCTGTGAATTGTATATGGTATGCTTATCAAATTTTGAAGCAACTGCTCATAGTTCTGAATGAGCTTTTAGAATACATTTCCATTCTCCTAGTATTAGGAAAGATGAAGTATTTATAACAAAGAAAAATACATATGCTTTTACATATGTATAAAGAAATATATGGGATAAAATAGTGAGTTACAAAATAACTAAGCCAGTTATGTAGAATGCAAAAAACACATCACCTGTTTCTCTTGTTATGATAATTATATTAATTGCAAAGCCTCTCAAATATCACATAATCATTATAGTCTATTTTGCCATTTGGGATAGGATAACTTCTATTCCTTTCTTTTTTCTCATAATTCAAGTTGTAACAATAATTCTAAAAGATATCTGATCTGATTCTCTATGAGCATTTTTAAAATTATATAAACTTTAATATTCAGGTAATTTAAACATTTTGAATTTGTTATTGTATGAGATGTTGATCTAGATCCTAATTTCTCCCAGACTGATTTTCTCATATTCCCAGCAATTCAAATAAGTTTTTCCTCATACATTTTGTTCTCAGGCAACACTGTGATTATAGTCTATTTTAATGAACACTTACAAGTATAAAACTTCCATATAGATTTTTTAATGTAGTAGTTTGAAATAATGAGTGCAAATGTGTGGCAAAGTTCATACTAATAGAATAAGTACAAGGTGCTTACAGACAATTTTGTTGAAAATTTCATAGATATTACTATGACATCTATGTAATAAGCAACAATTTTAAAGAGTTTTATGGTCTAATCAGTAAATGAATTATCTATGTAGTGTGAATTGCCTCACTTGGTATGTTCTTCTCTAGTACAGATTTCTTTGCAATCTCACATAATTAAAAAAATCTGAAGAAATATATCATGTAGAAATTAAATGGAGACATTGAAAGCCTAAAAATTCATCTAGCTAGTTTATCTTTCTAAATGTTCTTGAAAAGAGACTCTTATTGCTTCAGGTACCTTGCTGAAGAAAATTATCTTTGCTTTTATGAAGGAAAAACTTGAAAGGAGATTAACAGTTTAGTAGAAGAGCTCTCCTGACTCCATGCTTTTCATTTCAGTAACCCCTTCCTGAAATGCTTTCCTTCCTCACCTTCACCTCCTGACTTCATTTAAAAGTCAGCAGAAATTCCACATTCTATAAGGAATATCACAAACCACGCTTCCCTTTGCCCCCAGTTGTAGTGCTTTTTCTCTGAGATTAATGCCCACTTATGCTGTATATATCATATATATATAATATATATATATAGCAGATAAACAACTATCTATATATACATATAGATTGTTGTTTATCTGCTTTCCCCTATCATCATAATTTAAGGTCATTGAGGTTAGAGATTATCTTTTTTGTTGTTGTTGTTTGTATGCATGTTTGTCCTCAAAGTTTAGCAGTTCCTGGAATACTGTTAATACTTAATAAATGAATGTTGATGGACAAATAAGAAGTACTAAAACTGACCCAACAAAAAGACAACTTAAACTTTAGAATTAAAGATCCATTTACAAATAAAATCTAATAACTCCATGGAACAATAAGAAATACTAACACAAAGTTAAAAGATTGAAGAAATAAAGTTAGATTTCGCAGTGTTCCTTTTCTGGGTGTAGCCGATTCTGTCCATCATTGATCAATTGGAATTGGATTAGCTCTTCTCTATGTTGAAGATATCCACTTCCATCAGAATACATCCTTATACAGTATCATTGCTGAAGTGTATAATGATCTCCTAGTTCTGTTCCTTTCACTCAGCATCAGTTGATGTAAGTCTCTCCAAGCCTCTCTGTATTCATCCTGTTGGTCATTTCTTACAGAACAATAATATTCCATAACATTCATATACCATAATTTACTCAACCATTCTCCAATTGATGGGCATTCCTTCATTTTCCAGTTTCTAACCACTACAAAAAGGGCTGCCACAAACATTTTGGCACATACAGGCCCCTTTCCCTTCTTTAGTATTTCCTTGGAATATAAGCCCAGTAGTAGCACTCCTGGATCAAAGGATATGCACATTTTGATAACTTTTTGGGCATAATTCCAGATTGCTCTCCAGAATGGTTGGATTCTTTCACAACTCCACTAACAATGCATCAATGTCCCAGTTTTTCCACATCCCCTCCAACATTCATCATTATGTTCTTTTTGTTTGTTCTTGTTATCTTAGCAAATCTATATTTGTTCTTGTCATCTTAGCAAATCTGACAGGTGTGTAGTGGTATCTCAGAGTTGTCTTTATTTGCATTTCTCTGATCAGTAGTGATTTGGAACATTCTTTCATATGAGTGGAAATAGTTTCAATTTCATCATCTGAAAATTGTCTGTTCATATCCTGTTAGGATTACTAAGTGAGAACTGAGGTTGTCTGGATAGTGACAAGGTGAGAATTCAGGTTTTCTGGACAATTACAAGGTGAGAACTCAGGTTGACTTGATAGAGGGGGCAAGCTCATTGGCTGGGGTGGTTCTTCCCAGAAGCCCTTGCATTATCCCACGCCCATTCTCTGGGAGGATAAAAGAGATAGCACTGGGCCCAGAGAGCAGATCGGCCTGGAGAAGGATAAGAGCTGGAGGAGATTCAGAGCCAGAATTCAAGAAAAAGACTCTGCATTGCATCAGGCTTGACGGGGCTCTCTGCAGGAAGGGAAGTCACTTCTAAGGACAAGAGTTAACAGCAACTGCCTGGAGACAACGGTTCACTACAGGAAGAAGAATCTGTCTGAGAGATTTGAGTAGACACAGCAGATCTCTTCCCAGAGAGTGATCCGGCAGCTTCTGGAGATAACAGCTCGCTACAATATCCTTTGACCATTTATCAATTGGAGAATGGCTTGATTTCTTATAAATTACAGTCAATTCTCTGTATATTTTGGAGATGAGGCCTTTATCAGAACCTTTAACTGTAAAAATGTTTTCCCAATTTGTTACTTCCCTTCTAATCTTGTTTGCATTACTTTTGTTTGTATAAAAGCTTTTTAATTTGATTTAATCAAAATTTTCTTTTTTGTGATCAATAATGATCTCTAATTCACCTTTGGTCACAAATTCCTTCCTCCTCCACAAGTCTGAGAGGTAAACTATCCTATGTTTCTCTAATTTATATATGATCTTGTTCTTTATGCCTAAATCATGGACCCATTTTGATCTTATCTTAGTATGTGGTGTTAAGTGTAGGTCCATTTCTAGTTTCTGCCATACTAATTTCCAGTTTTCCCAGAAGTTTTTGTCAAATAATGAATTCTTATCCCAAAAGTTGGGATTTTGGGGTTTGTCAAACACTAGATTGCTATTTTTATTCACTATCTTGTGAACCTAACCTATTCCATTGATCAACTAGTCTATTTCTTAGCCAATACCAAATGGTTTTGGTGACTGCTGCTTTATAATATAGTTCTAGATCAGGTACAGCTAGGGCATCTTCATTTGATTTTTTTTTTTTAATTACTTCCCTTGAAATTCTCGATCTTTTGTTTTTTCATATGAATTTTGTTGTTATTTTTTCTGGGTCATTAAAATAGTTTCTTGGGAGTCTGATTGGTATAGCACTACATAAATAGATTGGTTTAGGGAGTATTGTCATATTGATTATATTCTCTTGGCCTATCCAAGAGCACTTAATGTCTTTCCAATTATGTAAATCTGACTTTATTTTTGTGGCAAGTGTTTTGTAATTTTGCTCATATAATTCCTGACTTTCCTTTGGCAGATAAAATTCCCAAATATTTTATATTATTGACAGTTATTTTGAATGGGATTTCTCTTTATATCTCTTGCTGTTGGATTGTGTTGGTAATGTATAAAAATGCTGAGGATTTATGTGGATTTATTTTGTATCCTGCAGCTTTGCTAAAGTTATGAATTATTTCTAATAGCTTTTTAGCAGAGTCTTTGGGGTTCTCTAAGTATACCATCATGTCATCTGCAAAGAGTGATAGTTTGATTTCCTCATTACCTACTCTAATTCCTTAAATCTCTTTCTCAGCTCTTATTGCCGAGGCTAGCATTTCTAGTATAATATTGAATAGTAATGGTGATAGTGGGCAACCTTGTTTCACTCCTGATTTTACTGGGAAAGCTTCCAGTTTATCGCCATTACATATGATGTTTGCTGATCGTTTTAAATATATGCTCCTTATTTTAAGGAACAGTCCATTTATTCCTATACTCTCAAATGTTTTTAGTAGGAATGGATGTTGGATTTTATCAAATGCTTTTTCTGCATCTATTGAGATGATCATATGGTTTTTGTTAATTTGGTTATTGATATAGGTGATTATGCTAAGAGTTTTCCTAATATTGAACCAGCCCCGCATTCCTGGTATAAATCCCACTTGGTCATAGTTTATTATGATGGGGATGATTTTCTGTAGTCTTTTTGCTAATATTTTATTTAAGATTTTAGCATCAATATTCATTAGGAAGATTGGTCTATAATTTTCTTTCTTTGTTTTCAGCCATCCTGGTTTAGGTATCAGTACCATGTCTGTGTCATAAAAGAAATTTGGTAGGACTCCTTCAATCCCTATTTTTTCAAATAGTTTATATAGCATTGGAGTTAGTTATTCTTTAAATGTTTGGTAAAATTCACATGTAAATCTATCTAGTCCTGGGGATTTTTTGTTAGCGAGTTGGTTAATAGCTTGTTCTATTTATTTTTCTGAAATGGGACTATTTAGACTATTTACTTCTTCCTCTGTTAATCTGGGCAAGCTATATTTTTGAAGGTATTCTTCCATTTCATTTAAGTTATCGAATTTATTGGCATAAAGTTGAGCAAAGTAGCTCCTATTATTCTAATTTCCTCTTCATTAGTGGTGAGTTCTCCCTTTTCATTTTCAAGACTATCAATTTGCTTTTTCTCTTTCCTTTTTTAAATCAGATTTACTAAGGGTTTGTCTATTTTGTTGGTTTTTTCATAGAACCAACTCTTAGTTTTATTAATTAATTCAATGGCTTTTTTACTTTTAATTTTATTAATCTCATCTTTTATTTTTAGAATTTCAAGTTTCATGTTTGTCTGGGCTTTTTAATTTGTTCCTTTTCCAGCATTTTTTGTTGTAAGCCCAGTTTGTTGACCCTCTCTTTCTCTATTTTATGCAAGTAGGCCTCTAGAGATATAAAACTTCCCCTTATTACTGCTTTGGCTGTATCCTACACATTTTGGTATGATGTCTCATTATTGTCATTTTCTTGGGTGAAGTTATTAATTATGTCTATGATTTGCTGTTTTACCCAATCATTCTTTAGTATAAGATTATTTCGTTTCCAATTATTTTTTGGTCTATTTTACCCTGGCTTTTTATTAAATGTAATTTTCATTGCATTGTGGTCTGAAAAGGATGCATTTACTATTTCTGCCTTACTGCATTTGATTTTGAGGTTTTTATGTGCTAGTATATGATCAATTTTTATATAGGTTCCATGAATTGCTGAGAAGAAAGTGTACTCTTTTCTGTCTCCATTTAGCTTTCGCCAAAGATCTATCATATCAAACTTTTCTAGTATTCTATTTATCTCTTTGACTTCTTTCTTATTTTTTTTTTGTGGTTTGATTTATCTAATTCTGAGAGTGCAAGGTTGAGATCTCCCACTATTATAGTTTTGCTCTCTATTTCTTCTTTAGATCTCTTAATTTCTTTTTTAAGAATTTAAATGCTGCACTATTGGTGCGTATATATTTAATATTGATAGTGCTTCATTATTTATGCTACCCTTTAGCAGGATATAATGCTCTTCCTTATCTCTTTTAATTAGATCAATTTTTATTTTTGCTTGATCTCAGATGAGGATGGCTACCCTTGCTTTTTTGGCTTCACCTAAAGCATAATAGATTCTCTTCCACCCTTTTACTTTTATTTTGAATGTATTAGCCTGTTTCAGGCGTGTTTCCTGTAAACAACATATAGTAGGATTCTGGCTTTTAATCCAGTCTGCTAACTGCTTCCCCTTTATGAGGGAGTTTACCCCATTCACATTTATGGTTAGAATGACTAATTCTATATTGCTTGCCATCCTGTTAACCCCTGCTTATGCTTTTCTCCTTTCCTTCCCTCTTACTCCCTTCTCAGTATTAAACTTGTGACCACCACTTGCTTTTCACAGTGCTCCCTTTTTAGTATCCCTCTCCCACCTTTAAGTTCCTCCCCTTATTTTACCTCTTTTCCTCACAATTTATGTATTCCCTTCCCCTTAGCTTACTCCTTCCCTCTCACTTTTCAGTGAAGTGGAAGAAGTTTCACCATAAATCGAATATGTCTATTGATACACACTATGTTCATCTCCCTCCTTTCTTTCTCTCAGATATAATAGGTTACCTTTGCCTCTTCATGAGATGTAATACCACCACGTTACCCTTTTTTTATGATATAATTTCCTTTCCACCTCTAGTTTCTAGGATAAATTATACATGTGCTCTTTACATATCTTTATGGCAGAAATGTAGTTCTTAAGATTTCTTTTTACCTTTTTGGAAATCTCTTGAGTTCTGTATTTGAAGATCAAACATTTTGTATAGATCTGTTTTTTTTTTTTTTTTTATCAAAAATAGATGGAATTCATTTATTTCGTTAAATGTCCATCTTCTTCCCTGGAAAAGGATGCTCATTTTTGCTGGGTAAGTTATTCTTGGCTGCATACCAAGTTCCTTAGCCTTTTGGAATATCGTATTCTAGGCCCTTTGTTCTTTTAATGTGGACGCTGCTAGATCCTGGGTTATCTTTATTGTGGCTCCTCCATATCTGAATTGCTTTTTTCTAGCAGCTTCCAATATTTTTTCCTTTGTCTGATGGTTCTTGAACTTGGCCACTATATTTCTTGGCGTTTTGATTTTAGGGTCCCTTTCAGTAGGTGATCGATGAATTTTTTCAATGCCTATTTTACCCTCTGTTTCCAAAACATCTGGGCAGTTCTCTTTGATAATTTCCTTGAAAATAGTGTCCAAGCTCTTTTTTTTCCTCATATTTTTCAGGGAGTCAGATTATTCTCAAATTGTCTCTCCTGGATCTGTTTTCCAGGTCTGTTGTCTTTCTAATAAGGTACTTGACATTTTTTTTCAAGTGTTTTTCTTCTGACTACCCTTCCCACAATTTTCACTTTCTTCTACCATCTTCTCAACCTCTCTTATCCCCTTCGCCTTCAACTACCCTGTATGGTAATATAGTTTTTTATATTCAATTAAGTGTATATGTTATTGTCTTAAGCCATTCTGATCGGAGTTTGCTTTGCTCTCTCCTCTTCCCTTTCACTGCAAAAGCTTTTTCTTCATCCTTTATGTGTGACAAATTACATTATTCTCTCTTTCCCTTTCCCTTTCTCCCACTAGTTTCTCTCAGCCTTTAGTTTTACTTTTTAGATATTATCCCTTTCCATTAAACTAATATCTCTTCCCTCTGTCTATAAATACTCTTTCTAATTTCCTTAATAATGAGAAAGTTCTTATGAGTTACAAGTGTCATCTATCAATGTAGGAATGCAAACAATTTAACTTATTAAGTCCCTTATAATTTTCCTCTCCTCTTTAAATTTTTAGGCTTCTCTAGAATCTTGTATTTGAAAGCTAAAATTTCTATTCAGCATTGGTATTTTATTCAATAATGCTTGGGAGTGCTTTATTTTTATGAGTATCTTTTTTCCCCTTGAAGAATTATACTTAGTTTTGTTGGCTAGGTGAAATTTGGCTGTTATAAGCCTGGGAGTTTTCATTTTTGAATCTCTTTCAGTAGGTGATTGGTGAATTCTTTCAATGTCTCTTTACTTTTTTGGTTCTAAAATATCAAGGCAATTTTCTTTGACAATGTATTAAAAGATGATGTCTGGACTACTTTTTTATTTTGATCTAGGCTTTCAAGTAGTGTAATAATGTTTAAATTATCTCTCCTGGAGCTATTTTTTCTGCTACTAATTCTACTTTTTAAAGTTTTTTTTTAGCCAGTTTTTTCTATGTTATTAACTCTCTCTCTCTCTCTCTCTCTCTCTCTCTCTCTCTCTCTCTCTCTCTCTCTCTCTCTCTCCATTTCTCTCTCTTGAAAAACTAATTTCTTTTCCCAGTTTTTCTTCTACTTCCCTTACTTGATTTTTAAAGTTCTTTTTGAGCTTTTTCAAGAGAATATTTTTGGCTTGATATCAATTCATATTCCCTTCTGAGGCTTCACAAGCATGCATTTAGACAATTTGTCCTCTTCTTAGTTGTGTTGTGATCTTCCCTGTCATCACAGTAACTTTCTATTATCAGGACCCTTTTCTGTTGTTTTCTAAAATTTTAGCCTATTTGATGACTTTTAAAGTTGAGCTCTACTGCTAGAATCCATAGATCACTAGCCCAAGATTCTTATGCTGGGGGCCAGGTACCTCCCTTTCTACACTGGGGCATTAGGTATTTGTGAGTTGCCCACTATCCTGAGATGACGGAGTCTAGTCATGTCTGACCTGCCATTGTTCCAGGGATAGCAATTTCTCTTGCTCTAGAGCTTCACAGCTCAACTGTTTTGCCACTATCCTGATGAGCCAGGATCAAAGGACCTCAGTTGTTGACCTGTGCTGTGGCTACAAATCTCCCATTTTCTTGCCCAGGTATAGTTGCATTGTAGAATGCTTTCTATTCATGCAAGTGAGACAATCCTTTCTTGCAGTTTTTCTAAATTATCTTAAACTGGAAAATTCCTTCACTCCATCTTTTTGTGGATGCTGTCACTCCAGAATCTGTTTAGAAGCTTAACTTAATGTTGCTTCCAAAAATACTAAGAGCTCAGGCAATTTTCTGGCTTCTTTCGACCATCTTCTGGATATAGATCTTGGAACACAGTTAGTGCCCAATAAAAGTATCTTGCTTTATTGATAGCTATGCATACATTTTGTGAAAGATATTATTCTAGGCCCCAGGAATACAAAGACAAAATAAAAATAATCTTGATTCTAAGGAATGTGCATTCTACTAGAGCAATACATGCACAAGTAATTAGAAGGAAAGCAATTCATAATTATTTCAAGAAGCAAAAAGTATTAAACATTAGATAAATCAGAAAAAAAGCATTATTTATAAAATTACAACTGAACTGATGGGAAGTCATATTATAAGAAGCAGAAATGAGAAATTAGTGCATTCCATAAATTGGGGCAGGATTGCTTTTTCCTACAAATATGGAGAGGCAAGAATATATAAAGAATAAACAAGTTGACTCAACAGTTTGAAGGATACAAAAATATATGAAGAGTAGTATGAATACATCTGGTTAAATAGAAAACAGGTAGACTGTAAAGGACTTAAAATTATATATGAGCAAATTGTTTTATCTGGGAAATTATAAGGAACTGCTGAATATTGTTCACATGATCACATCTATGTTTTCATAAAATCAATATGACATCTATGAGAAGATAGAAAGCAAGGAGATTGATTAGGAGACCATCTGTATAATACAGATGAAAGGTTTACCTAACCTAGGATAGAAATTGTGTGCATGAAGAAGAGAAACATGTAAAACATAGATGTTAAATGAAGAAGAATTGGTAATTTTTAAATTTTGAGATTTATGATGATACCAAGATTTAAACCCCGGAGGCTATTAGTAGAAATAGGGAAGTTTGGAGAAGGAATGCTGTTAAGGGAAGACAGAATACTTTATTGAGTATGAAATCTCAAAGATAGTCTTCTGATATTTCATAGCAGTGTGTAGCTGACTTTTTTTAAAGACTATTTTAGTGAAGTGTGAGATTTGACAGGCATGCTAAATAAGCTTCGACTATTTTCCCAGAAATTTCATAAGTTTTTTGAGAAACAGTTTTACTAAGTATGGATGATACATTAGCAGTTTGGTCAGTTGATGATAAAACATAATATATATGCATACACACATATATGTGTATATAGAGAAAGACAGATATACATATGTAGCTGTGGCAACACATGAAACAAAGAAAAAGGCACAAAGACCATCAGTCCCATGAAATGGCCATATTCTTCTGCAATGTCAGGTTGGTGAAAAATGAGACAGAAGGTTATACTATGTATAAAAATTAAATTAGTTCTTGATTTGCTAAATGTAGGAACCTTGTTCAATTTTCAATGAGTAGATATACTATTGGAGAAACTAAATTTCATTAAAACATTCCCACTTTATTTAAAAAATAACTAAAGAAAGTTACTGAGAAATAAAAAAAAAGTTTACAGATTCTCCTTGGAGAGATTAATAAGAGATTTTTTAATATAGTTATATGTTTAGAACCTAGAACCAACAAGAAATAGAAGTTTATGGGATATTGGCTCAATTCATATAGTGATAATTGCAGCTTATATACCAATATATATGTTGTAGAGAATAAAAAGTTAAAGAAGTCTTATGAGCTCAACAAAAGCCTTTACATTTAAACCACATATAATTCATACTGATTGTTTTGAATGCAAACATAGTCATAGGTGAGGATGCAATACAGTATCACTCACAAGTAAGGAATAAAAGAGTTAAGACTTGGGAATGGCACAGAGGATATATACACAAAATACATAGAAGTATGTGTATTTATATGTATGTATACATGCATATATATGTATGTATGTGTATTAATATATTTATAGAGAGATACATGCATACACACATACTCAAACACATTTATCCCCTCTACCTTGCAACTTTCCCCATTGTGTTTTTGATATATTGCAGGGAGCATTAAAAAAATTAAATAAGAATTTTGGGGGAGTTTTGTGGAAGCTGCATATGACAGGTGAAGGTCAGTAAATGACACAGAAAAAGTTTTGAAATGTAGAAAGACATAACACACACACACACACACACACACACACACACACACACACACACACACACACACACACATATATATATATATATATATATATATATATATATATATATATATATATAATATAAATCCAAATTTTGCAATAAGGTACTATAAACATCCCTTTAAAGAAAAAGAAAAAAAATAGACTTATGTGGTAGAAAGGATGGGGAAAAATTTATGGGGTTTTTCCATATTGTGTGGTTGCCACATCCCTAACCTCTGTGATATGGAAGAGATAACTATGCATTTATGTATATATGTGTGTACATTAATAGATAAATAGATAGACAAATATATTTGTACACACAAAAACATATAATGATGACTGATTGAAAAAGAGTTGGGAGACATTGGATAGAGCAGAAAACAAGAAGTGTTACAAAAAGTTCTTTAATAGAAGTATAATTCCTTGTTACCAGTGTGAGTTTGTTTCTGAATCAAATTATTTATTATAAATTCCTTTAAAGTTAGAGGAAAGAATAGAATGATTTTAAGTTAATTAAAAGTCATTTAAAAGTATGATTAACCATGTAACCTCTGAAGTCAGTTATTGAAACCTTCAAAATGGGAATATCTAGAAAAGGGAACATAAACATTGATTCCAGAAATTTCTTAAAGAAGTATAACCAAAGTTAAAAAAAAAATTAATGACAAGGAGACTAAAAGAGTAAAGAAATTACCTATTAGATCATCCTTTTTTTTCATTCATCAAATGGAGAAATAAGACAAGCTATAATAAGTAGCTTGATACATAAACTCATTTCTAAAATCCTAGAAAAATGGTGGCTATGAGCATTATTGCCTCATACTGCAATGAGAATCAATTGGAAAGAAAATAAAATTTGTGAGTAAATTAGTTGAAGATTCAACTAAAGAAAGTAAAAAAAAATAGGGGTATGGTAGAATTTAAGAGTAAATTTAGGAAAATGGCAAATAGACATTGGACAGAAAATATCTATTAAAATTGTGTAGCATTCTCTTTATGAATAAGATCAATTAAGCTCAGCTTCTCCTGCAGGGAAAAAGCACTAAAGGAAAAATGAGAAAAAAACAATTATTTTTGAAATAAGCTTTCATTCATTCCATAACAGCAAAGGTCAATATATATATATATATATATATATGTGTGTGTGTGTGTGTGTGTGTGTGTGTGTGTGTGTGTGTGTGTGTGTGTGTAGGTGTTTCTACTCACACTAGATTGACTTTGTACAAATGACACTAGATTCATAATTCTGATGGATGTGGTTCAACAAAAGAAATGAGCTTGTAATGAAGACATTCATCTGCACCTAGAGAGAGGACTATGGGGACTGAGTGTGGATCACAACATAGTATTTTCATTTTTTTGTTATTGTTTGCCTGTATTTTGTTTTCTTTTTTAATTTTTTTGATCTGATTTTTTTTGTGCAGCATGATAATTGTGAAAATATGTATAAAAGAATTGCACATACTTAATATATATTGGATTACTTGCTGTCTAAGGCAGGGAGTCATGGGAAAGGAGGAAAAAATTGGAATACAAGATTTTGCAAGAGTGAATGTTGAAAACTATCTATGAATATATTTTAAAAAGAAAAAGAAAAAGATTGAGCTGATTTCCCAACTTAGTTGGTTCTCTGTCAGTTTAGTGCTGGATTTTATGCCTTATATAAAAGATTCATTGCTTTCTTTTGTTGTGTATTTTTTTTATTAAAGCTTTTTATTAAAAAACAAAACAAAACAAAACAAAACATATGAACAGAAACTTTTCAACATTCACCTTTGCACAACCTTGTGTGCCAAAATTTTTTTCCCTCCCTTTTCCCCACCTGCTTCCCTAGATGGCAAATAATCCACTGTATGTTAAATATGTGTAATTATTTAGCCTTTTGGGTATAGTTCCAAATTGCTTTTCAGAATGATTGGATAAGTTCACAACTCCACCAACAATGAATTACTATCCTAATTTTCTCACTTGCCCTCCAACATTTATCATTATGTTTTCCTATCATCTTAGCCAATCTGACAGATGTGTAGTGGTACCTCAGATTTGTCTTAATTTTCATTTCTCTGATCAATAATGATTTAGAGTATATTTTCATTTGAGTAAAATGGGTTTTGTTATGGGTTAGAACTTGAAACAAGGTGCTAATGCTTATGTACTTAGTTCACACCTTTAAAGGCATTCACACCTTTAAAGGAGTTCAAGCACTAGTTCACACATTAGAGTTCACATCTTTAGAGAGCATATATAAGTTAGGAGCCTCACTTCCAGGAGAGTCACAAGTCAGAAGCCCAGAAGCCCACTCTCAGAGGCGGGGAGTCACATTCATTCCAACTTCCACTTTTGTGCTGGCTGAAGACATTGGGAGGACAAGAGGCTGAAGCTGGCAGAGACAAAAGACTAACGGCAAGAGTTCTTGGAACCAAGGAGAAAGATAGGCCTCTGTTAAAGCTAACCAGGCCCCAGGAAAAGAGACAAGACTTTGAAGGAGACAATAAAGGATGCAGATCTAAGAGGTAGAGTATCCATTGTTCTTCTGATTTGCTTATATTATCATTTTTTATGTCTAAATCATAAACCCGTTTTGAGATTATTTTGGTATAGGGTGTTAGATGTGTGTCAGTGCTTAATTTCTGCCATAATAATCTCTAATTTTCCCAATAATTTTTGTCAAATACTTAGTTCTTATCCCAGAAGCTGGGGTCTTTGGATTTATTGACCACTACATTACTATATCATTGATCACTGTGTTTTGTGAATCTAACCTATTCCACTGAGTAACTACTTTATTTCTTAACCAACACCAACTGGTTTTGATGACCACTGCTTTATAACATAGTTTTAGGTCAGGTTCAGCGAGTCCACCTTCATTGACATTTTTTAAATTAATCTCTTTGAAATTCTTGACCTTTTGTTATTCCAGATAAACTTTGTTATTATTTTTCCTAGCTTGTAAAATAATTTCTTGGGAGTTTGATTGGTATGACACTGAATAAGTAAATTAATTTAGATAGTATTATCATTTTTACTACATTAGCTCAGCCTACTCATGAGCACTTGACATTTTCCATTTAATCAGATCTGATTTTATTTGTGCAGAAAGAATTGTATAATTGTGTTCATATAATTCCTGATTTTATCTTGGCAGATAGACTTCCAAATAATTTATATTAGTTATAGTTATTTTAAGTGGAATTTCCCTTTGTATCACTTTATGCTGAACTTTTTTGGTAATATATAAAATGCTAATTATTTTTGTGGATTTACTCATATCTTGCAACTTTGCTGAAGTTGTGAATTGTTTCTAGTAGTTTTTTAGTTGATTCTCTAGGTTTCTTTAAATATACCATCACAAGTATGCCATCTGCAAGGAATGATAATTTCTTTTCCTCATTACCTACTCTAACTCCTTTAATTTAATTTTCTTCCCTTTTTGCTAAAGCTAACATTTCTAATACAATATTGAATAGTAATTGTACTAGTGGGCAACATTATTTCACCCCTGATCTTATTTGGAATTTATCTTTTTTATCCCCATTAAATATGATGCTTGATGATGGTTTTATATAGATGCTACTGATCATTTTAAGGAAAAGTCCATTTATACTCTCTAGTGTTTTAATAAGAATATGTGTTGGATTTTATCAAATGCTTTTTCTGTATCTATTGAGCTAATAATGTGATTTTTGCTAGTTTGGCTATTTATATAGTAAGTTATACTAATGGTTTTCCTACTATTGAACCAGTCCTGAATTCCTGGTATAAATCCTACTTGGTCATGGTGTATTTTCCTGGGAATCACTAGCTGTAATTTCTTTGCTAATATTTTATTTAAGATTTTTGCATCAATATTCATTAGGGAAATTGGTCTATAATCTTCTTTCTTTGTTTTGACCCTATCTGGTTTAAGTATCAGCACCATATCTGTGTCATGAAAGGAATTTGGTAAGTTCCTATTTCTATTTTTCCAAATAGTTTGCATAATATTGGAATTAATTGTTCTTTAAATTTTTGGTAGAATTCATTTGTCAATCCATCTGGCTCTAGAAATTTTTTCTTAGGGAGTTGATATAACTTGTTCAGTTACTTTTTTTTTTCTGAAATGGGACTATTAACTAATTTATTTTTGTTATGTTTTTAAAGTTAGAATTTTCCTCCAAGATAGGATGCAAATGTGGTAGTTCCTCAAAAGCACATTTTAAAAGTTAGAAAAAGTATAGTAGCTGATAATGTGGGGAAATTAACCATTTCAACAATCAACCAAGTCCACAATGAAACTACATCAATCTCATTGAAGAAAAAAAAACAAAAACTAATATTTTAAAGGAAAAAGAATAAAGAAAATTATCAATCCATTGTTTACATGGACACATATTTTATTTTATAATTTTTATAGTTTTATTTTTAATATTTTAATAGTTTTTATTTACCAGATGTATGCATGGGTAATTTTACAACATTGACAATTGCCAAACCTTTTGTTTTAATTTTTCCCCTCCTTCCCTCCCCCAGATGGCTGGTTGACCAATACATGTTAAATATGTTAAAGTATAAATTAAACACAATATATGTATACATGTCTAAACAGTTGTTTTGCTGTATAAAAATAATTGGACTTTGAAATAATGTACAATTAGCCTATGAAGGAAATCCAAAATGCAGGTAGACAAAATTAGAGGGATTGGGAATTCTATGTAGTGGTTCATAGTCATCTCCCAGAGTTCTTTTCCTGGGTATAGCTGGTTCAGTTCCTTACTGCTGATTTTCTTCTTTGGACATAAATTCATTCCTCTTCCACAGGTCTGAGAGGTAAACTATTATATGTTCCTCTAATTTATTTATAATCTCATTCTTTATTCCTAGGTCATGAACCCATTTTGACCTGACCTTGGTGTACAGTGTTAAGTGTGGGTCAGTTTCTGCCATGTTAATTTCCAATTTTCCCAGCAATTTTGTTCAAACATTGAGTTCTTATCCCAAAGACTGGGGTCCTTGGGTTTGTCAAACACTAGATTATTAAAGTTATTGATTATTTTGTCCTTTGGACCTAACCCATTCCACTGATAAACTAGTCTATTTCTTAGCAATACTGCTATGCTGCTTTATAATATAATTTTAGATCTGGTACAGTTAGGCTACCTTCATTTGATTTTTTTTTCTTTAATTCCCTTGAAATTCTTGACCTTTTGCTTTTCCACATGAACTTTGTTGATATTTTTTCTAGGTCATTAAAATAGCTTTTTGGGAGTCTGACTGGTATAGCACTAAATAAATAGATTGTCATCTTTTTTATATTTGTTTGCCCTATCCAGGAGAATTTAATATTTTTCCTATTGGTTAGATCAGACTTAATTTGTGTGGAAAGTGTTTTGTAGTTTTGCTCATATAGTTTCTGATTTTCCCTTGGCAGATAGATTCCTAAATATTTTATACTATCGGTAGTTACTTTAAATGGAATTTCTCTTTGTAACTCTAACTGTTGGATTTTGTTAGTGACATATAAGAATGCTGATGATTTATGTGGGTTTATTTTGTATCCTGCAACTTTGCTAACGGTGTTTCTAAAGGATTATTTCTAATAGCTTTTTAGTAGAATCTTTGGGGTTCTCTAAGTATACCATCATATCATCAGCAAAGAATGATAATTTGGTTTCCTCATTACATACTCTAATTCCTTTAATCTCTTTCTCCACTCTTATTGCATGGACACATATTTTAAATGTATTAGTTATTTATTTTAATATATTTTTTAAAAATTTCATCTTCCAAAACATCTCTCTTTGGTCTCTACTACATAAAATGAGAAGGCAAGCAATATGATATTAATTATGCATGTGAAGTGATGAAAAACATTTCTAAATTAGCCATGTTACCAAAAAAAGCAATAAAAATACAATGAAAAATTGTGCTCTAATTTGCATTCGTAGGGGTGGAGCCAAGCTGGCAGAGTAAAGATAAGAACTCACTTGAGCTATCTCCCAAACTCCTCCAAATTATTTTTTTCTGAGGCTGGAGTTAAGTGACTTACTTGCCCAGGGTCACACAGCTAGGATGGTTAAGTGTCTGAGACCAGATTTGAACTCAGGTCCTCCTGAATTCAAGGCTGTGCTCTATCCACTGTGCCACCTAGCTGCCCCCATTCCAAATTCTTTTTAAAATGACTCTGAATAAATTTTAGCGTTATCAGAACCCATAAAAAGACATAGTAGAATAAATTTTCAGCTGAAAGAAATTTAGAAGGTCAGTGGAAAGGTCTATTGCACCAGAATGGGAGTCCCACATAGTCCTGTTATAGGAAATACTAGAATGGCCCCCACAAATCAGGAGAGTGACTTGAGGTCTCTGAATCAGTGGCAGCCAGTAGTGGTTTTTAGACTTCTTAACTCAGAGATATCAAAGACAACTTAGAAGGTCCAGGAAAGATTTGTCTTACTTTGTAAGAGGGCCTTGGGAAACCAGGAAACCAGCAGCAGGCTTTGGGAGTCACTTTATCAACAACATCAACAGTGATAGTAGCAGAAGCAGTGGAAGGCAACAGCTTTGAGAGGTCTCAGCCCATAAAGAGTAAGAGGGTTAGACTAGTCAGAAAAAAGGTCTCTACTAGCAATGATGAAAGACTTACTTTATAGCACACTAGACCTAAGAACCACAATGGACATTTTTTTTTCCATTTCAGAAATTCTGTTTTTCAAGTAGTTGTTTTGTTTTTCCATTTTGTCAAATATATTTTTAAGGGGTCATATGCATTATCCATTTTATTAAATCTCTTTTTTATGAAGTTTTCTTCAGATACTTTCTGTTTCCTTTTCCAACTGTCTTGCAAAGTTTTCATTTCCATTCCTCATTTCCCATCTAACTTTATATTAAGATCCTTTTAAAATTCTTCTAATAGGCCCTTGTGAAATGCAGACCAATTCATATCACCCTTTGGGGCTTCATCTGGAGGTGTTTTGCCTTTAGTGTCCTCAGGGTTTGAGGTGTGTTCTTTCCCAATTCCACAGAGTTCTTTTTGCTTTTTTTTTTTTTTTTTTTTTTTTTTTTTTTGCTCATTTTTAATAATTGAGGTTTGCTCTTAGGGCAAAGTGAAGATTGTCCCAAACTTCCTCTACTGGGACAGCGGCTTCATGGTACCCTGGGACCACTGCTGTGGTTTCCTTCCCATGGTGGGTGAGTGTGGCCAAGTCCTGTCTTGTGGTAGGGTTCAGGGATCATTATTTATCATCTGTAGTTGTATTGGCTTAGTCTGTTGATCCATCGGCTTCTGAAGCAGGAGAGAGTAGCCAGTGGTGCTGTATTTTGGCTAAGAGCCTCCCAATGGATTCTCTCTGTAAGTGGAGGCCACTCTGCCTAAGTCTCTGCACTGAGACTGTGCTGGGTCACCGTCCCCATGCCTGATTAAAACAGATCTTTTCTGAAGTTTTTCCAAAATATCTTCTGCTGCAAATTCGTTATATTCCAAATATTTGTGGGTTTTGTAACTCCAAAAACATTTCAGTCACTTGATCTGGTGCTGATCTGAAGGAAGCCAGGAAGAGCTCAAGCAAAGATCTGTCTTTGCCATCTTCTCAATTCTAATTTTCAAAGAGTTATTTTTGTCTTTAAGACTCTATCTTCTTTGCTTGTTGGCTAATTTATTTTCATAATCATCTTGTTTTTCTTGGATGATTCATATATATATATATACATATATATGTATATATATATATATTAGTTTTTTCTCAATGTCTCATTTGATTTTCATAATGTTTAAAGTTCTTCTATAAATTCTCTCTGGGCAGGGAGCTATTTCAAGTGACTCTTTTGGGTAAAAGTTTTTGTTTTTCAGTATCCTTCTCTGAAGACCTCCCTGTTTTTTTCTGTTCCCATAGTATGTTTTTATAGTGGGTTTCTTTCTCCTTTGCCAGTTATTATTATTATTTTTAATAAGTGGTATTAGGGTAAGCATCTTTAATTTTGAGGTGAGGAGAATGGTACTTCTGCCTTTATATCAGCTCTCCCCCCAAACTAGGAACCAAACCAAGAGTTTCATCCTCCATCAAGTGTTTATACACAGTAGACTGCCTTCTTCCTACATTTGCACTCACAGATGTGCTAGTTCCTTCTCACTCAGAGCTATATCCTTGCAGCACAGTTGGACCTGGATTTCCTAATCATCAAAAACACTCAGCCAGCCCCAGGAGTCCCTATTTGGTATTTCTATGGGACTAGCCCAAAGGTGTTTGCACTTCACTTGGGTTAATCCCCAGTCCTGGGTCTTTTTTTTTTTTTTTTTTTGGATCCCCTGTTCTGCCCCACATCTTGATTTTTATCAATCTATGTTTGCCCTGAGGTACAAATTTATTCCAATTGTGGGGAAAATCTGGATAGTTTGAAATTTACCAAGCTACTCTGCCATATTTCCAGAATCCTCTCTCTCCTCCCATAACTGATAGGTCTCAAAACCATAAATGAGTTAAAGGGATGTCCATCCCAAAAATCAAAGATTTCTGCTTAAAGAATGAGTAAACAGAGCAATTCCTCCACTCCTCAATTTCCACGAAAATGTTGAAGAAAGACTTGTGGAGTACTTAGAATTTGGTTTGACTTCAAAGATGCCAAGATTATGTCTTTCATCTTGGGCTATCAACCCTTGATGCCAAGATTATGTCTTTCATCTTGGGCTATCAACCGTCATCCTGACTTTTATCTTGCTATTGGACTTCAGTGATCTGGAGGAGAGAGTGAGGCTGACTATGTGCAACTCTGCCTCATTTAAATTCAAGTTGCAGGCAAATCAAGACATCATCCTCTGATATTATTGGTTTTCTTTAAAATGAAAGGCAAACATCAGTTAAAATTGGTTTTGTTGTCCTCTTTTCTTTAACTTTTCCATCATTGTTATAATTAAAGACTTGGGAGATGAGAGTTTTGGGAGATATTTGAAAATTAATGTAATATTAAGAACAAAATCTTATTAAAATTTGTAATTATATAAAAAAGAGAACTAGCAAAGAAAGGCAGCAGTATTTTACTGTGTCATCAGTTGGGGAAAATTTTGATGAAAGAAAAGTGAAAAATCACTAAACATTTTCATTGCCCACATTACAATTTTCCAAGGGATAATTCTAGCTTATTACTGTACCTAAATATGCTGAATAATCAATTTTTCCACAATTATCTTGGTAACAAGTGAGTGACTATGGTACAGTGATGAATAGAATTCATGGTATAAAAATCAATGTGAAATTTCCAAAAAAGCCACTTTCAATCATTTTTAAAATTGAAAACATATTCCTCTATAAACATTTCACACCCAAGATGTTTGTAAAATATTAATATTATATTAATACAGTTTTAAAAATAGCAGATTATTTCAAAGTAATATAAATTAGACAACTTAGTATAATTTGTACCTAAGAAATTATCTTCATTTTCCTTACCTCTTTAATAGGAATATTCACATTAGATAGTGTGGCTACTAAAAAGATATAGAGTATAACAATTACAAAATTGGAAACTAAAAGAACAACAACAACAAACCCATGATTCAGTTATGTTTAAATATAATGACTAAGCTTTTTCTTAGTTTCTTTTTTGCAGAGACTTTTCTGCAGTGCTGGAAATTTGGGAATTAGGGAAATAGGAGGGATTTGTAGGTATAATCAATCAGACTTTTTCTTCTGTTATTTTGCAGAACTGATTCCTTTTTTCTCTCTTTAAAATTTTTATCTGTTAAAAAGAGATGGAATTCTGAGTGTGGGGTACATTCAGAATAAAAATGATATAAAACAGATGATGCTAATAAAAATAAAATTTTGAAAAGTATGTGACATCAAAAGAAAGAAAATGCCACATGATATTACCAATTATAAAAGATCACCATTTTAAAGAATGAGTTCCCTAGGGGAAAAAAAAGGTTAATTCTTTCAAAGAAACCCACTTAACTATTTACCACAATTCTAAAATCGTTCCTCTAAGTGTGGTCATTCAACACTTTTCCATATTTCTCTTCTAAGCAATATTTTACAAAGATATGAAGGATTTTTTTTTCCTCTGAGATTTGCAAAAAGTATCTCCAGCTTTAGTAGAGTGATTTTCCTGGTTCTCTTGACTTTTTCTGAACTGGACTTTTAGACAGTCCACTGGGTCCCCCACATTTATCCACACAGTTATCTAGCAAATCCTTTATTATTCGAGTCTTTCAGTCTCCAAACAACATAGCAATAGAGGTTACAGTATATTTAAGCAGTCAGAGTTAGAAATCTGGCTCAAGTGATAAGGAGAATAGAAAGAATACTGGTCTAAGAGTCATGGGATCACAGAATTCAGAATGGAAAGGGACCTTAATGGTAATGTAGTTTCATCCTCTGATTTCTTATGAGAAGAAAGTAAGAGCTAGAGAAGGAATTAAAGTCACAGAGGAAATAAGTAACAAAGTCAGAACTTAGATGAAAGGATTTTTTTTTATTTCAAAGCTAATAAATCCCAGCTATAAGTATTTAATAAGTATCATCAAGCATCTGTCATGTACAAGACACTTTGCTAGGTCCTGGTAATGCAAAAACAAAAATACAATGATCCTTTGTCTTCAAAGAAGTTATAATCTGAGGTGAGGCAGGGGAGACAAACAGGCACTTTTTATTTTAAAGTATATATAGCTTTTTTTAAAAAAAAATTTCAGAATTGGATCCATTTTAAGCCTATAGCATATATTATCTATGCATATATACATAAGCATATGATATATAGAATTATACATATACAGAAATATGCTACCTACTTATACATATGTAAATATGTATATATACATATGCAATACATATACCATTGTGTATGCATGTATACTGTGTGTCCCAAATGTCTAGGTGCAGTTTTAAGGCACCTAAGCTTCAAATTTAACTAAGCCCTTTATAATACGCTGTATAAACATAGCCACATGTAGCACACACATACATATATATCAACAGATGTCTATTCTACTCTATACATATAATGCTTATGTATATGCATTTATATAAAATTTAGGAAAGACATGATCTGTTCTGTGAACTTTCTATTGATCTTTAGTCAGTGTTCAATACTTATTGCAATATTATATATTGTGGGGGAGTACAAGTATGGGTATGTACACATATATGTATATACAATTTTTGTATGATGAAATATGAATGTATGCATATTTATGCATGTATGTGTGTAGGCAAATATGCATGTGTATATGCATTTCAACTCAGAACTTCAGGGACTCTATGCATGAATATCTTTTCTATCCAAGAGGATTTTCCACCAATGGATTACATTCTTACAATGTCAGATCAGTGTCTAGGGCTAGGAAAGTATTTTCTCGAAAGTCTCACTTGACTTTTGGCTAAGTTCATAAAGTGATTAGGAACAGAACATCCTAGCAGTCATGCAAGCACTTTTTTTTTTTTTTTTTTTTTTTTTTGGACATGGAACAGCATTTTAACTAATCAGAACAAGTCACAGACAAACTATTATTGTTCACATTTGGGTATTTAATGAACAGTTTTTTTTCCAAAATGAATGCAGTAAACCTAGGAACAAGGAAACAAGGAAAACAACTGACAATACCTTTTTTAAAAATTAGTATTAAAATTTGAGTTTTTAAGCAAAAATGAGAATTTTGGAAAACATTTATCACCTTGAACTTGACAGGTTCCAAATATGTAAATACTTTTCTGATAAGATCTGTGGCAGTATTCTATGGTAAGATGTAATGAGTCCATTACTGCTATTTTAAAATTCTATCTATTTGTATTTCTAATAAAATAAGTAATTATTATAATACATATAAACAAAAGGTTTTGAGGATGCTCAGTAATTTTTAAGTGTGTGAGAGCTCTGCGACTGAAAAGTTTCAAAGTCATTGCTATGTAGAATCTTCTTGTTAAAGCCTATTAAGGCTTTCTGCATTTAAATTCTTGAATTTCTATTACTGTTCTTCAAACTAAGCAACTTTCACCTAGTTCAGTGTTCCTTTTAATCTTAGCCCCTGCCTTTATACTTGGGGAATTAATTATACATACTCATGAATTCTCAAATACCCTGGGTCTCCTGATTCATTAATCATATTTTCCAATATCTATACCTTTATTTTCTACAATTAGGTACATGACTAGTTATTTAATATTATCTTCCTTGGTTGTGGGAAATATTACTCAACTTCATGTCTAAATTGGCAGAAAAATCTAAAAGAGGAGAAAACTTCTTTTCTTTGGATTGGAAAGAGAACACATAGTATCAGATCTACTTTCTCTGTGTCGCTCTGTCTCTGTCTTGTCTCTGTCTCTCTTGACTAGTAGGAGAACTCACTCTGTATCTTTTACTGATGTTCTAAATTCTAATCTTTATAACCTATGATTTTTCTTTGCTATTTAACTGCATAAAGGGACTTAATTACTATTTGTTCTTTGTGATGATATTTTCTGTAGCTAAAATTCAGTGGAAAAAAAATCAAACCAATAGATGTAAGATTTGAATACCTTTTCTCCTTAGGTGTAGTGACAAGAAAAGCAGTTTTAACTAAACAAACAAATAAAATCATTTTAAGAGCAGTAATATTTTTTTTTATTTTTTATTTTATTTTATAATTATAACATTTTTTGACAGTACATATGCATGGGTAATTTTTTACAACATTATCCCTTGAACTTACTTCTATTCAGATTTTTTCCCTTCCTCCCCCAACCCCCTCCCCCAGATGGCAAGCAGTCTTATATATGTTAAATATATTACAGTATAATTTAGATACAATATATGTGTGTAGAACCCAATTTTTTTGTTGCACAGGAAGAATTGGATTCAGAAGGTAAAAATAACAGTTTACATTCATTTCCCAGTGTTCCTTTTCTGGATGTAGCTGGTTCTGTCCATCATTAATCAATTGGAATTGGATTAGTTCTTCTCTATGTTGAAGAAATCCACTTCCATCAGCATACATCCTCGTTCAGTATCATTGTTGAAGTGTATAATGATATTCTGGTTCTGCTCGTTTCACTCAGCATCAGTTGATGTAAGTCTCTCCAAGCCTCTCTGTATTTCTCCTGTTGGTCATTTCTTATAGAACAATAATATTCCATAACATTCATATACCATAGTTTACCCAACCATTCTCCAATTGATGGACATCCATTCATCTTCCAGCTTCTAGCCACTATGAAAAGGGCTGCCACAAACATTTTGGCACATACAGGACCCTTTCCCTTCTCTAGTAGTTCCTTGGGGTATAAGCCCAGTAGTAGTATGGCTGGGTCAAAGGGTATGCACATTTTGATAACTTTTTGGGCATAATTCCAGATTGCTCTCCAGAATGGTTGGATTCTTTCACAACTCCACCAACAATGCATCAGTGTCCCAGTTTTCCCACAGCCCCTCCAACATTCATCGTTATTTGTTCCTGTCATCTTAGCCAATCTGACAGGTGTGTAATGATATCTCAGAGTTGTCTTAATTTGCATTTCTCTGATCAATAGTGATTTGGAACACTCTTTCATATGAGTGGAAATAGTTTTAATTTCATCATCTGAAAATTGTCTGTTCATATCCTTTGACCATTTATCAATTGGAGAATGGCTTGATTTCTTATAAATTAAAGTCAATTCTCTGTATATTTTGGAGATGAGGCCTTTATCAGAACCTTTAACTGTAAAAATGTTTTCCCAATTTGTTACTTCCCTTCTAATCTTGTTTGCATTAGTTTTGTTTGTGCAGAAACTTTTTAATTTGGTGTAATCAAAATGTTCTATTTTGTGATCAATAATGGTCTCTAGTTCTCCCTTGGACACAAATTCCTTCCTCCTCCACAAGTCTGAGAGGTAAACCATCCCATGTTCCTCCAATTTATTTATGATTTCATTCTTTATGCCTAAATCTTGGACCCATTTTGATCTTATCTTAGTATGTGGTGTTAAATGTGGGTCCATGCCTAGTTTCTGCCATACTAATTTCCAGTTTTCCCAGCAGTTTTTGTCAAATAATGAATTCTTATCCCAAAATTTGGGATCTTTGGGTTTGTCAAAGATTAGATTGCTATTTTTATTCACTATCTTGTCCTGTGAACCTAACCTATGCCACTGATCAACTAGTCTATTTCTTAGCCAATACCAAATGGTTTTGGTGACTGTTGCTTTATAATATAGCTTTAAATCAGGTACACTTAGACCACCTTCCTCTGACTTTTTTTTCATTAGTTCCCTTGCAATTCTCGACCTTTTATTCTTCCATATGAATTTTGTTGTTATTTTTTCTAGGTCATTAAAATAGTTTCTTGGGAGTCTGATTGGTATAGCACTACATAAATAGATTGGTTTAGGGAGTATTGTCATCTTTATTATATTCGCTCGGCCTATCCAAGAACATTGAATGTCTTTCCAATTATTTAAATCTGACTTTATTTTTGTGGCAAGTGTTTTGTAATTTTGCTCATATAATTCCTGACTCTCCTTTGGTAGATATATTCCCAAATATTTGATACTATCGACTGTTATTTTGAATGGAATTTCTCTTTGTATCTCTTGCTGTTGGATTGTATTGGTAATGTATAAAAATCCTGAGGATTTATGTGGATTTATTTTGTATCCTGCGACTTTGCTAAAATTCTGAATTATTTCTAATAGCTTTTTAGCAGAGTCTTTGGGGTTCTCTAAGTATACCATCATGTCATCTGCGAAAAGTGACAATTTGATTTCTTCATTTCCTACTCTAATTCCTTGGATCTCTTTCTCGGCTCTTATTGCCAAGGCTAGAGTTTCTAGTACTATATTGAATAGTAATGGTGATAGTGGGCAACCTTGTTTCACTCCTGATCTTACAGGGAAAGGTTCTAGTTTATCACCATTACATATGATGTTTACTGAAGGTTTTAAATATATGCTCCTTATTATTTTAAGGAATAGTCCATTTATTCCTATACTCTCAAGCGTTTTTAGTAGGAATGGATGTTGGATTTTATCAAATGCCTTTTCTGCATCTATTGAGATGATCATATGGTTTTTATTAATTTGATTATTAATATGGTCAATTATACTAATAGTTTTCCTAATATTAAACCAGCCCTGCATTCCTGGTATAAATCCCACTTGGTCATAGTGTATTATCCTGGGGATGATTTTCTGAAGTCTATTTGCTAATATCTTATTTAAGATTTTAGCATCAATATTCATTAAAGAAATTGGTCTATAGTTTTCTTTCTCAGTTTTCGATCTACCTGGTTTAGGTATCAGTACCATGTCTGTGTCATAGAAGGAATTTGGTAGGACTCCTTCAATCCCTATTTTTTCAAATAGTTTACATAGCATTGGAGTTAGTTGTTCTTTAAATGTTTGGTAGAATTCACCTGTAAATCCATCTGGTCCTGGGGACTTTTTCTTAGGAAGTTGGTTAATAGCTTGGCCTATTTCTTTTTCTGAGATGGGACTATTTAGACTACTTACTTCTTCCTCTGTTAATCTGGGCAAGCTATATTTTTGAAGGTATTCTTCCATTTCATTTAAGTTATCGAATTTATCGGCACAAAGTTGAGCAAAGTAGCTCCTAACTATTGTTCTAATTTCCTCTTCATTAGTGGTGAGTTCACCCTTTTCATTTTCAAGACTATCAATTTGCTTTTTCTCTTTCCTTTTTTTAATCAGGTTTACTAAGGGTTTGTCTATTTTGTTGGTTTTTTCATAAAACCAACTCTTAGTTTTATTAATTAATTCAATAGTTTTTTTACTTTCAATTTTATTAATCTCACCTTTTATTTTTTTAATTTCAAGTTTTGTGTTTGTCTGGGGGTTTTTAATTTGTTCCTTTTCTAGCAATTTTAGTTGTAAACCCAATTCGTTGGCCCTCTCTTTCTCTATTTTATGCAGGTAGGCCTGTAGAGATATAAAACTTCCCCTAATTACTGCTTTGGCTGTATCCCACACATTTTGGTATGATGTCTCATTATTGTCATTTTCTTGGGTGAAGTTATTAATTATGTCTATGATTTGCTGTTTTACCCAATCATTCTTTAGTATAAGATTATTTAGTTTCCAATTATTTTTTGGTCTATTTTCCCCTGGCTTTTTATTAAATGTTATTTTGATTGCATTATGATCTGAAAAGGATGCATTTACTATTTCTGCCTTACTGCATTTGATTTTGAGGTTTTTATGCCCTAGTATATGATCAATTTTTGTATAGGTTCTATGAACTGCTGAGAAGAAAGTATATTCCTTTCTGTCTCCATTTAGCTTTCGCCAAAGATCTATCATATCAAACTTTTCTAGTATTCTATTTACCTCTTTGACTTCTTTCTTATTTATTTTGTGGTTTGATTTATCTAATTCTGATAGTGCAAGGTTGAGATCTCCAGCTATTATAGTTTTGCTATCTATTTCCTCTTGCAGCTCTCTTAATTTCTCTTTTAAGAATTTAGATGCTGCACCACTTGGTGCATACATGTTTAATATTGATACTGCTTCACTATTGATGCTTCCCTTTAGCAGGATATAATGCCCTTCCTTATCTCTTTTAATTAGATCAATTTTTGTTTTTGCTTGATCTGAGATGAGGATGGCTACTCCTGCTTTTTTGGTTTTGCCTGAAGCATAATAGATTCTGCTCCACCCTTTTACTTTTAGTTTGAATGTCTCATCCTGTTTCAGGTGTGTTTCCTGTAAACAACATATAGTAGGATTCTGACTTTTAATCCAGTCTGCTAACTGCTTCCTCTTTATGAGGCAGTTTGCCCCATTCACATTTATGGTTAGAAGGACTAATTCTATATTGCTTGCCATCCTATTAACCCCTGCTTATGCTTTTCCCCTTTCCTTCCCTTTTACCCTCCTATCCAGTATTAAACTGGTAAACACCACTTGCTTTTCACAGCCCTCCCTTTTTAGGATCCCTCCCCCAACTTAAAGATCCTCCCCTTATTTTACCCCTTTTCCTCGAAATTACTGTATTCCCTTCCCCTTAGCTTACTCCTTCTCTTTCACTTTTCAATGAAGTGGAAGAAGTTTCACCATAAATCGAATATGTCTATTGATACACGCTATGTTCATCTCCCTCCTTTCTTTCTCTCAGATATAATAGGTTACCTTTGCCTCTTCATGAGATGTAGTACCACCACTTTATACTTTTTTATGATATAATCTCCTTTCCACCTCTAGTTTCTAAGACAAATTGTACACATGCTCTTTACATATTTTTTTTGACAGAAGTATAGTTCTCAAGATTTCTTTTTACCTTTTTTAGAAGTCTCTT
This sequence comes from Sminthopsis crassicaudata, assembly GCF_048593235.1. NCBI lineage: Eukaryota > Metazoa > Chordata > Mammalia > Dasyuromorphia > Dasyuridae > Sminthopsis > Sminthopsis crassicaudata. Next base: position 549,682,771 of record NC_133617.1, on the reverse strand, counting down.
GAGTTCTGTATTTGAAGATCAAACCTCTTATGTAGGTCTGGTTTTTTCATCAAAAATAGATGGAATTCATTTATTTCGTTAAATGTCCATCTTCTTCCCTGGAAAACGATGCTCATTCTTGCTGGGTAAGTTATTCTTGGCTGCATACCAAGTTCCTTAGCCTTTCGGAATATCATGTTCCAGGCCCTGCGTTCTTTTAATGTGGATGCTGCTAGATCCTGGGTTATCCTTATTGTGGATCCTCCATATCTGAATTGTTTTTTTCTAGCAGCTTCCAATATCTTTTCCTTTGTCTGATGGTTCTTGAACTTGGCCACTATATTTCTTGGCGTTTTGATTTTAGGGTCCCTTTCAGTAGGTGATCGATGAATTTTCTCAATGTCTATTTTACCCTCTGTTTCCAAAACGTCTGGGCAGTTCTCTTTGATAATTTCCTCGAAAATGGTGTCCAAGCTCTTTTTTTCCTCCCATTTTTCAGGGAGTCCGATTATTCTCAAATTGTCTCTCCTGGATCTGTTTTCCAGGTCTGTTGTCTTTCTGGTAAGGTACTTGACAGTCTTTTCAATTGTTTCATTTCTCTGGTTTTGCTTGACTCCCTCTTGGTTTCTCCTTGAGTCATTCATTTCTACTTGTTCCAGTCTAATTTTCAATGATGTATTTTCTTCACTCACTTTTTTTATATCTCTTTGTAATTGTCCAATTGAGTTTTTATCTTCTATGGAATTTTTTTTCCATTTTATCCACTTTATTTTTTAGAGAGCTGATTTCTTTTTCCAGCTCTCTAATCCTGTTTTCCTTGGAGTTGTTTACCTTTTCCAGCTCACTAATCTTGTTTCTCAATGATTTGATTTCTTTATCCATTCTGTCTTTGAATGCATGGGATGACTTCTCCAGGCTCTCTTGCCAAGCTTCCCTTTCCTTTTCCCATCTCTCTTCCAGCTCTCTTGTGAGAGCCTTTTTGATTTCCTCTATGAGGTTCTTTTGTATTGAGGAGCAGCTTATATCCCTCCCAGGGGATACATCTGGGGACATTCTGTTCCTAGTCTCCTCAGCATTTGAAGTCTGCTCCCTCTCCACACAGAAGCTGTCAATGGTTAGAGCCCTTTTGAATTTTTTGTTCATTTTGTCAGAGTAGGAATCAAAGAAAACAAACTGACAAGAGAAACAATTGGTCTGTTTTGCGGGGGATAGGGCTGGATGTTATTAATGGGCTTCCTCTACAGACTGGGGGTAGGGCAGCAGAGAGCCACTAACAGAAAAGCAATGACTGTACTGAGTCTGCGCTCTGGGGCTCTGAGAACGCACCGAGTCAGTCCAGGTGGGGGTTGGGGGTGGCCGGGCTCTGAGAGACGCTGGCTTTCTGGGGTTTTAATCTTCACCTCCGGTGTTTACACCCTCTCTGCTGCTCCTGGCTTGCTCCCAAGACGGAGCATCCACACTGGGGCAAAAGCCCTTTCGCAGAAACGGCAGAGATCACACCCGTCCCTCTCCGGTCTGAGCTGTGTGAGCTGCCTGTCTTGCTCTGGCTGTCTGCCCTCAGTCTGCGCCCAGTCTGATTAACCCTCCCCCGAACAAACACAGACCTTTTCTGGCGACTTTCAAGGATGTCTTCTCTTGGTGATAATTTGTGGATTTCTTTCTGGGTCAAGCATTAAGTCAGAGGCTTGTCATGAAGTAAGTTCTGAGAGAAAACGAGGAGCTCAAGCAGCTGTCTGCCTCCACGCCGCCATCTTGGCCGGAAGTCCAAGAGCAGTAATATTTAAGAAATCTCCACTGGAGAAGTGAAATGTAAGTTCTAAAGATCCTTCTTTATATTTCCTGGTAAACCACCTTTACACAACCTATATGAACATACATATAATTCACATAGGTAACACACAGCCAATGTATCTTTTCTGGTCAACTGTGTATAAATAAATGATCTTTTTTGAAGGTAGATTATTTGCTAAATGCAGAGTTTTAAAAGTAAATTAAAAAACACATTACCACATAGATTCTTTTCTACATGATCTTCCAATATTCAATGACAGCTTACATGGGTTAGATCATGAGATACCTATGTGATTTTATGCCAAGGTGGTCATTTTCATGTCCTTTACCCCTTTCTTCTGATGAGCCAGATCAGTCCTATCTCTTATTATGAAAAGAAAAATACAATATCATTTTTACCACACAATGAAATCCCATTTTAAATTTCTACCTCTGCTTCTAAAACTAGTTTTTAATGACATTGAACAGGTTGCTTTAGTTCTTTGGGTCCAATTTTCCTTATTTGTAAATATGGAAGATGGACAAGATGATCTCTAATGTTTCTTCCAAACCCATGAATCAATTTTATTTACAGCTGATTAGCATTCAAATTAGAAGAAACTTGTCCTTGATGTGACTGAAAAGATTGATTAAATTCTTGTTAAATTTTAGCATACCATCTCCTAGATTATCCTTTGGTTTGGGGCTATGGTCACTAATCATGGGAACTATTAATGCATATAGTTATGCCTCCTTGCATAACAGTTCTGTTAAAAAATAAATAAATAAAATAAAGACATTTTACTTTGGAATTCTTCCTTCCACCATAAGTAGCCAGATTTGATTGTCAGATGCTATTGATTCCAGACATTCTCTGTTTCTGTTGCTTCCCTCAAGGTTTTGCTGTTTTACTACATTGTGTCCACGAGATATTAAATGTTCGTGTTCTTCTATTTAATACAGCTTATTTTAGAGAAATTGCTCTGAGATGCCTTGCATCAGTGATGTTGTCATTTGTTTTCAGCATATGTTAACCTCAGGGAAATTGTGTTGCTGTGGAATTGTTTTCATGTTGATATTTTTTGCTATATTGCATAATAGCTTGCTTTTCCACCAATTCTGTCCTAACAGGTAGATTTAACTTTGAGGTTAACACAAAATCAAAAAACCTGTGCTATACAATTCTAAGAATCAAAATTGAGTCAGTAGAACTCTCAACTCTCAAATCATCCAACTTTGTAGTATTATTTAAAGAATGTCTGGATAATACCTTACTCTAAAATATCTCTCCCCTTTTATGTTACAGTGTTTCAAAACCAGAGATAATAAAATTTCAATGATGAAATAGATCTATAAGATTAGATTCAACCCCTTATTTTTATATAGCAAGTTAGTACTTTGTGTAAATATACAAGAAGGATGTGCTATCAAACTTTATCAATTATGATTCATACATTTATATTAGTTTGTAAGCATGCATCTTTCTAACCGATATTGAAAGAAGGGCAATGGGAAAATGTCAAGTTTGATAGCTAGAATCATTTTAGAACACGTCACAGCTCTTTGGAAAGAGAGAAATTTGGAACTGGAATGTGGAAATTGCTCAAGAATAGGTCTTCATACACACATAAAATAACAAAAGATAAATAGCTGCTATGACAGTATCATGGGAATGGGTGAGAGAAATTTTGTATAAGAAGGGAAGGCATAGAATCAAGGGCTGGAAAAGAAATTGGACCACCCTTTCGTGAAAAGCTAAAAAAGAAAAAAAAAAGAGAAGAGAGTAGGAAATGAGGCAAGGAGCTTAATTATGCAAGGATGGGGAAAGGAGAATTCATGGTAAAGCTTCTCTTTTCCTAATAAATATAAGATGAAGTTGAATCTTTAGTTGAAAGAACTGGGGGAGGAAAAGTGTGGAAGATTGGATTAAAGAGGAAAAATTTTGGAAATACCTCTGTGAAGAAAAGAATAGGAAATCAATTAGAAAAGAGTAAATGGTTGTTTATGCTGTAGTTAGAGAACAGTGGAAATTAGATAATGTAAATTTGTAAAGTGACCAGTCAGCTTGTCTCAGTGACTTTTAAATCCTTTCAATAATGTGAGAATAGAAATAGCAGATAAGAAGATGATGGGAAGAATTCAGGGTTGTGGTTTGACAAGATATAGACAGTGGTATGACAAGTGGGTAGAGGATGGAGCCAAAAAAATAGACACATCTATATCTGAGCTCCTCCTAGTGTCCCTCAGATCAACACTCAGATCAATACCAGATCAAGCCCCTGAACTAGTTTTAGAGTGACAGAACCCACACATATTTGAAGCACAACAAATTTTCAGCAGAAGATACTTTTGAAGAACTTCAGATAAGGTCTGTTTCAATCAGACACCATGGGAGACAGATGAGCCCAGACTCAGCAAAAGGAGCCAAGGACAGAGAGCTGGGGTAGGGAGCCAGGGCATTGTGGCATTTGTGCATCAGGAAATCTACTGCTAGGCTCTTAAGTGACTCTGCCCTGTTTACAAGCTAGTGGTTCAGCAGATTAGCTGTGAAACACCCAAAGCAAATACAAAAGACAAATAGTGAGCCTCTGAACCCCAGAAAAATGAAGGACCTGTCCACCCCTACCCAGCACCAGAATTTAGTCAGCAGCATGGTCCTAGGAAAAATGAAAGAGGCTGTTGCCCCTTTACCTTAAGAGTAGACTTCAGCCTCTGGAAAATGAGCAAAAAAAGAAAAAAGAAAAAAAGAACACAGACCACAGACAGCTTTTATGGAGAAAGAGAATAGATCTCAAACCTTAAGGATCCTAATGCAAATAATCTCCAGATGAAACCCCAAAGAGTGAAATGAATTGGTCCCCATTTCATAACCTTTCATAGAAGAATTCATAAAGGATCTTAAAAGAGAATTAAAATAAAAATGGGGAAAGAAAATGAGATCTTTGAAGAGGGTTTGGAAAAGGAAAAACAGAAATTATCTAAAGAAAACTCCTTAAAATAGATTTGATGAAGTAGAAAAAAATATAACTCTTTACAAAATAGATATGAAAAAGAAGCCAATTCATTGAAAAACAGAATCTGTGAAATGGAAAAAAAAAATGCAATGAACAAAACACCTCATTTAAAAATTCAATTGGCCAAATGCAAAAGGAGATTAAAAAAAAACTAATGGAAAATAACCCACTAAAAATTAGAATTGAACAAATGAAAGTGAATGACTCAATGAGATTTTAAGAATCAATCAAATAAACCTTCCCCCCAAAATAAAAAAAAAAAAGAAATAAAAGAAAATGTAAAATACCTCGCTGGAAAAACAACTGACCTGCAAAATAGATCTAGGAGAAACAATCTAAGAATTATTGGACTTCCTGAAAACCATGATAAAAAAAAATAGAGCCCAGACATCATCTTTCAGAAAATCATCAAGGAAAACTGCCTGGATGTCCTATAACCAGAGGGTTGTTGAAAGCTATTGAAATAATTCACTGATCAACCCCTGCAGAGACCCCAAAATGAAAACCTCAAGGAACATGATAGCTAAATTTCACAATTATCATATCAAAGAGAAAATATTGAAAGCTGCCAGAAGAAAAAAAAATCAAATATTGAGGAGCCACAATAAATATTACACAGGACTTAGCAGATTCCACTTTAAATAATCAAAGAGCATGAAATATGATATTCCAAAAGGCAAAAGAACTTGAATTATAGCTTAGAATCAACTACCCAACAAAATTGAACATATTCTTTTAGGGGAAAAGATGGACATTCAATGAAACAAGTGAATTTCATTTATTTCTGATGAAAAGACTAGAGCCAAATAAAAAATGTGAACTTCAAATACCAAACTCAAGAGAAGCATAAAAAGGTAAAAAAAAGAAAGAAAATTAAAAAACTTGTGTAAAAAAGCTTATATAAAAAGCTTCTCTATACAGGAAGATGATATAACTCTTGCTATACATAGAGGATGCAGGCATAATTTGATTTTATTGTAATAATATAAAAAAGAAACTAGAGGAGGAAAGGCAATTCTACTGTAAGAAGAGGGACATTGAGTTAAAATGGGGTAAATTATATCTCATGAAGAGGCAAAAAAGACCTATTATAATTGAGGGATAGAAGGGAGGGGAATGAGCATTAGGTGAATTTTACTCTCATCATATTTGTCTCAAAGACAATCACACACATTTAGCTTCACTGAGAAGCTCTTCTCACCTTATAGAAAAGTAGGACTGGAAAGGGAAAGGAAAGGGGGAGACTAATAGAAAAGAGAACAGAAGTAAAAAGAGAAAGGTATAAGAATGAGGGAGGGACTACAAAAGGGGAGGATTGTTTGAGGGAGGTAGTGGCCAGAAGCAAAATACTGGGGGTGAGGAAAGGGGGAAAGGGAAGAGAAAATTATAATTGGAGCTAAACAAGATGGTGTGTGTATTGTAATTTTATCTGTGAATGTAAATGGGAAGTGGATAGAACAATGAATTAAAAGCTGGAATCCTACAATTTGTTATTTACAAGAAATTTGTTATTTATTGAAAGCAGAGTGATACATTCAGAGAAAAGGTTAAAAAAAACTGTAACAGAAACTTATGTGCAATGTTCTCTAAATGTGATATTCTCTTTCTCTAAATTACAGTCATTCTCTGGGAGCAGATCTCTCTTGGGGAGCTTCTGGAGCCAGCCTTAATTTTAGTTCAGTTCAAAAATACTAAAATGCAGCCAGGAGTTAAAGTCATTTACTGTCTCTTTCCAAATTTTATCTCCAGATCCTTTATTTTCTCCTTCAAGCCTTGTCTCCTTCACTTGGGGCTGGGCTAGCTTTCTTAGAGGCCTCTTTCTCTCTTTGGTTCCTGAGAGCTCTTGTCTGAGTGTCTCCAGCCTCTTGTCTTCCCAATGTCTCCAGCCAGCACCATGGTGGAATCTCAAATCACTCTTGACTCTGAATCTCCTAGAGGGTAGGAATCAGACTCTGCCTCCAAGAGTGGGCTTGTGGGTACTCCCTGGGCTTGTGGGAGCTCCTTGAAAGTATCCATTCCAGTGACTTAGTACCTTGTAAGAATCCTAATATTTATGCTTCAGCTGAAGTAAAAATGCAGGGGTAGCAATCCTGATTTCAGATCAAATAAAATATCAAAAGATCAAATATAGATCTAATTAAAAGAGATAAGTAAGGAAAATATATCTTGCTAAAGAGTACTATAGATAATGAAGTAATATCAATGCTAAACACATATGCACCAAGTGATATAATATCCAAATTCCTAGAAAAAAAGTTAAGAGTGCTGCAAGAAGAATGAGACAGTAAAGCTATACTTGTGGGGGATCTCAACATTGCTCTCTCAGAATTAGATAAATTGAACCAGAAAATAAATAAGAAGTTAAGGAGGTAAATAGAATTCTAGAAAAGTTAGATAATATAGACCTTTGGATAAAATTGAATGGAGACAGAAAGGAATATACATTTTTCTCAGCAGTACATGGAACCTATACAAAAATTAACCATATATTAGAACATAAAGACCTCAAAGTCAAATGCAGAAAAAAATATTAAATTCATTTTTAAGATCATTATGTAATAAAAATTACATGCAATAAAAGGCTAGCAGAAAATAGACCAAAAATTAGTTGGAAACTAAATAATAATATAATTCTAATGAGTGTGTGTGGATGAAACAAAAAAATCATAGACAAAATCAATAATTTCATCCAAAGGAATGATCATAATGAAACAACATACCAAAAGTTCTGGGATGCAGCCAAAGAGTTATTAGAGGAAATTTTATATCTCTAGATGCTTACTTGCATAAAATAGAGAGAGAAAAGATCAGTGTATTGGGCTTTTAACTAAAAAATGTAGAAAAAGAACAAATTAAAAACCCCCAATTAAATACCAAACTTGAAATTTTGAGAATAAAAGTGGAGATTAATAAAACTGAAAGTAAGAAAACTATTGAATTACTAAATAAAAGCTAAGAATTGTTTTTATGAAAAACAACAAAATAGATAAACCTTTAATTAATTTGATTAGCAAAAGGAAAGAAGAAAATCAAATTATTAGTATCAAAAATGGAAAGGGAGAACTTTCCACCAATGAAGAGGAAATCAGAGCAATACTTAGAAGGCATTTTCCCCAACTATGTGTCAATAAATCTGATAATCTAAGTGATATGGATGAATACTTACAAAAATATAGATTGCCCAGATTAACAGAGGATGAAATAAATTAATTAAATAGTCTCATTTTAGAAAAAGAAATAGAACAAGTTATGACAAATGGGCAAGAAATTTGAATAAAGGGGGACAGCTAGGTATCTTAGTGGATAGAGCAGCAGGGGACCTTGAGTTCAAATCTGACCTCAGACATTTAATACCCAGGGCAAGTCACTTTATATATATATATATATATATATATGTATATAAAACTGATTAACTGTGGTCTAGATTGGGAAGTGATTGTAGATTTAGAAGTAGATTTAGTTCAGCATCTTGAACACAATAAAATGTTGAATAAGTGCTTCTTGCCTAATTGATTAACTATTTTATAACTGTAAAAAGGAACAGAATTGATATCATTTAAAAATTTATTCAAAATTTACTAATTACTTTAAAACTATACTAAATAGCACCCTAAGTATTACTGTAGTTAATATGCTGCTATATACAATATACTACTATGCTGCTATTTCAAAACTAGTTTTATCCAAATATTCTGTGGATATTTGAGTCCAGATCAATATAATTAGAGTTCTAGGGATGTCAAAATGGCTAGGACAATGACATAGACTTCCTATTTCTAAGATTTTATTATCTCAGAATGTTTAGATAAAATAATAATTAAATGCAAAATGACAATATTTTAAGACTCCAAAGGGCATCATCACAATGAATATGATACTTCTTTGACAGTCAAGATGCTCTCTCAGGATCTGGGAATTCTAGAAGCAAAACCCATTGAATTAATAACATTCAGTGCATCCCTACTCTAAACTATCTAAAATTTATAAAGCATTTTAATACTTATTATGTGACTATTATGAAAAACAGTATAGCATAATTTAAAGGGAATTGGCTTGACTCAGGAATACTTGAGTTCAAGTTCTGCCCATTATACATATTGACTATAGGATCTTAGGCAATCTCAAAATGTCTAAGACGGTATTGTATTGGTCTAGGGAGTTACATTGGTGGAATTCTCAATACTGATGAAATTATAGATCAGGGTTTTGTTTTTGTTTTTCCTTGATTTTCTTGTTTTGTTTTCTTTTTTATATAAAAATGTTGTACTAAGTATAGTGGATGCAAATACAAAAGAAAATCTCTCTATGCTCTTAATTGAAAAATAAGAAAAATTACTGATTTCTAATCTCATCTTTGTCACTAACTCTGAGATCCTTTCTGTACCTTGATTTCTTTATCACCCTGGTTATAGACATAACACATTTATAATGAATATGATGATCAGCCTATCCCTATCTGCTAGCATGGGCATCATAGCATAGTAATCAGTTAATAACAAGGGAACTACATTCATCAAATAATTTAATAGACAAATTTATGATGGCCTAAAGAACATATACATCCCCAGTGATAATCCCATTGTCCATGAGAAGTATGTCTTGCACATAATTACACATTTATTGCTGAAGCTGCTAATTACTGCATCTGAGTATGTTTATTTTATATTTTCTTGTATTAATTTGGATAGTCATTTATGTTAATGCTATGGGATTTTTATGTGTTATTTGCTTTATATATACAATAATGTCTATGGTTAAGTTGTGTTTTTAAAATTTAGACCAATTGATAATGTTATTGCAACTAGCTAGATTTGATTTGATATTGCACTATTCTTTATTCATTTATTGTTGTGCTTAATGTTTGATTGCTCTGCACTATTCATATGTATGTACCCTTGAGCTGTGTGTATTATGCATATAATTTAAGCATATTGTCACTGCAGTACATTGTCAGGTGATGCTTTGTATAATGCTGTGTCTACTGTGCACATTTGTTTTCATTTTTAAGGGTACCATAGTATAGTTACCAAGGACACCAGGAAAACCATCTTTGTTGTTTTTAATTGCGGATGGAGTGCGTCTATGAATTGTAAAAAGGTAACCCAGGTCTAGGACAAGCTGAGATGCATCTGAAGTAGGAATTCTATCATGTATTGTTTATCACATTTTACTGATTCTATGAAAAAAAGAGTAATATTCTGAGTTACATAATGTGTATGTTTGACTTATTAGAATTCACTTTAATATGGTTTGTAAGAAAGAAGAAAGGGAAGACATACAGGCCTGCCTGTGTGGAGTCTGAGGAAACTGAACAACGATATCATGTCAAAGTCACTGTAACTGACTCAATAAAACAAATTTATTTTTGGAAAAGCAAAAATTTTAGAAGAAGCAGTTCAAATTTAATTCTGATGAGATAAACTCATCCTTGACATTAGTAAGATGATCAAAGATGCCCAGAGAGAAACCATGTTGAGGAAAAGACTGCTATTCTCTTAGAATCAGACTCTACCTTAATGAGGTGAAATGGATAACCCCCAGAGCTGAGTGAAGGACTTCTCAGTTCTTGTTGATGAAGAGGATAAGGTTAGTAGCTAGCAATGCCACCTAGTAGTTAAATTTATTTCCATAAATTCTGAAAAGCATAGTCCCCTCCTCTCCCAAGCAGGCTATAGTTAAGCACAAATATATATATATATATATATATATATATATATATATATATATATAATATTGTATTTTAATATAATTATATAATATATATATATTTAATTTTTCCTCAATGTCTCTTATTTAATTTTAAAGCCTTTTTTTGAGTTCTATAAATTCTCTTTAGTCAGGGAGTAATTTCACATTACTTTTCTTGGGATAGAAAGAGGTGTTTTTTTTTTTGTTTTGTTTTGTTTTGTTTTTTAACTTCAGTGTACTCCTCTGAAGATGAATTCTTGTCTTCCCTATTACTATAATAAGCTTCTGTGGTTGGGTTCTTTCTTCTTTGTCAGTTCATTTTTTAGTGAGAGGTATTAGTATAAATATTTCTAACTTCACTTCAATTCTATCCTCTGACCTGGAACTTTAAACCAAAAGCTCCCCTGCTCCTATAAGTACCCACAGCCAACAGCATCCCTGGTCCACCACTTTTGGACTCACAAGTGTGCTGTTCCTTCACATCTGGTCTCTGTAGGACAGCTTACAAGAATAAGGGAAAAAAAAAACACTTCAAATACACTGGTGCTACAATTAGAATTGTATAGGACTTAGCAGCAGCCACAATAAAAGGCTGCAGGTCTTAGAACTGTACGATTAGGAAATTCATTTAATCTTCCTGGACTCAGACCCCAGACTCCACTGACAATCTGGGAGATGAAAGTTTGTGTGGTTCCTGTTGAGACTCACCTAACTTGCCCCAGAGGAACTCACTTGGTGTTTTTAATGGCTGGATTCATACCTCAATTCGATCAGGGATTATGGTGATGTAGGGAAGAGTCAGACAACTAAAGAAGAATATAAGGTCTTTTGTTTTTCCCTAATTAAGAAACTAACTTAGCTTATATGACCTATGTAGGAATAATAATTATTGAAATAGGAAATATATCCCTTTCTTCCTTTCTTTTCAGTTCTATGCTTCTAGAAATCCTCAAACTATTCTGCCTCCACTCTCTTTTCTCTCATTCACTTCTCATCCATTTGTAGTTAACTTTGGATTTTGCCATTCAGTTGAAACTTCTCTTAGGAATCTCTTGTTAAACCCAATGATTTTTTTCTCTATTTTTTCTTTCTTGACTTCTCTGAAGTTTTTTGAAACTGTTGACTATCGTTTTCTTTTTTTTTTTTTTTTAAATTTTTGGATATTCTCTTCTCCATCAGGTTTTTTCAACACTTTTCTCTTCAGTTTATCCTCCTATCTATACTTAACATGGGAAAACTATCACTCATTCCTTTCATGGCCAACATTCGGAAGCTCTATGTATTCTTTGCTTTCATTTTCTCTTCTCTCACTCATTTCTCAATCACTTGCAGTCTAATTTGGGATTTTATCATTCAACTAAATCTGATCTCTTCAATTTTATTTGGGATCTTTTAATTGCTAAAGCAAATTTCCTTTTCTTAATCCTAATCTTTCTTGACATTTTTGCACCCCCTTTTTTTTTTGAACACTCTTGACCACCGTTCTTTAAACATCCATTCTTCTATTAGATTTCTTGATAGAGTTGTCTTCCTTCCTGTCTGACTACACTTTTTTAGTCCCCCTTTTAAAGTCATTATCTGTATACTGCCTTGTAACAAGGGGCTTTGTACTTGGCTTTCTTCTTTCTTTAAATTATAATCTAATCAGCTTTTGTTGGTCCAATTATCACTTTTTGTGTATGACTAACAGACTCATCATAAAAATCCTTCTTTTCTCCCACCTAATGTACACAATCAATTGTTAGTTTTACAGATCTGCTATTTCAAAAGCCCTTCAAATCTTCTTTTTGTGTACATTTTCAGGCTTGTTTCCCAGAGATAGCTTATGGTCTAGTAGACAGAGCACTTGGCCTGGAGTTATGAAGATCTGATTTCGAATCTGGCTCTGATACTTTAGTAGTAGTGTGACTCTATATCCCTTAACTAATTTAATTCAAGTTCCTCAACTGTAAATTGAAGATAATAACAAGACTTATCTCACAGGATTGTTGTAGGGTCCAAGTGACTAATTAAAAAAAAAGTACCATAGAGCCTGGCACAAAATGGATGCCATATATAATAGGTCATAATATATAAATCTTCATTTTCTTTCCTTCATATATTTCCCTTTCAAGCAGTCGATGTGTTAGCTGAATTATTCTTAAGGATATATTTTCATGCCTTTCCATACACTATCTCTGACTTCTTCCTTAAACTTATGTCTTCATAGTCCTTGGCTTCCTTCAAAATACAGCTCATATATCAGTTCTTATAAGAAATTTTTCCTGATTGCCTATCGCTAGTACTTTCTCCCTCATCAAAACATAATCAATATACATTCCCCCCAGTAAAATGTATTCTTCCAAAATGAATTTATTATTTTTATTTTTATCTTTGTGCTTCTAGCACCTACTATGATACCTTGAATGTTGTAATAGCTAAACAAAGGCAAGTAGAGATAGATGCTTAGATGCCAAAGCTACAAGATTAACTGCAAAGGTGAGCTCTATTAGCTTTTCATATTGCTATCCTGAGGTTTCTGCTTTCTCTCCTTTCAGCCCCTCTATGGGTGATTTTCCTGCCTCTTTCCCAGATCCAGAAATTCCTAATTGCAATTCTGCTAAAGATAAACTAAAAAAGAAAAGAGCTATAATTGTTAACCCAAAGAATTGCTTTTAAAAATCAAGGGGGGGTAATACTGATGACCTTAAGGAATTCCAGTTCTTCCTATTTCTGTGCTGTTTAAATCAGTGAAAGGTCTACAAACTTAAAATTACTAGCTACAGGATCCCATGGCAACAGAGTTAAAAGTGCATTTTCCCTTGAATCTTCTCCTTGGAGGCAGAATAGCAAATGGTGACAAGTATAGCAACTGCAGCTGTAGTCACAAATCAAAGGGCAGTCTTTAAGGTGGTGCAGTGTGGGAGAGACTGTTGACTTCAGCTATAGATATGCAGGCACATGCGCACACATATACACACACAGGGTGGTAAGTGTCAGCATCATCATTTTAAAATATGGATGGCAACTGTTTATATATATATATATATGTATATAAAACATACATGCATATATATATATATATATATATATATATATTACTACTAAGATCCTTTCTTTTAACTAACTAGAATGAGAAATGATGAAATACATTTGTTTCAACAGTACTAATATACTCTGTCACCATGACAAATCTTGTACAATCCCCACAGTCATTTCTTGATAATGTTCATATTTTTGAGATTATAGATTTCTTTTCTTTATCAAAGAACTTTAAAAGTGCCAAAATCTTGGGATAGGGGGAAAAGTGCTTTATTAAACAATTTTTAAAATGCAAAATTAAAATCTACTAAAAGATTAATCACTAAATAAAGCTCAGTATGTATAAGACAGAAGAGAAGAAAAATGGAAAAAAAAGACATTTCATTTATTTAACAATTGTACAAATGATAAAACAATAATACCAAATGCTATACACAGAACAAGAAGAAAACAATGTCAAACAGAATGATCCTTGACAGAATATATCTTAACTCTATACAAATAGAATCTGGAGGGCTCAGTAGCAATAGTACTGTTAAACAATGTTATTCTCTGTAAACTCTTTTCCTGTGTTATATCCATTTAAAATACTTGTGCTTTTGCCTACACAAATAAATACCATAGTAATGTGTTACTGAAATCAATAATCTAAATATTGAATCCTTAATTTATAAACTGCAGCATAAACAAATTTTTAGTCTTAAAATTTTAAAAATATTTCAAACTGAAACCTTGTTTTAACACTATTCATCAAAATCAGTGAAAGCCTAAAGGAAGAATGGTGACAGGAATACTAAGGAATTTTGTATATCTCATCAAAAGGGATATGTATCTCAAATATAGCATTATAACAAGGTTCCACAATGGATATCATATAAATATTTGTAGGTGAAACGCATCAATTATAAACACATACATAAACAGTGTGACAAAATTATCAGTGAACTAAAAATTTTGAGACACCCTGTATGTGTATACATATACATTTGAAAATAGATGAATCACATCTATTGGTATTATAAATGTGCAAATCACACATATGGTGAAATTTACATTTGTTTAGATTTCATTTGTACTTTTCACCAAAACAAATATAATTATTTTAATACGCAATTCTTTAAATAGCTAGGAAATGTATAATGTGATTGATGAGGAAATTTTCTCCCAAGCTGTAAAGATAACTAATACATATTTCTTCCATGCCTTTTTTCTAATTCAAGAAATAAATTATACAAATATATATTAAGCGCCTCCTCTGTGCAAGGCACTGTTCTATCATCTGGAGTTACGATAAATATTACCTACTAATAGACACTTAAAATATTTTTTCTATGGACCAAATATTAAGTCATGTGCACATGTAACTAATTTTTCAAATAAAAACTAATTCTTGTGTACACTCTCTTTCTGTGTAATATCTTAATATCTAATAGGTATATACACTATTCCTAGGATTTTGTTTAACTTTTTTGGTAAGCATAAATGTAGATATTCCCATTAACAACTGATATAGAATTCACATGATGTACAACTTAAGGATTACTTTGAGCAACCAGCCTCTTCTGTCCTTCCCAGACAGAATTTTCATAGTAATTTTAATTTTGTTTACAATTTAACCAGTTTCATCCATTCCTGTGGTTGAAATACTAAAAGTTATCCAGGAAATCAGAAAACATAATTATCTGAGACTGATCAATTTGTATTTTGGTAATCTTATAATTATCATTGAGTTCATTGAGCAATAATCATTAATAATCAATAAACAGCTTTACTGTGAATTGTTCGGGCCCCCAAAAGTCTTTTTATTTAAAGGACAAAAATACTAAATTAAGCACCTGCCTGGTGCAGAACTTTCCAGTATCATGCAGAGGGTTTTAAATTTTGAAATAGAAGTGGATTAATGCTGAGGAATACGTGACTGTCCTAAAGCAACATGAGATATGTCAAGTATTTGATAATATTTTGATTTACTCTACATTCTCCTGTCTTGCCTTTATATTTAACCATTTTTCTCTCTCTGCCCATATAGTTATTCTCTATTCATTTCTTTGACCTATTCTTATAAAAAAAGGCCATATCAGATAGTTAAGGAGAAGGGAACAAGGAAAGGTATATAGTAGAAAATGAAATGGGATGGTACAAGTTGCTACTTTGAGCATGAAATGCCTTTAAATGAATTCATTTCAGAGTATTAAAAGCTCCCTGAGATTGACAAAAGTAGTCTCAGTCAATGCTGAAGCCCTTTTTTGTTTTTGTTTTTGATGCTGGACTCTGGTATGAAGGAATATTTTCAGAACTGGGGAACATATTTGGAGAACACAAGCAAAAAGTCACAAAGAAATGAGAAGCTAAAAAGGCACTACTTAATTCATCTTTGAGATAGCAATGCACAGTTAAGTGGATAGTAGAAATGCTTTTGTTGTGGCCTTACAAAACAGGCTTAAATTCATTTGTTGAATAAAAAAAAGAAATGTAGCATCTTGTTTGCCTTCATTCCTGCTGGTTGAGAGATATGCTGAATGTTTCTGTGAGCCTTCCCAGCCTTTTAGGACTTAATATATCAACTCTGAGTAGATTCAGGAATTTTCCACTGTATGATCCTATCCAAATAGATAGTATCTGTAACTTTTCTGCTTCATATTTGCTTAAGTGCTGAATTTTTAAATAATTTTATCAGTAACATAATCAAAATATAATTCTATTTTTTTCAAAGATAATGAATGATTTTTAATGATGTGGACCAATCTTATCCTTTTTACACTTATTTCAGTATTGAATGATGCTACTATTTTCTTTATGCTTTTTGAGAAATATCAACATTTTAGGAAAAGTCATGTAAGCCAAATATTTATCCTGCATTTTAATATTATCACATAAACTATCAAAATACATATAGCTATAATGATTCCCATCTCTTTAAAATGAAAGCATATCTATATATAGCTCTCTGAGTGCGTGCCTATACTGATGGTAATAACTTTCCTCCTTTAAAAAATAGTTTTTATTTTGTTTTCATTGGTGTAAGGAATTCCCAGTGAAAAGATTCCTTCTACCAAGGCAGGGCAAGAACTGTTGCAAAACATAAATTGAAAATTAACAGGAACATTGAGAGACTAAATATATTGCAGTGTCCTATAGCCATTATGTGTCAGAGCTAGGATTTAAAGTCAGGTCTTAGCTGGCTATCTATTCGCCAAGCTGAAGTGCTTTGTTATCTGTGATTTTACTTCTTAGCATCTATGATATGTCATGGACAAATTACTTTCTAGGGTCTCAGTTTCCTCACATGTAAAATGAAGGTATTCTTCTCCTCTAAGGTCCTTTCTGGCTATATGATTGTGGACATTTAAAACAAAGATGCATATGTGTATATATTATATATACATATTTGCATGTATACACATATACATATATAGATATATGTACACACACACACACAAACACAGATAAAGAGGGAGGAGAGACACAGAAACAGAGACAATGAGGCAGAATGGCATACTGGATAGAGAAGTGGTCATAAATTGTGATGTTCTGAATTAAAATCCCAGCTTTGGCAAATACTGATTGTATGGCTTTAAGCAAGATACTTAATATCTCAATGACTCAGGTAACCCTTTAAAACTTTAAATTGAAGAAAAAATGATTCTCTTCATTGATAGAGGAATTTCCTCACAGAGTTCCCTAAAACAATTAAAAGGCAGGTCTGGTTGGAGAAAAAAAAAGATGACAACATACATATTATATAAATATCATCAAGGACACATATGATTTTAAAAGGAGGCAGATCAATCAAGTATTAAAAAGGACAACAGCTGTTCAGTCAGTGTAGTAAACTTATAATCACTAAATCTTAAAAGAAAAAGAGGAAACATGCTGGAACAGATGCACTATGGAAGATATTTGGAAAAATATGGACAAAATAATATGTATTATGAAAGAGATGCCATGTACATAGTTCTCTACACGCAGTGGGAACTTAATAAATGTTTCTTATTTTTATATAAGTGAAGGAAGTACCTACTGACCTATCACAAATCCATCAAAATAAATGAGTCACATATATACACATACACATATACATCTATATGCACACATATATGTAATATTTGACTTTGACTGGCCTTTTCCAGATAGACTTTTCAAAATAAGTTATTTTTTTCTTTGTATTCAATGGACATTTGTTATGTATTTGTATATAGACCCTCTTCAAGGCTTGGAGATTTATACACGTGTGTGTGTGTATGTGTGTGTGTACATACATATACATATATATGTGTATATATATAGAGTGCAAGTATATGTAAATATATACACAATACATATATCCATATACATTCACACACATATACACACATGTATGTAAACACAGACATATGCATAGAGTATACTAGAGTATACATGTATATACTGTATACACACATATATATATATGTTTAATATATGTGTATGCATATGTGTGTGTACACACATAGACACATAAATTCTTGCTATTCTATCTCATCTCAGTCTTCTTCCTTTAGGAGACTAGAATACAAAGAGAAAGTATGTTTTTTATGTTGTAAAGCAGAATAGAACAGAGTATGAAGAACTTTTCCTATTTTATTTCCAAAAAAGCAATAGAATTCCATAATTACTTATCAGTATGATTTAAGTTAACAGATGACTGGGAAATTGCCCAACTCTATTAGCTATTTAAATTAAAAATATCTTTTGCTTTACTTATTATCTCATTTCATAGTCTCTCATTTCTTATTTCCTAAGGTGAAATCATGATTGAATTTGACGACTTCATGTTGTAGATTATTTATCTCCTTTAAATTGCAAAATACTGATATAGAAAGTCTTTGTTAATTTACTTCTAGGATATCAACACACTCTATATAGTATTATTTTTTGTGTTACAGAGGAAATTAAACAATGTTAATGTTGCCATTTAAGTAAGGGAATCCTTAAACCACTTGAGCCCACGTTTTGGTACATGATATTTAACAATATTCCTTTTAGAAGAGCAAAATATTGCTCAGAAATGTGTTAGGAAATATAAATAATCTTCAGGTCATCATTGAAACAAAATATAAAATATTAAATTGTATAATTATAAATTATAAATCTTCAGATAGCATTTTCAAATTAATCATGTAACAACACAGTAGTTAATAAGCAAATAAATCACCTCCATGAATGTTACTTATATAGAAAAATCAGTATATTCTTTGGTACCAAAAATAAGGATACCTCCTTGTTAATTATTACCTTCCCAGATGGCATAGAACATTGAAATCTCTCATTTAGAATGGCTCAAGATTACTGTTTGGACAGTTTAGCTGGTACCTTTTCATCATCCAAAAATAATTTAGACATTTACAATTTTTTATTATTAAACATTTTGAGTATTTGTAAGATCTTCTCTAAAAAATAATAACTTTAAAAACAATTTTGACAAGTATTAGTCCCCCCCCATACATATCATCCTGTTTAGGATCTTTCAAGATCTACAATATACCAAAGCAAATAGGTGCCAGAAGTAAAGAACCATGAAAACAAATGTTAGTTTATAATACATGATTAGACACAAACTCCTGACTGAAGGCATTTACTTGAGTTGTTTGATCTTATGGGTTGCCCTGCTTAACTGTATCCATCACAGTTTCTGCTGACAAGGATGGTTCTGATTTTCCCAAAGGCAGAGTTGTCTTCCTTAGTTTTTACTCAAATGTGCTTGACATCGTGGGGCAGTCCAGCAATAATGAACACATTTGTTTCTTCTTTAATTAAATGTGAATGCATTGTTGGATCTTGTAAACACTGCTGATTATACATTCAAGCTGTGTTCTGAGTAGAAGTGGCACTTACTAGGACCCTTGCAGTCAAAACATACAAATTTTTAGAGCACTTCATAGGCATTTCATCAGCTGGTAATGGATGTCTCATAACCCTCCCTCCCTTAACTCCCCAAGAAGTTTAGTGGATACTGAAACCTATCTTCTGTTTTGGATCCTACTCATATACAAACATCCTCAGAATGAAGTGCATATTCAGTTTGATTTGTCTTTTTAAAATGTGCTTTATTGCTTTATGCATTTTCCTGTGGTTAATTTTAGTGCTCTCCTGTTGTGTAGCCCATCTAAAGTCCTGAATTCCAATGGCATCCTGTGAGGACTTGCGCTGGAAAAGTATCTATATTTCAAGTTATCATAATAATGATATTTGACTTCTTTCCCCTTTAAATCCTTCGGGAATGGCCAGAATCCATAGAGGTGAATTTCATCACAAAATCGTGTAGCCAGTGTATACATGAGGAGGCCAGTACTGGGTCTTTTGATGGGAACTTTGTTTGTCAGCCAGTAACTGGGGAAAAATGGGAAAAAGAGAAATTAGGAAATAGATTACAGTGAATACTAAAATAACTAGACTGTGTTAGCTAAAATGAAACAAAATTAAAAGTTTCTCCTTATAACATACTTACAAAAATAGTCATGCCATAAGATTTATAGATTTCCTATGAAATGTAGCTTATTTTACTCTTCTTTTGCTTGTTTCTTTTTTCTGTCAAATTATATTTCATAGTTTCTCACTGCAAGTAGACAGTCTTATGTTAGTTGTATTAAGTATCCCTAGTTCTTCGAATGGTTTCTGGTACATAACTAGGTGTTTGGTAGATCCCTTGTGATTGACTGATGGCCAGAGGAATATTCCAAAGGAACAAGGGATGTGGTTAAATCACTACTAAATTGTAATTTTAATCTCAAAGAACAGACAACAGTTTTATCAATTACAGAAAATCACTTCCTTGACAACAGACTATGAGTGAAAGAGAAAGGGCAGAGAATTAACATAATTCATAGCTAAGTGTAAAATATTATAAGATATCTGAATAATTAATAATAATATTAATTAGCATTTATATGGTGCCTATTATATGCCAGGCAATGATGAATTATTCAGTAATCCAAGTAGTTTGTCTATACAATGTCAAACCTTTTGAAAATTACATTTACTGTAATTTAAATTTTATTGAATATTTTCCCTTGGAGAGATGTAATCAATTAACATAAAATATGGCAAATTAATAAAACCCAGCTGGGAAATAAATTTTAGTATTATTGTCAATAGCAATAATAATAGCTCATAATAATAAGGCACTTTAACAATTTTTTTAAAGTCATTAATCTTTTACTTTTACTAACAACCCCTTAAGACTAAAACAATGTATATAGATACAAGTAAATATCTTGTCTTGGAACTTCCTAAATTAATGATATCTCAAGCCTAGCACTATACTATCTTCTTCCTAAAAACCCAATAAAAGCAAGTGGTATATTGTTGTGCTTATTTTAAGGCTAAAGAAGATGACTTCTAAATTATTGACGTGACTTGCCCAAAAATCACAGAGTCATTGAAGATCTGAAGGACTTAAATCTAAACCCTCCTGGTTTCAAGATAATTACTCTATTAGCTATAATGGACAGAGTATATAATATAAATGTAATCATATAAAGAGGCAACTAGAATTTACTTATGATTTACAAATATAATTAACAAAACCAATTGAACTCAAAATTTAAAAAACTATATACTAAGAAAAAGAATCCCTAACCTCAAGAAATTTTCATTGTACTGCATCATGTTTATTCATATTTAGGGTGACATTTATTTGCAAAAGAAGATTAGCAAGATACCATTCAGATACACACTTACAGGCATAGTAGTCCCTTTGTTCATTTAGTTTCTATCTCTCTGTGTATACATACATATATATATATATATATGTATATATACATGCATGTATATATCTATACTTATATCTACAAAAATAGATGTAAGTACAGATATAGATATACTTTTTATCCATATGTTACATAAATTCAGAATCTTATATTTAATGTATTAGTCATTATATCTTGGGGCTTTCTGCTGTGTGTGTGTGTGTGTGTGTGTGTGTGTGTGTGTGTGTGTGTGTGTGTGTGTGTAATGCCATAAAATTCTTTAAGAACTAGCTAAAGGCAATTGTGGAACTAACTGAAACAGAAAGAGAATGACTTCTCATAATTTCAAGACTGTTTAATCCCTAGGTGAATCTTATTTAGATATTATCTTTACATCTGCTTTATATCTTTTATCTGCTTCTCAGAATTAGTGTGGTATAGTGGCTAGAGTGCACAGGTCCAAATGTGATCTCTGATGCATACTGATCATGTGATCCTGGGCAAAGTACTGAACTTGTCACTGTTTTAGGCTGGTGTCAAACTCAAATTGAAAGGTGTCCCTGTAGGCTGCATATTGACATAGAAATTTACAAATTAACATTATCCATATTGTATTATATTTGTATATATTTTGTCAAACATTTCCCAGCCACAAATATGGAATTACAGATCTATCTTTCTTTTTTTTTTTTTTTTTTTACAATCCTGAACACATTACTTTGGTTTTAAATTTGTAAATTATCTTTAAACTTTTAATTTAATTTGAAAAGAATGAATTAAGCTAAAATGCTCTATATTTGAAAACCATTTATCCAAAGAGACTTTAAAGTTAGTAAAGGATATATGTATGTATGTATATATATATATATATATATAATTCTAGAGGAAGGGGAATTCAGTTTTATAGTATAAGATTCCCATTTCCTCTTTTTTTTTGCCATACAAACAGGGTAAGATATTTAAGTTTTATATTTATCAAGACAAGGTGCTATATAGTATAATAGTTTGTTGGTGCAAGAATTAGCCCACATACCTTCAAATATGCTAGAAATGAAAAGAATTTATGAGGAGTAAGGGAAATAAAAAGGGAAGAATTAACACTGGAATTAAGTCATCAGTTTTACATAAATGTAGAATGAAATTACTGGAAACATGACATTTTGAATTATCTATATGAGATATTGTAACCAAGGTCATTATATTCATCACCATCCCATGAGAAGGTAAAATTAGTGGCCAACAAAATGTATGCATGTGATTTTACGGTTTCTGCAAAAAATAACACCTTTATTATTATTTTTTCTTTTACATTTTGAATAATTGTTACTTTGAGGCAAAGCAATACTAAAGATAGATGATAAAATACATAATAAAATTCCCTTTGTTAGTGATTCATCTTCCCATATTATGATATGCATAATTTCTGGGTGAATTTAAATGAAGAATTTGGGATTTTATCACAATCCTATCTGCCTGTTGGCCTTCCATCTCATGCTGACTGATCTCCAGCCTTCATTTCTATGACATATGTCTACTTGATTATACTCCTCATTTTTCCAGTGATTCTGAATTCCTCTCCCATTTAAACTCCATTTCTCATCTTATACTTTTTTCTTTATTTCCATCCCCTTTAATTCTCCCATGTCCCAATGTTCCTATCTTTTCCATTGTGTCTTCTTGAATGGCTGCCTATTCCATATATAACAGATTTTCCTCCTTCCCCAAACTTTTATTTTCAAGAAATAATTGAGATCTGATCCCCCATAACATAACATCTCTAGCTACCCTTTATAATACTAGATGCAGATTTTGATTTATTCCTCTCACTTGCTGAGATTGGAAAGTTGAAATATACTTTGCTCTCTTTTGCTATTTCCATATTTTCCCCACTGCCTCCATCATTCAATAACGTTTCCTCCTTTGAGATTCACACGATGCAAATGTACCACACAATCAAAATCTTGGTAGCTGTTGTCCATAGACTTCCAAGTCACTACCATTCCTTCCTTAATGAGTTTCTCACTGACGATGTTTCTTTCCTTCTTAACTCATGCCTTCATACTAGTAGACTTCTACATATATATTGACCCTTCTGTAAATTCCCTAATCACTCAATCCTCAACCTCACTTCTCATAACCTATTTCTATTACCCATCTCAACTACATACATCAACAGTCAGAAACTTGATTTTGCCATCATCCACAAATATATCACTTTTGTATACAAGAATGATAAAATTCCTGTATCTGACAATAATGCCTTTTCTTACCAAAGTCTATTATTTATCTACTTCATCATCTCTCCTAGATGATCCCTCCTAAACAAGCCACACTCTCCATTTTTCCTTATCTTAATCCACCGTTACACCAATTCAATTGTACTTTGTTCTCTTCTGTTGAGTCCCTGATCCCTTTATTATTAAGACGTCATTAGTAGGCCAACTGTGACCTGCCAATGCTCCTTCATCATCTGCTACCCATAACCTCAGCTGGGTCCTCATTGTTGTTAAGCTATCTCTCTTTACCTCTCTTATTAAAGCTTTATCTTACTCTTCACATTGGCTCTTCCAAAGTTTTTCATCCTTCTTCAAACCTTGTTAAGACTTTCTTCTTACTTTCTCTCAGGTGAGAATCTTAACATATTTTACAGAAAGATGAAGCTATTCACCATGGGCTCCCTCTTCTCCTTTCTTACTTACCTCATATTATTCATATGCTTTCTGCTACTATCTTCTCCTTCCTCACATGAAAAGATGGCCTTCCTAACCAAAACAAACCCTCTTACCTACATGTGATCCCATTCCATCCTATCTTTTCAATAGATTCTGTAATCCTCATTCTATTACTTATCTTCAATCTCTTTCCTGATTCCTTCACTACTGCCTATAAATATGTCCATTTCTTCAACATCTTCTAAAAACTTGATTCTTTTATCCTCAGTAATTTTTATCCCATATCTCTTCCATCATTTGTAGTGAAATATCTTGGGAAGGGCAATAGATGACTGCACTTTTTTTTCCTTTCACTCTCTTCTTTATCTTTTATGCTCTGTCTTCTGACTTCATCATTCCACCGAAACTGCTCTCTTCAAAACTGTCTATGATCTCTTAATTGTCAAATATCAGCTTAAACTCAACATGTCTAAAATTAGACAAATTCATCTTTCCCCCTAAGATTACTTATAATTGACAAGGATACTACCATCCCTCAAATTCCCTAGGTTGGGGAACGAATAGGCAAGGAGACCAGTAAATTAGAAAGGGAGGAAACATTTGTAAAGATTAAAGTAAAAAGATAAAATATCTATGACTAATCACTATTAATATGGAATTATAAGACATTCCTTCCATATGGGGATGGTGGAGAAAACAAGGACTCTGAATAACACAGAGTATAACCCACATGCTGTTCCTGGCTGCTAACAACTTTGGACCCAACTTTTTCACATATATTTTTTTCAAAATCATTTACTGTTAGACTAGAATCATGAAGTTTCAATATATGTCACATTTAACCACACTGCAAATTCTAATGATGCTGCTACGTAGTTTCAAAGAGTAGGGATTTCCAAAAAAAAATATGACTAACATCATGACTTAATATGTCACTAAAGTGAAAATGGGATTTTGTGCCATTACAGAATTGGTTAATTGGTTAGGTAACATTTAGTGAGTACCCTCTCTACAGAACACTATTAAATATAGTAGGGTGAGAGATAAAAAACAAAAAGCATGTTATATGGACTTCAATAATATTTTCTAGCTCTATCAAAGATTATATAGCCTCTGGAAATATTAGAATAAGAGAATCAAGCAGCCTTGGATATGCCTTCTTTTTACTTGTGTAGCTATCCATCTTGATGACTTTAGCAGGAATAGCATCTTGGCCATAACTTTCAATTTCAATATTAGTGAAATTAAGTTCAATATTAGTGAAAGCTATAGGCTGGAGATTTTGACCAATCCTGTTTATTGTGCTTTTGCTGATGATAGTAACATTTATAATAGTAATGGTGGTGATAATGATACCACCTTATATTTGTGCTATTCTTTAGGCATTTATAACTTTAAACAATCTATTATCTTATTTAATCCATATAAACTACTAATTAGCATGAGTATTATTTTCTATTTTTGAAAGATGAGGAAACTAGGCCCAGGTATGCAGAATCTTTTGATCAAAATCATTGTACCATCGATTCTTGGATAAGCGCCAATATGTATTACTGAAACAACTGATTCTGAACATGTGATACTTGTCAAGTCTTGTAACTTCTTCCTGAGTTACAAAGCAATGTTGACTACATTGGAAGAGTCAGTTTTCTCCCCAAAATAATGAAGCCACAAGTTTAATCCCCATCTTATAAATCCACAATGTAACTGATAAATGAGTATCTAAAGTTAAAAACAACCTGTATACTTCTAATTTTTGAAATAAATTTAATGGAAGCAAATACTCTCATAGGAAATATTAGAATCTTAATATTGTGAAATGAGAAAATTAAAGCAGAACAAACAGAATTCTTCAAAATTTTTATTTTCTAGTATGATATCAGAATTCTATTTTAGTGGTTTTCTGTTTCTAATACAAATGCAAAATAGTATTGTCAGATAAATATTGGGGAAGGAAAAGGAGCATGACTTGCTATACAATCTTGAATAGAGTCTATATATTCTTGCTACTTTTATTCCTTATGACCAATATGTATTGATTCATTGCTTCACATCTCATACAACTTTCATCTGTTAAACACACTTAGACTTAGAGCAGTATCTTTCTATTTGGACTACCCAAAAGAAAACTCAATAACACAAAATGGCATATTGAAATCAAAATAAAAAATATAAAGTTATACTGAATCCCAAGATGATAGCATTTTTATTCTAATTCACATGAAGCTGAGAGACACTCAAAATTAACTGACCTCATAACTGTTGTTTTTATTCATTTGTTATAGGATGAGGATCATATATAAGAATAGCATGTTAGTTCAGGTCCATCAATGAAACTCTTTGTGTGCTAACACTTATTAAGTAAATCAACCTCAGTCACCCTCTATCTCTTTATATTCTTATTAAGATGAAGGCAATGATGCCATTTTTCATCAAACATAGATTATGCATACAGGTTAGGTAGAAAGCATAAAAACACGAGAAAATCAGACTGGCAGAGAAAAACGCAGAGACAGAGACAGAAATATAGCAAAATGATCAAAGGACAAAAAAGAAACAAACAGATTCAGAAATTAGGCAGAAAGCCTAATAAAAATAGAAGATTTGTAAAGTATTTTTGTAAGAGTGGAATGAAGAGTAGGCATGTTTAAACATGCAAGGTTTGCTTTCCTATGCAAACAAAAGTCCACAAAAAGAACTTATTGCAGAAACTATTTTTTATGGAGTTTTTTAATGTTGTTTTTTTTTTTTTTTTTTGGGGGGGGAAGGCCAGGGCAAAGACAGTTTCTTTGTAAAAAGCCTATGTCACCATGACTACACTATGTAACCAATTCTTTTAATAGTGTTTTAGCTTGGTTTAAATTATTTACAAATAATTTGTAAACCAACCAGTGTAAACTAAGAGGTTATATTTAACCTGCTTAAATCTATTCAAAGAGCAAGAAAAATCAACAAATTTAATCCACAATTCAGTCAATACTACAAATTGGTTGCTAATAAAGTTGACAAACCAAACTGAAACATATCATTGTATTCTATGAAATGCTGTATGAAAATATTCCGAGAAATGTTTATAAGCTAAATAAAAAAAAGCACTTCAAAAATTTCAAAGTTAGAAAGAAACCATTTGGGGCTGTTGATTCCTGTTCTTAATAAGTTTTCTTTTTTAAATGTGTTTTTTTGTTTTTGTTTTTTTAAAGCAGACTTGTAGCCTGGTGAAGAAAAGGCCTAGAATTCAATACACATACACACATATATACAAATTTGTCTCTGTGTGTGTGTGTGTGTGTGTGTGTGTGTGTGTGTGTGTGTATACAAATATACAAATGTATATAAAATGGCCTTGGTAGTTACAGGGAAGACATACTAGGCAATGATCGTGGCAAAAGTCTCTGTGGTTTCAATGTTGACTAAGGCAGGATTTAAAAAAAAAAAAAAAAAAAGGAGTGGCTTTAAAGTAGTAACAACAAAGAAGAGGATATAGAAGTGAGGAACAAAGAAAGCAGCACAAGTATATTCTTTGGACTCAGAATCCCTTTCAAATTTACAAAGTTCTGGAAACTTTTTTTTTTCCATAGGTGTAAATAGGAGATAATTTTAAATGTCTACTCTTCAAATTTCTCAAGGGCTTTCATGTTTATAGGGTAACAAGATGAAGAAACATGCACTCTAAAAAGAAAACCAAAAACCTATTTCTTTGTAAACTCTTTTATTGGTGATTTGTCCAATGCAGTGAAACAAATGTTATCTTCTCTTCCTCTTTTTCAATTTGACTCAAACCTGTATGGTTTCTGTTAAATATTTTTAGGTCTAGTCAAATTTCTATTTATAAAATAACAGCTGGTTAATTAATATAGGGTTTTTGTTTTTGTCTTTATTTTTATGACAATTCTTTTGTTTCTCTAAGAATAATTAATTATTATAGCTGTAAAATTAATTACATTATATTATTTCTTGCAAAGGAGAAGTATGAAAGTGACTATAGGCTTTTTTATTCAGCCTGCTATGGAAAAGTCTATATATTCTGCTACTTTTATTCCTTGTGACCAATATGTATTGATTCATTGCTTCACATCTCACACAACTCTCATCTGTTAAACACACTTGAAAAACGGAACAAAATTATAGATTAAAACTTCACAATATAGGTATGGCACCTTAAGAAATTTATCAAACTCATTCTCATTTCCGTAAGTTGTGTTTTCAGAAGCAAGTGAGGCATCCCACAAAAACAAGAGATAGAAATAAAATTGCATAGTTAACTATAACTCTTACATTTACCATACATTATATAAGTAAATAAAATGTATACTAGTTTTGTGGGCTATCCCAATTTGAATCAAAACAACCAGATGATAGGTGAAAAATCTGAAAAAATAATCAATATACCTATGCAATCACAAAATAATTTTTTTGCTTCTTGCCATCCCCAAATTGATTAGACCCTGCCAGAAAAGTATAGACCGAAATTTAAAGAAATTTAACCTAGGGCAATAGAAAAAATATCTAAGTATTTTTGAAGACTACATGCTATGGTATAGAATTTATATAATAAAAATCATTGTCGAAATGTAATTACATAATGTAATCCCAAAAATTTTTAAATGAACTCAGAGACAATAAAAAATGTCCAGTAACTATTATGTTTTCCTTTCGATGTCCTAAAAACCAAAAGAAACTAGAAATGACATTTATAAAACATGATTTTTTTTCAGCTCCTTGAGAAAGAATGCAAATTGATGTAGATAATTAGCATAGTCTTCATAACAATAAACATATCAAGACAGGAAAAAAATGGCTCTCTATAAAATGAATGTGATTGGAAATGTCTTGCTTTTGGCACATGAGCAATATTTCCATAACAAAACATCCCACATTACTTGTTTGATGATTGGTATTGCTTGGAACAAATCTGAAGGCATACAAGCTGGGGTAACAAACTCATGAAGCATGTGTTAAGCATTTTCTTACCATCTGTCTCCTTTCATTCATATACACATGTAGACTGATAGATACAGGGAGTCACATTTCATTTACAAACCATCTTAATAAAGTAAGCATAGAAAAATGGCATAGTGAAAAACTCAAAGTTGAGAAAGGTACTATGATTTTCTATGAAGAATATGGCTCATTGTGAAGACCCCAATATTTATTTGCTTAAAAGCTATCTAAATAATAGCATAACTATAATTTTAGGAAGTAATTTTAAAGATAATCTAACCCAATCTTGGACAGTTAGATAATATACAGAATGCCAGTTCTTAAGTCTATTCAAATACTACCTTAGATAAATGCCAGCTGTGTGATTCTCAGGTAAATTAACCTTGTTTGCCTTGATTTCCTCGTCTGTAAAATGGGCTGGAGAAGGAAATAATAAACCAATCCAATGTCTTTGCCAAGAAAATCCCAAAAAGGATCACAAAGGGTCAGACGATACTGTAAATGAACAACAGCAAAAGCCAAACTGCCTCATTTTACAGATAAGATCAAGGGTAGGGAAGATTGTTAGCAATTTCAGAAAGACAACATCAGACTGAGAACTAAAATCCCTATATTTTATATATATCTATGTATATATATATATATACTAAGATCTTACTAAGATTAATTTTTTTAACTTTAAGTTGAAATTCTATTCATAAAGAGGAAAGATGTGCAATGGAACTCTCAAATTTAAATGACATTTTTCTAATAAGATGTCAGTTTAAAATCTCATAATTTAAGAATGAAAGAAACAATGTCATCTATATGATCATGTAGGATAGATAGATTGAGTATTTTTCAACTGATAAAAGTGAACAGGCATGAAATTCCATGAGATCTCACACTGGATCTCAGAGTTATCTTTGGCTATAGACATAGTGGATAGAGAGAGTCTAGTAGAGTTTTTCTATATCTATACAATTAGCCAAGAGAAAATGTTTCCCATCCTGAGTGAAGTTCCAAATTAATCTGTGGAAGGATATCTATAATAATAATGAAATGGGAACTAAAATAAGAAAAACCACAGGCATTTACTAACTTCATAACCCTGGACAGTCATTTAACTTCCTGCATCTCAGTTTCCTGAATTGTAAATTAAAGGGGTAGGAATTGGTAGCCTTTAAATTTATAATCCTGTAATGTTGAGTACTGGTCATACACAAACACACAAATTTTGAATTACATACATATATATATATATACATATATATATATATATATATATATATATATAATCTAAAATGAAGTTCAACAATACTATATGGTGATCAATTCTGATGGACAAGGTCCTCTTCAACAATGAGATGAACCAAATCAATTCCAATAGAACAGTAATGAACTGAACCAGTTACACCCAGCAAAAGAATTCTGGTAGATGATTATGAACCACTATATAGAATTTTCAATCCTTCTATTTTTGTCCGCCTGCATTTTTGATTCCCTTAATAGGCTAATTGTACACTATTTCAAAGTCTGATTCTTTTTGTACAGTAAAATAAGTATGTAGGTATGTATAAATATATTGTATTTAACTTATACTTTAACATATTTAACATGTATTGGTCAACCTTCTATCTGGGAGAAGGGGTTGGGGGAAGGGGTGGAGGGAAAGAAGGGTAAAGTTGGAACAAAAGGTTTTGCAATTGTCAATGCTGAAAAACCACCAATGCACATATCTTGTAAATAAAAAGCTATAATAAAAAAATAAAGTTCAAAACCTAAATAATAATTTCTCTATGGAAGAATTGTTTAAATTTTTCTTCCTAATACATAAGAAAAAAAGTTTTAGATTTAAGGTCTCTGGACCTTATTTTAACTTTTGTTTATAATTTTGCTTCATTTCTTTTAAGAATATTACTGGTGCCCAGACTGTAGCTTTTTTTGCTTTTGAGGTTTTGTTTATAGATAGTTTGTAATTATTCTTTTCTGGGTTTATGTCTGGACCATTCCTGTCATTATAACAGTTTTTGTGATGAGATATTTTTGTTTATTTTCTCATTCTTTCAGCCTACTTAATAACTTCATAGGTTATCTTAGAATTATGTTCTGTATACTCCTGGAGAAAATTTCTGGGCTGGTTTTGTGTCCTCTTGAATCCTACTGCTGTTTTCTCGGTATATAAATGTTATTTTATACTAACTGAGGAAGGGCTCAATTTAGGGATTTACAAGCTTTCATTGTTTTCAAAGTGATCTGATTCAGGATAATTCACTGCCATCCTAACTGAAGCTCTGCATATTCCTGAGATTTAAGTTTAAGCAAGATGTCTGTGGGCTTGCCCTGGTTGGAACTCTAGTAAATTGCTACTGTACCCAACTACTATCAACCAGATGGAGAAAATCTGCTGATTTCTTTTAGTCTTGGAGCTATGGTTATCCTATGGTTATTCCTATGGTTATCGAGCTTCAGACCTCAATGGAAGATGGAACAGAGACCCTAGGCTTAGAATCACAAAATTGCTACTTATTTCTGAATTTGCTCCTGTGTAATAAAAATGTTACCATTCCTTATCCTGTAATGTCACTCTCATCACAGCTCCTCTCTTCAATCTGCCCTAGATTTCTGACCCAGAGCTGGTAGTGAGTATCAAAGCTCTGGCTGGCACCTGTTCCTACAGTCTGAACAAGGTCAGACTCTTTTGTGCTAGATTTAGGACTTTCTCTTCCTTCAACGCATTGGCTTGATTCTCTTTCAGTCTCTGTGGTAGAATTTTCCATAGAGCCTTCTTCATGTCTAGACTGTTTACTGACTTTCATTTGTCTCCCTGAGCTGACCTGAGCTAGAAAAAAAATCAGTTTGCTTTTCTTGAACTGCTCAATAAGGACATGATCTGGAACATTTTGTAAATCTGTATGAAGCAGAAGGGAAAAGCCAGATGTGTTTCTTTCTGCTAGTCTACCTTGTTGGCTCTGATCTCTTGGAATTTAGGATGAAGACTAGCTGTGTCATTTACCACCTGGATAACCTTGGGCAAAGTCAAAATCTCCTTCAGCCTCAATTTCTTTTCTGTAAAATGAGGGGGGTGGATCTTTAAAGTACCTTGAAATTCTAGATCTCTTTCTTTCCTAGAGGCTGCTAGCTGACACAGTAGATAGTGTTCTGGGCCTGCAGTCAGAAAGACTTCAAATTAAGCCTTAAATAATGACTAGCTATATGACCTTCCAGGTAATCACCTTTTTTTCTCTTTCTGTCTCAATTTCCTTAATTGTAAAATGGTGATAACAAAGCTTTCATGAGGATCAAATGAGATAATTGTAAAGTACTTAGCACAGTGACTGGCATATAACAGATGCTCAATAAATACTTATTCTCTTCCATCCATTCCATTCCATCCTTTTTCCTAGCTTTGACACAAGCCCAAATTATCTAAAATAGAATAATTTGTGTGGGAGAGATCAGCAGCTTGCTTCTGGGGCAAGAGATTTTGCTCTCCTTTTTCAAATGGATGTGTAGTTAAAATAGTTGTATCCTTAAAACTACTAGAATGGGATAGTTATCATGCTTAATTTCCAGTGGCATCCAGGGCAAAGTTCTTGGTTCACCCAGATCATAGGTACTGTGTATTAAATTGGGTCAAAGGAGAGATTATTTTTCATCTTCCTTTCATGGCCTTATGGCTTCAATAAATAGGTTTTGGTATTCGGTTGTCTTTCTGAATTCTAGGAGCAGGTAGTAGAGTCCCTGGATCAAAGAGTTTAAACCATGGTGACCTTGGAGCCAAAATTATAGGCTAGTTGTTGCTGTGAGCCCAGCAGGGAAATGCTTAGAAGCCAGTGCATTGGGGCACGAGCCCAGGAAGATTGAAGTGGAAAATTTTGGATTTAGAATTTGGTGGGCCTATTCTGTATAGGAACTGAGTTAAGTTGTGAACCTAATTCTACTCCTTTTCACAGAGACTGATATGTCACAGATGGTAGTATGCCTTTCTCCAGGTTTTTGGAAAGGAATATTTGTATATTTATTTTATTCTTGCTATACTATTTATATAAAAATTTTTTGTTAAAAAAAAGCTAATCTGTTAAATGTTAAACAAACTGGGATAATGAGAACCCTTAAAATTTCGGGAACAATTGTTGGGAGTCAAAGGCAGGAACTGGACTCTTCCCAGATTTCTAAGGGTACCAGATAACACTAAAGAAAGAATAGAAATGTAGCAAATTTTATTCTGAGGCAGTGGGGTTGGGGCTGTCACTGTTAACCCTATGAAAAAAAAGAAAAAGCCCTTCATAGCACCTTAGCATCTTGAAACTATGACCTTGGCAGTCATCTCTCCCCCTAGGACAGACTACATTTAGTTTCTTTGTTTCTTTGTTTGTTTGTTTTTATTTTTAAACTTGAAAGAAGCCACTTGAAAGAAAGTGGTGTGGTAAATAGGCCTTGGTTAATCAGGGAATGTGAAAAGATCTCAGTTATATAATCCCACAAAGGACACCTCTATGCACAAAGCTAGTAAGCTAGAAGGCTCAAGAGCAGGTCTCCTGAGCATGGATCTTCATGCTTCTTTAACTATCCATACTCAGTCTCTGAATAGCCTTGTGGACTCTGTCTAAATTTTGAGAAACATTAAGAGGCATCAATAATCATCAAAATCATCAATTCTGCCTTGTGCTTTAGCTGAATAAAGATTCCCCCCAGTTTAGTTTCTTCTAAGGTTTTCAAAATTACAAAAGTTTCCAAAATATAAATCTCATAATTGCTTACACTGTCTTTACATACACTTTTTTACATAGTATATTTCAATTTTTGCTTTCCTAAATGACCTTAATTGATTCTCTATATTTAGGTTAGACATATTTTGATATATATCCATTAATAAACTTCTCTAAAAATGTTTTCACATAAGAAGTGGAATTAATAATCCTTCAACATGCATTTTTTAGAAGAAAAGTAACCAAAAATTTCAGCATTCTATAAAGCCTACAACTAAGTTGTTACGATAACTGGAAATCTTCCAGTTTTTACTTAAAATAAATCTTTAAGTTGCCAAGCCTTTATTTGCTGGCTTTCATACAGTCCAAGAATAGACCAAGTTATGCACACTCTGCTATTACCCTGATTTCTATTCCTATGTTCCTGCTTGAGAGTTGACTACATATTCTGATGTGGGAAAATATTGCTTCTCCTTTGAAACTAAAGTCTTAAATAAGTCCCAATTTCCAAATGACTCACCAAAACAAAAGTGGCTGGAAAATGGAAGAACCATGCTTTACGCACTCTGTTAATGATACACATCAGATCCAACTAAAACATTCCTAGGCTGGTGGTGACAGTGGTAAACCCAGCTGGGAATCTGATAGTTACTCAGAAAAATTCATGATACAATCTAGAGATGACTTATTCATTCCTCCCAGATACACCACAGTTCAGTGAGAGGATTAAGTTAAATTTCAATTATTCGTGCATTTATGGAATAAAGAATGTCAGCCATATGGAAAGGTCTAGGTCATTGCCCCCTTTCCATATTGTGGTTCATTTTTTTGCTAATCTTCTACTACTTCCAACTGTGTCATCTCTTAGGCAGAGAAGTTCTTCCTATTCTTCTGTACAGCTTCCATCTCTAGGACTGAGGATGGGGGATAAGAAGGTAGAGGGCATGTTCCAGAGGAAGAAGGAAGAATTTTATGAATAATCCTCCCAGAGAGCAACTTTTCCTCTTAGTTCTTTGGCCTATGGCTTCTCTGGAACCCTCAATCTCAAAATAAATAAATAAATAAATAAATAAAAATTAAAAAAAAAAACAAAAACAAACTCAAAGTCACTGTAGCTCTGTTAGGTCCCATTTATGAGTCTACTACAAAGGGGGTATCTCTGACTCACAATAGCAAGAACTGGTTACCTCATCTTTCGGTAAGACTTATGTACTCTTCATTGAGATATGTGTCAACATATGCTGAGGCTGAGGCTTTTGCCCTTAGTTCTTTTGATAAGATGCCAATGAGCATATCCATCCCAATTCAAAGATGGTTTTTTAGAAGCAGCAGTAGGTACAACATTTGCCTTGGAATCAAGAGGAACTGAGACTGACACTCACTAGCTGTGTGACCCTGGGCAAGTCCCTTAATTCTTATCTCCTCCCTTACCTTCCAGGAGAAAATCCTTTTTTTTTCCTTGTTCTTTGGGAATTCCACACTTTTCCTATAAAGTTTATTAAATTCTTTGATCTAAAACCCTATAATATGAGAAATGGCTCTATTAAAATGAATCCAACTCAAGTATTACTTCCTTCAAGAGGGTTTACTGGTTCCTTAATATTTCCTTTCCACTAGACATAACACAGACAAATTATATTTATCTGTGAGCCTATTATATACAACTCAATGGAAGCTACGTTGAAGATAGTGACCATCTCACTTATGAATTTATTTTCCCAATACTTGCCATAGTACATGGCATCTAGAAGGTATTTATGAAATTGATACCGATGAAAAATCTGGGAAAAATACTAAGAAAATACTGACACTTATGTAAGCATATTTTCACTTTTTAACTCCATATTCTTTTATCTTCATTCATATCTGAAAGACAGCCTAATATAGTAAATAACGTTCTGCTTTTGATAATCACTGGTGATTCTGGGCAATTCACTTAACCTCTCACACTATTACTCTAAGATCATCTACTAACCTATATAGGGCAAAAGTCTAGACTTAGAATTTTATTGATATGATGATCTTCTAGTGGAAAGAATTGCCTCTACTTATGTAGGTCCTCACCTTCTCTGTAACATAGAATCTAAGACATTGTCTGGGAGCACTGAGAGGGTTAGTGATTTGTAGTAATACAGCCTATATGGGTCAAGAACAGGAGTATGGGACTCATATTTTCCTGGCTCTAGGGTTATCCTTCCAGGCACTCATCATCATTAATAGGATTCAAACTTTCTTTTCCATGTGTGAAATTTTCTCACAAACAACTGAAGAACAAATTCATCTCTGGTTTCTTAGGCCACTTGGGTATACTTAAAATATACTCTGGCTATCATCTTTATTGGCAGAGGAAGTTCTCACTCTAAGGATACTTATATCCTTATATTGCCTAAACTCTGAATAAAAATTGCATCTTCCCAAAAGTATTTACACTCAAATAGAAATCTGCTTCTTTCATATTATAGCTTGGTCTTAACATGTCAGTTTCCTTAGAATAAACCAATTATGACAAGGGCAGTCATCCAATTCACTGAAGAACTGTGAGAACTAATAATTCTATCTTCAAGAAGTGAAAATACTATTTTAAACTCTGTGGTAAGCCTTCACATTAAAATATGGGAGGGGTACAAATAAAAATTGTGGAAGCTTATAATCTATGAGAAAAGTAGATAAAATTAATTTTTATATAATAACCTATTTTTTAAACCTTGAACTCATTTCACAGTGGGTTTTGTTAGGAACATCTCTTCCAGCTCTTGACTCATGACTCTATGGAGAAATCTCATAGAATGTTGAGCTGAAAGACAATCTAGTTTAGCCAATTATTTTCACAGAGAAGGAAACTGAGATACAGATATGTTAAGTGTCTTCCCTAAGACAATATGGACAATAAGAAGAAAAGACAGGATTTGAAAATAACTAAATTTAGAGTGCAACACTTACCATGTTCAAAGAAGTATATTAGACATGAAAGATTGAGGAAGGAGAAGACTACTTGCTAGAAGCCAGGCTATATATTTCATTCACATTCACGTTCACATATATTTCATTTGATTCTCACAACAACCATATGGGTAGGTTCTACCATCATCCCAATTTTACAGTTGAGGAAAATGATATAGCTAAAGGTTAAATGATTTCCCCAGAGTTTCACAGCTAGTAAGTGTCTGAGACTGAATTTGAACTCAGATCTTCCTGATTCCAGGTCCAGTGTTTTATCCACTATATCAACTTACATTTCATGTAAGCTTTGTTTGGATTTGAGTTTGGGTTACTTAACCCATCTTTTAGTTTCAAAATTGTTGTTCTTCTCTTTGACCTAATTCTTGGCTATGAAAAATAGCTATGGAATTCAGTTTACATTTAGAAAGTTCATATTTAGATATCCAATTTAGAGTACAGTATTTTTTAACATCTGTTTTAAAAGACATTTAAATTCACATACAAATCTCACTGGTGCTGTGCATCCTTCAGGAAAATAGTATACACATCTGTGTCTAGAGATTCACTTGGATAATAGCTTTACTGACAACATACTTAATGTCCTCATCTTGATAGGTTATGTTCAACATGTGACATTCTGAATGACCATGAACTTTCCCACAGTGGTGAGCTCTATCCTTGTAAGATTCCCTTCCTGATTCTGAGCACAGGTTGCAAGTGTGCTCATATGTCATTTTAAATAAAACGTAACTAACTTTTTCTATGTAGCTACTATTTAACTAGGTACCTAGTGCATAGGATAGTAGTCCTCCTTTCAGTTCTTCTTCAAGAAAGATTTGTGATATTTCATTGTGGCACTCATTCCCTAATGTCCTCTGCATTTGTTGAAGGGCCCACATTTGATAAGCAGTAATGACCAACTTAAGTTTCAGATGCTTACTTGCTCACTTTTACATGCAGGTAAACATGTCTGTGCTTTTTTCCCTTCCTTTCCCCCCTGCCATGATTAAATAAATTGGAAATAAACTGTGACAGAGGGAAATAAGTAGCTCTTCATCATATAATAAATTGATAGCAAGTATAGGAAGAACTCTTTGGAGTTTAACTATTGATCACTGGCCCCTTGTGGCTCCCTGAAAGAGATAATTTACTTTTTGTATATGCTACTGTGTTCCACAACTACGTTTTTATTTGCTTTGATTTATTGCCAATCTGGTCCCACACTAACATGGAAAAACAGTAATAAATGAAAATATTCTGACATCCAGGGCTTTACAATGTATGTACTCATTGTGCTGGAAGAAAAGTTTGCAGTTTACATACTCATACAATTTATAGAAATAACTTCATGCTATCCCATATAATATTCATTTAAAACATTTGTCACAATTTTAACCCTTCTACTTTATATTCCTTTTCTCTTCCCTGAAACCTCAGGAAGGACTGACTCATAATAGAACTTAAACCTTTCATACCAGTAACATGAAGTTAACGTTTATATTATTAAACAAAACAAAATCAGTTTTATTTTTATAAATGTCCTTTCCTGACACCTGGGAGAGTCCCTTCATTCTGATCTTTCTCCAAGCACTTCAGAAAACACCCATGGTTGCACATATGCTATATTACATACTTTTAAAAATATACTGGAGTAGTTGGAGAATGACTGTAGCTCTATCTTAGTATTTTGTAAGATTCTTTAAAAATGTATATAGATGTCAGATAGATATATACATATACAAGTATATATACATACATCTTTAAACATATCTAACAATAGAAATGTAACAATTTTATGATATTTTAAATTATTTAATATATTTACTACAAAAAACTTCAGTAAGGAGTCCAGTTAAAAGGGATCTGCTAGATGTTTTAGAGAATACTGATGGACTGGCATCAAGAGAGAAGGATTCTAATTCCAACTCTGCTCCTGAGTATTTAGGATATGAATTCAATAATGAAAAAAGTGCTTAATGACAAGTGGCTTAAATCCAAATGGAGAAATAAATAAGTAAATATAAAAGCATATGCAGAATAAATATAAATAAATATACAGTAGATGGGCAGAGAAAGTACTAGCATATGACGGATCAATAAAGTTCTAAACTCCTGAACTATGTTTTTAAGTAAGAGAGAGATTCTATGTAGCATAGGTGAGAAGAAAGTACATTCCAGGCATAGGGAATAACTAGTTTGAAAGTAAAAAGACAAGAGATGGTGAATCTTGTGTGAGGAAAAGGATTTTCCCAGACAGTTTGCCTAGATCATGGCACAAAAAGGAGAGTAATTTTCACTGATGCTACAAATACACTTTGGGGCAAGGTTTTGAAGGATTTTAAAAAGAAATATGAATATATATTTCTTGTCCTACAGGCAAGAGAGAGTCAATGCAGTTGAATGACATGAGATCTGAACTTAAAGAAAAATGCTGTTTTATGGTAATAGCATTGAGAATGGACTACAATGAGTAGTTAGTAAGCCACTCAAATACTTTAAGGGAGATGTGATGAGGGCTGAAATCAAAGTGGTGGCTGTATGATTGTCAGATGCAAGAGATGTGAAGATAGAAATATCAAGATAGGAAAATCAATGAGATATAAAAAGAGAAGGAACAAAGATAATATTGAGATGACAAACCTGGTAGACTGGAAGGATGGCACTGCCATTGAGAGAAAGAGGGAAATATGTCAGAGGAGTGAGTTTTGGGGTCTTTGGCAAAAATAATAACTTCTATTTGGACAGTATGAGCTTTTGATGAATCTGGGAAACCTATCTGTAAGTGTCTAATAGACAATTTGCAGAAGGAAGAATGAAAATTAGGGGGCAATTCAGTTTGGATATCTGGATTTGCAAAGAGGTGGCAGTAAAATCCATGGAAACTGAAGAGAGAAACTGATGAGAGAGAGGGAAAGAAGGGGGTTGAAAGACAGACATAGAGAGAAAGATATGGGGAAAGAAGGAGGAAAGGAGAGAAAAAGAGGGGAAAGATAAGATGAAAAAGAGATGGGGCTAGGACAGAGTCTACATAAAAAAAATCATAGTTAACACACATTACATGAACTGATAAGGGATGCATAGAGAGAAAAAAGGAGAGTTAAATGACAGTAGTTTCAGAAAGAAAGAAAAAAAAACAGAAGAGACTAAGTATTTAGGAGAAGAATTAGCTAATAAGATCAAACATGGGTTTTGAGTGACAGAACCCATAAATATTTGGATTGTAACAAGTTTCTAGCAGAAGAAAAAAATTTGGAAGAATGTCAGAAAAGGTCTGTTTCAATTGAACATGGGAAGGAAGGGATGGGAGTAGGGAGGCACAGGCAGGGAACCAGGGTGGTTGGCACAGGGAATATACCAGGAGGCTTTAACTACTCTGTTCTGATTAGAAGCCAGTAGATCAGCAAATTAATCATGACATCCAACAGAAATACAAAAAGCAAATAGTGAGCCTTTGAACCCTTCGAAAAACACAGTTCTTGACCACTCCTATCCAGCATAGGAAGGAAGTCAGCAGCACCAACCTAGGGCAGCATAAATCTCCTGTTGCCTATGGTGGAAGCTTGGGACAATATCATCTTTGTCCTAACAGCAGACCTCAACTTTTAAAAAATGAGTAAAAATTAAAAAGAATGACCATAGATAGTGTTTATGGAGAAAGGAACAGACCTCAAACACACAAAAAGGAAATGGTCTCCAGATGGTGCGCCAAAGAATGATATGAGTTGGTCCCCATCTCACAAGACTATCTTGGAAGAATTCAAAATGAATCCTAAAAGAGAGTCAGAAGAAAAATTGGAACATGAAATGAGAATTTTGTAAGAGTGTTTGGAAAAGGCAACACATAAATTATTTGAAGAAAACTCCTTTAAAATAGATTTGATGAAATGGAAAAATCATATAACTCCTTACAAAATAGATTTGAAAAATAAACCGATTCATTGAAAAACAGAATTTGTGAAATGGGGGGGAAAATCCAATGAACAAAATACATCATTTAAAAGTTAGATTGGCCAAATCAAAAAAGAGATGAAAAAGCTAACTGAAGAAAATAATTCATTAAAACTAGAATTAAACTCATGGAAATGAATAACTTAATCAAACTCCAAGAATCAGTCAAACAAAACCAAAAAAAAAAAAAATTAAAAATAGAAGAAAATGTAGAATACCTCATTGGAAAAACAACTAATCTGGAAAATAGATCCAGAAGAAATAATCTAAGAATTATTGGACTACATGAAAATCATGATGGAAAAAAAAAAAAAAAAAAAGACTCAGTCATTATCCATTAAGGGACAGATCAATTCTTTGAGAGCTTTGACAGCTGAGAATCATAACATCTGAAAGAGTTGCAAGGCAGCTTTCACAGTATTGTGAACTGAAAATGAGATAAACTAGAGGCGGGGGAAGATGAGAGAGGTTAGTCAATGCAACAGCCTCTGTCAGAGAGGTAAGAGAACAGCAATTGCCTCTCGGTCTCCTTGTATCATCCTTTCACAAGAGAAAATCCATTCTGGGTTGGATCTCCAGCAGCCACTGTCATAGCAGCCAGGTGACTCCATGTATTCCAATAGCTCTCCAGTATATTCCAACATATGGCACCTGAATGTGGAGTAAGAGTTACAAGAAGAACCAGGACTGTTCATGAGAAGGATCCTTCTAGAGTTAAGGAAGAAGAACCCCTGTAAGACTTTTTTAGTCAGTATAATTAAATGCGGCAACACATCAAAGGGCAGAGCCAGGAGACTGAGGAGAGACTTAAATGCCTGTCTGACTATAGTTCTCTTATCAGTTTGACAGTTTGCCCTGATCAACACCTGCTACCTTCATCCAGAAGTGATAAAACTGCTTGCATTTCTCTGTGTGAGGACCATGCTGTGGGAGGAAAATAAAAGCAAAAAACAAAAAACGGGGAATTGTTAAGGGACAGATCAATTCTCCAAGAGCCTCCCCAGCTGAGAATCATAACATCTGAAGGAGTTGAAAGGTAGCCTTTGCTGACATAGGTGTTGTGGACTGGGAATGAAATAACTTGGAGGCAGAGGGAAAAGGAGAGAGGTCAGACAATCCAACGGCCTCTCAGTCAGAGAGGTCAGAGAACAACAACTGCCTCTCAGTCTCCTTGTATCATCCTCTCACAAGAGGAGATCCATTCTGGGTTGGATCTCCAATAGCCACTGTCAGGTGGCTCCCATGTATTCCATCAACTCTCCCGTGTATTCCAACAATTATCTTTCAGGAAATCATCAAAGAAAACTGTACTGATGTCCTAGAATCAAAGGGTAAAATAGTCATTGAAAGAATTTACCAATTACCTCCTGAAAGAGATCCCAAAATTAAAATCCCAGAGAATATCATAGTTAAAATTCAGAATCAAGGAGATCAAGGAGAAAATATTGCAAACAGCCAGAAGGAAACAATTCAAATATTGAGGAGCCACAACCAGGATTACCCAGAACCTTATAGCTTTCACTTTAAAGGACTGAAAGTCCTGTAATCTGATATTGCAAAAGGCAAAAGAACTTGTATTGCAGGCAAGAATCAACTATAAAGCAAAATTAAACATTATCTTTTAAAGGAAAAGATGGATGCTCAATGAAACAAGTGAATTTAATTTATTTCTGATGAAAACACCAGACATGAACAGAATATTTGGTCTTCAAGTACAGAACTCAAGAGAAACATAAAAAAGGTAAAAGAAAAGAAAAAACAAACTTTCTTTTAAAAGTTAAAAAGTTTACATCCTTATATTGGAAGATATTATGTTTAACTTTTGAAAACTATCTTTGTTATGGGTATATTTAAGGAATGTAGGCATAATTTGATTTTATTATGATGATATGAAAAATAAACTAGAGGTGGAAAGGTAATTGTACTGAAAGAAGAGGAAAACAGAGATAAAATGGGTTAAATTATATCTCATGAACAGGCAAAAAAAAACCCTATTATAATTGAGGGAAAGAAGGGAAAGGGATGAGCATTGTGTGATTCTTACTCTCATCAGATTTGGCTCAAAGAAAGAATATCAGACATATTTAGC
Organism: Sminthopsis crassicaudata; assembly: GCF_048593235.1. Lineage (NCBI taxonomy): Eukaryota > Metazoa > Chordata > Mammalia > Dasyuromorphia > Dasyuridae > Sminthopsis > Sminthopsis crassicaudata. The sequence continues at coordinate 549,640,312 of NC_133617.1, read as the reverse complement.
CTCACACAGAAACTTGCCTTACCTTATAGGAAAGTAAGACTGGAAAAGGGAAAGAAAAGAGAGAGACTAAGAGAGAAGGACAGAAGTAGAAGGGGAAAAGTATAAGAAATGAGGGAAGGACTATAAAAGGGGAAGGCTCTTTGAGAGAGGTAGAAGTTAGAAGCAAAATATTGGAGAGAAGAAAAAGGGGAAAGGAAAGAGAAAAGAACAACTTGGGGAAATCAAGATGGCAGTAAATACAGTTAATAATTTTAACTATGAATGTAAATGGGATAAATTTTCCCATATTACAAAAGTGGACAGCAGACTGCATTAAAAGGCAGACTTATATAACATGTTGTTTAGAAGAAACACATTTAAAGCAGAGTGATATATTCAAAGTAAAGGTCAAAGGTTGGAGCAGAATCTATTATGCTTCAGCTGAAGTAAAACAAACAAACACAATAGCAAGGGTAGTGAATCTGATCTCAGATTAACTAAAAGCAAAAATAGATCTAATTAAAAGAGATAAGGAAAGAAACTACATCTTACTAAATAAAGGGCACCATAGATAATGAAGTAATCTCAAAATTAAATATTTATGCATCAAGTGATATATCATCCAAATTCATGGAAGAGCAATTAAGACAGTTACAAGAAGCAATAGATGACAAAACTATACTAGTGAGGGAACTCAACCTTGCTCTCTCAGAACCAGATAAATTGAACTAGAAAATAAGAAAGAAGTTAAGGAGGTAAGTAGAATTCTAGAAAAATTAGTTATGATAGACCTTTGGAGAAAATTGAATGGAGAGAGAAATGAATATACTTTTTTTTTTTTGATAGCACATGGGACCTATACAAAAATTGACCATATATTAGGGCATAAAATCCTCAAAATCAAATGCAGAAAGAAATAGTAAGTACATTTTTTTCAGATCATAGCAAAATAAAAATTGCATGCAATAAAAGGCCAGGGGAAAATAGACCAAAAATTAATTGGAATCTAAGTAATCTAATCCTAAAGAATGAGTGGTTGAAACAACAAATCATAGACACAATTAATAATTTCATCCAAGATAATGACAATAAGGAGACAACATACAAAAATTTAGGGGATGCAGGCAAAGTAGTTCTTAGGGGGAGTTTATTTCTCTAGATGCTTACTTGCATAAAACAGAGAAAGAGAAGATCGATGATTTGGTCATGCAACTAAAAAAAAACTTAAAAAAAAACTAGAAAAAAAAATAAAAAAAAAACCAACGAAATACTAAAATGTAAAGTAATAAGCTATTGAATTAACACCCCAAAGTGAGAGTTGTTTTTATGAAAAAAAAATAAATTAGATAAACCTTTACTTAATTTCATTAGAAAAAGGAAAGAAGAAAATCAAATTATTAGTATCACAAATGAAAAGGGAGAACTTTCCACCAAACTTTCCACCAATGAAGAGGATAGTAGAGCAATAAGTAGGAATTATTTTGTTCCACTGTAGGGCAATAAATATGATCATCTAAGTGAGATGAAGTGATACTTACAAAAATGTAGATTGTCCAGATTAATAGAAGAGGAAATACATTATTTGAATCGTTCCATTTTAGAAAAACAAATTGAAGAACCTATTAATCAACTCCCTAAAAAAAAAAAAAAATTCCAGGGACAGATGGATTTAAATGTAAATTCTAGAAAACATTTAAAGGATAATTAATTTCAATATTATGCAAATAATTTGGAAAAATGAGGGGAAATTTAGTCCTACCAAATTCCTTTTATGATGCAAATATAATGCTGATACCTAAATCAGGTATGCACAAAACAGAAAGAAAAGAACATTTTATCTAATAAATATTGATTTAAAAATCTTAAATAAAATATTAGCAAAGAGATTACAGCACGTTATCTCCATGATAATACACCATGACCAAGAATTATTTATATCAGGATTGTAGGGCTGGTTCAATATTAGGAAAACTATTGGCATAATTAATTACATCAAGACCCAAACTAACAAAAATCATATGATTATCTCAATAGGTGCAGAAAAAAACATTTGACAAACTCCAATACCTATTTCTATTAAAAACTAGAGAGTATAGGAATAATTGATGTGAGTATCATCTATTTAAAACCATCAACACAGCATCATCAAACACAGCAACTGGAATCATTCCCAATAAGATCAAGGGTAAAACAACGAGGCCTGCTATCACCATTACTATTCAATATTCATTAGTAATATTAGCTTTGTTAATAAGAGAATAACAAGATATTAAAGATCAGGGGAGAAACAAGGTGGTCCACTATCACCATTACTATTCAATATTGCATTAGAAATGTTAACTTTGGCAATAAGAGAATAACAAGACATTAAAGAACATAGAGTAGGTAATGAAACCAAATTATCACTCTTTACAGATGATATGAGGTATACTTAGAGAATCCTAGAGAATCAACTTAAAAGCTAGTAGAAACAATTCATAACTTTAGCAGAGTTGCAGTATAAAAAATAAATTCACATAAATCATCAGCATTTTTATATGTTATCAAAAAGTCTGGCAGGAAGAGATACAAAGAGAAATTCCAGTTAAAATAACTGTAGATAATATAAAATATTTGGGAGTCTACCTGCCAAGGTAAAGGTCAGGATCTATATGAACACAATTACACAGTACTTTCCACACAAATAATCAGATAAAATCAATTAGAAAATATCAAGTACTAATGGGTAAGCCAAGCTAATATAATAAAAATAACAATAGTACCTAAATTTATGTATTCGGTACCAAACCAATTAAACTCCCAAGAAATTATTTTATTGATCTAGAAAAAATAATAGCAAAGTCCATCTGGAAGAAGAAAGGGTCAAGAATTTCAAAAGAATTAATGAAAAAATGCAAATGAAGGTGGTCTACCTGTGCCAAACCTAAAGCTGTATTACAAAGTAACTCTCATCAAAATCATTTGGTACTGGCTAAGAAATAGAGTAGTTGATCAGTGGAATAGGATAGGTTCATAGGACAAAATAGTCATTAAACTCATTTTTGACAAACCCAAAGACTTCATGTTTGCAGATAAAAAGTCATTATTTGACAAAAACTGTTGGGAAAATTGGAAATTAGTGTGGCAGAAACTACACATTAACCCACACCTAACACCATATACAAAAATAAGGTCTAAATTGATTCATAATTTAGACATAAATAGTGATATTAGCAAATGAGAAAAACAAAAGATAGTTTTGCCTCTCAGATCTATGGAGAAGAAAGGAATTTGTGGCCAAAGAACTGGAGTTAAAAAGGTTTTGTACAAACAAAATTAATGTAGATAAGATTAGAAGGGATTAGAAGCAGAACAAGGAGATCATTATACAGGATAACAACAAGACTAGATGTTCAATTCTGATGAATATGGCTCTCTTTAACAATGAAATGATTTAAATCAGTTCTAATGGTCTTTTGATGAAGAGAGCCATCTGCAGGCAGAGACAGCACCATGGGAATTGAGTGTAGATCACAATATAGTATTTTTACTTTTTGTTGCTATTTGTTTGCATTTTTTTCTTTGTCATTTTCCCCTTTTTCGTCTGATTTTACTCGTACAGCATGATCATCATGGAAATATGTATAGAAGAATTTCACATGTTTAACATATATTGGATTGCTTGCCACTTAGGGCAGGGAGTGGAGGAAAATGAGGGAAAAATTTGGAGCACAAGGTTTTGGAAGGGTGAATGTTGAAAATTATGCATGTGTTTTCAAAGTAAAAAGCTTTAATAAAAAAAAAAAGCGTTGAGGAGTTAGAGCAGATAAAGTGGCTTCAGTAAGCCTAGGCAGCTAAATGGCCCAGTGAATAGAGAGCTAGTCCTGACATCAGGAAAATATGAGCTTAAATTTAGCTTAGATATTTACTAGCTGTATGATTCTAAGAAAGTAACTTAATTTCCATCTAATAAATTTTCTCAATTGGAAAAAGAAGGGATCAAATAGCATCAGGGCTATTACAAGGATCAAATGTGATATTTGTAAAGTGCTTAACAGTTATCTGGCCCATAATAGGCATAATATAAAAAACTTATTCCCTCCCCTAAATTATTATTTCTAAAAGTTGTTTGAAAAAGGAAGGTGGAATAATAGAACTCTAGAGCTTGAGGATAGATAAACTTTAGTGAGAGATTTCATTTTGTTTTTAAAGGATGGGGCAACATGGAAAAAAAAAGTGGTAGAGAAGGAGATTGAAAGTAATATGAAAAAAAAAAAAAAACTTGTAGATAAGGAAATACTGAAAAAATATATACAAAAGAGCAATGATTGTGATTATAAGCTATAAACAACTCATGAACTGATGGAGTCAGAATCAATTGTAGAGGGTTGGTTTTGGCAAACAGAGGGACATCTCATTTTCTGAGACTAAGGAAAGAAGAGATTGGATGATGAATTAAGGAGTTAGGAGATGAAGAAGAGAGAAGTTCACATCAGTGTTTCTAATAAAGTATGAGATGAGATCCTCAGATGAAAAAGTTTAAGAGGTATAGGAAGCTTGAGGAGAAAAGACTACTGGATTATTTTCTCTAAAGAGGAAAATAGGAAATAAGATGAGAAATAAGGAAGGGATAATATGATTGACTGATTGAAGTTGGATAACAAATTTATAATGTATCCAATAAGCATATTATTATGACTGTTCAATTCTATTCAACAACAAATGAATAGGAGTAGAATATGTAAATGGTGAAATTAATCCAAAGCTGAGATTTGGTAAGAAATGACTAATTAGCAGAAAATACAGTGGTATATTTGAGAGTATGAGATCTTGTATATGAGAGTATGGAGAGTGTTTGAATTGACTAGAGTAAATATTAGATAGAAAGTAAAGTCAGAGCAGAAATAATGGTCTGAAAAAATAATGAGGAATGGAGGGAGTGCAGGATCTCAATTAGGGTGAAAAAGAGATTGTGTTCAAATAAAGGAAAGTTAAAGTAGATGACTTTCACATGGCACCCAAAATGTAATTGGGGTTGAAGGAAGAAGTAAGTTGTAGAATATGAGTAAATTAAAGATTTGAAAGGTTAGTGAGTTTGAGGGGAAAGAAAGAGGAAAAAGGGGAAAGCAAATACTTTAATGGCATGAAAATTATCCAGGGGCATAAACAGAGTAATTGTAGCCCTTCCTGTTACTAAAAACAGATCTAGTGACATTCTTATTTTCCATCTCTTGAATTAGTCTTACTTTCAATCTTTATTTTCAGTCTTTTCAGTTAAAACTTTGTTTGGTGTTCTGTTTTGCCATTAAAAAAAAATAAATAAAAGAAAGAAAGAAATGGGTGAGGCAAAGCCAAGGTGGCAGAGTAAAAGCAGGAATTTGCCTAATCCCTCTCCCAAACTGCTCCAAATTCCTTTAAATAATGACTCTATACAAATGTTAGAGCAGTAGAACACCCAAAAGACAGAGTAGAACATTTTCCACCTTGAGCAGGGGCACTTAAGGCATTCCCCATCTCCTGACCTTCCTCCCTCAATTTTGCGTTAGAAGGAAGAGAGGAGGAGGAGTGGGAAGGGCAGTGACATCATCAGCACCACCCATGCAGCAGCTTTGTCCACCTTATATGACACAATTACAAAAGGCATTAGTTAAAGCTAAAGAGATAGGACAGGATACATCCGATCTGAGAATAGAAGCATATCACGTAATTGAAGAGTTTGACTCCAAGTCAAGCAAGGAGAAGACACACTCCTTTTAATCTGGAAACTATCAAAGATCTGAAAAAGGCTTGCACTCTTTATGGGTCTACATTGTTTTATGTTAAGATGGTATTAGAGAATTTAGCTTATGAAATTTTAACCCCATAGTGATTGGAAATCTATATCAAAGACATGTTTAGAACCTGGACAAAACATGCTGTGGCTTTCTGAGTATAGTGAACTCTGTAGAATACAATCCCAACGAAATAGGCAACCTGGAGTTAATATACCTGTGATCAACTAACAGGTGTAGGTCTTATCAAAGATTAATTACCCTTTGGCAGCATATGAGCAAATTGCTTCTGCTGCTATCAAAGCATGGCGCACCCTGCTAGAAAGGCATGATGGAGAGGAAGCCTTCATGCAAATAGCACAAGGGCCAAATGAACCCTTTGCTGATTTTGTGGGATGTCTGCAGACAGCTGTCATATGAACTATTGGTGAAAATGTAGCAACAGAAATTATAAGACAACTTGCTAAAGAAAATGCAAATGAGGTTTGCAGAAGAATTATAACAGGACTCCTTTAGAGGAAATTATAAGATACTATGCCTCAGTGGGCACAAATACCTTTTATACCCAGGCTATGATGGAGACTTTTCAAGATCTGAACATGGGAAGACAGGGTCCCTTTTGGCAAGGGACTTCCAGAGACACTAGTTAATGATTTTAATGTGGTAAAGTAGGGCATCTGAAAGTTCAACTTTGGCATAAAAATAGAATGAAAAACAGGTAAGAGAACAAGACCCCAAACCCCATGTCCAAAATGCAACAAAAGCTTCCACTAGGCAGCAGAATGTAGATTGACTACAATCTACAGGGAAATGGGAAGTGGAGCTTGGCTCCAGGGCCCTAGGAAAAATCCACTTGGGACATGATGGTAGCAGATGTTACACCCAGAGAGTCTTTAGAAGTTCAGTACTCAGACATGACCAATCAACTGAGAAGCAACCTGATGGGGGAAAGAGATTGCAATTGGGAAGAATAGAGTTGTATGCAGCTAGAACTATTGAGAGATCCCCTGGAGAGGTTAAATCTGTCCCTGTCCAGCCTATAGATCTTTTGCCTCCAAGCATAGTAGGCTTGACCATTTCACCTGCTGAGAGTGCTTACAAAACAGTGTCCATCCATACACTGATGTGGGAAACGGGGAAGGTGTAGCTAATATCCCAATCACTAATACATGTAGATAATGTGTGACTTATTACCAAGGAGAAGTAGCATTAGGTTTATTTATATACACTCCTGATAGGCAATTTGGTGATATTTATCCAGATTCCTGGAACAGAATCCAGGAATATTCTGGACTACAAGCTGTTATAGCTGATCTTCCTATGCTCACTATCTATGTAAAAGCATACCATTGAAAGGGTGGATAGACAGGGTGCAGATTGTAGTCATTAGAAATGCCAATTGGCCCAGTCATTTCCTAAAGATTATGGAATTTTTCACCTATATGTCTGGTGTAGGAGGAGCAATAGCAACAGAAGTTAGTGCTACCCCTTTGAGATGGACATTTGAAGATGAAACATGAGTTTTTGCTCCTTTTGTAGTTAAAAAAATATCTATCAATCTATGGGGAAGTGACATCTTAAAACAGTTAGCATTACAGTTGAGTACTTCGGCTTTCTAGGCAGGGCTGCTATTGAAGGCCTGCCTGTACTCTCACCTGTTCCCATTCAATGAAAAAATGATACACCACTGTGGATAGAATAGTGGCTCATAGCAAGTGATAAAATTCAGGTCTTATTAGATATAGTACAGGAGCAACTTGACCGAGGACACTTACAATCTTCTCTAAGTCCTTGGAATTCCCCAGTATTTGTTGTAAGAAAGAAATCTGGAAAATGGAGGATATCGAGTGATTTAAGAAAGGTAAATGAACAGATGAAAACTCTGGGAACTCTTCAGCGTGGACTTACATCTCCTACTCAACTGCCTAGAAAATAGCCTCTTTGGGTTATAGACATTAAAGACTGTTTCTATTCTATCCCTCTAGATAAGGAGGATATGAAAAGATTTGCCTTTTCAGTGCCAAGCGTTAATTTAGCTGAGCCTTATAAAAGATATGAATGGACAGTTTTGCCACAGGGAATGAAAAATAGCCCTACTATGTGTTAAATGTATGTTGCTGCTGCCCTTACTCCAGTAAGAAAAGCATTTCCAAAAGTTATGTTGTAACATTACATGGATGATATATTGGGATGTGTACCTGAGGAGCAAATGTTAGAAGCATGTCTACAAAAGACCATATCAACAAATTGCATATAGCTCCAGAGATAATTCAAAGGCATGTTCCTTTTCAGTATTTAGGATATGAAGTCTACCCTAAGGTGCTTACAGTACAAAAAGCTTTCCTTAAGAACAGAGAAGTTGAAAATCTTAAATGACTTTCAGAAATTGATAGGAGATATCTAATGGATTCATCCAGTGTTAAGCTTAACTTCCTATCAATTACAACAATTATATGACATTTTAAGGGGAGACAGTGCTTTAAACATGTCAGCTTACAAATGGAGCTCAAGAGGCTTTGAGAGAAGTTAAACTGGCTTTATTCAATGTGGTTCAGAAACCCTTAGAAATATCAGTTTTTACTACACAAGAGGCACCCACAGCAGTACTTCATCAAGGAGACAGTATGATAGAGTGGGTGACCCTCCCAGCAAAACCAGACAAAAGTCTTACTCCTTACTCAGTGCTTGTGGCTAGAATTTTATTAAAAATCATTAATGAAGTAGCACAATTATCTGGGACTTATTCCAGATAATTATCCCAGATACCTGACAAGATACCCACCTTTTATACCAATGCACAAATTAATATATGCTGTGAAATCATTCCAGAGTGGCAAATTTTATTGGCCACAGCTCCAAATTTTACACATGGGACTTCATTAAGATTACCCAGCTATTATTATAAATAGCAATAGATTTTTGAAGAAAAGGTTTCTAAAGGTTCTCTTAAAGGACCAACTATCTTTACAAATGTATCCAAACATAACATTTGTGCAGCATACTTTCATGACTTAACTATAAAGAGAGTAGTCAAAACTCTTTTCTAGTTCACTCAGCAGAATGAATTATATGCAATCATGCTAGCTCTTAATTATTAGAAATAGAGGAATGTCCCCAACATGTGCCAGTTTATGGAAGAATAAAAGAAAGAAGTGAATAGGAATTTATCAGGATGCGAAGATTTGGAGTAATTATGTTTTCTACTAGTGGAAGAATATGCATTGATGAGATGTTGAATCCATTAATGTATATAACTATTCTTTTAAAATAAGTGGTTTGATTAAGTTTAACAAATTCAACAAGAGAAGCAAGAGAAACTCTATTCACTGTGTCACTTAGCTGCCTCATTATTGAGCTTCAGCTTCTGCTGAAATCATATGTAAGCTTCCCCTTACACATTAAAGATAAAACAATCACAGATGCCATTGAGAGTTAGAGCTTCCAGGAAGAAAGAAGTAATATTGTCTGTGTAATCTCCCATGGTGAAGACTACATTCAGACCAGCGCATTCAGTTCTAGGAAGCTCAAGAAATGCAGTTATAAGGTAGATAAAATTCAAGAGAGAGTAATCGGGATGATGAGGTATCTTGACTCTGTATGTCATTTGAACATTATTTGAAGTACCAGAGATATTAGCCTCAAGAAGAAAAAGATCAGGCAACTCATATAAGGATATAAACAGCTGTCATTTGGAAGAGAGGTAAAAGTTTTTCTGATAGTGTCCAAAGGCAGAACAAGGAAAGATGGTATTATAAAGAGGCAAATATGACTTTATGTAAAGAAGAAATTCCCAACAATCACAGCTATGCAAAAGAGAAATTGATTGCTTTGTTATATAATTGCTTTCCTTTATTGAAAAGGTTATATGACAATTTCTTAGGTCTAGTATAATGGGATTATAGGTTGAATTAGATGACTCTTTGGATACTTCTACCTCTAAAATTTCAAGATTTTGTGAAAAAAAATTTTTTTTGTTCCTTACCTCACCCAGGCTAGAAGTGCATGAACAATGCATGAGCCTGACATCACTGCTGATCAGCATGAGAGCAATCTAGGCCAGTTAACACCTCCTTAGGTGGCCTGAGAGCTTTTTACTTCTGAGAAGTCATCATATTCATGCCAGACTTTATAAAAAGTTCTTCCTCAGCTTAAAATTCCCCTACTCTAGTGACCCAATAGTTTCAGAATTCTAGGTATCAGAATATGTAGGCATGTGTCACATTCAGCCAATATTGATTTTAATAACCTATGGGGGTGGTGGTGGTCAAAGAGAAGTATGTCCCTCTGAAATAGGAATATTAAAAAAATGGACATTTCATGTTAGGATTACTAAGTGAGAACTGAGGTTGTCTGGACAGTGACAAGGTGAGAATTCAGGTTTTCTGGACAATTACAAGGTGAGAACTCAGGTTGACTTGATAGAGGGGGCAAGCTCATTGGCTGGGGTGGTTCTTCCCAGAAGCCCTTGCATTATCCCACGCCCATTCTCTGGGAGAATAAAAGAGAGGACTCTCAGAGAAAGAAGAGGACTCTCTGCATTACATCAGGCCTGACGGGGCTCTCTGCAGGAAGGGAAGTCACTTCTAAGGACAAGAGTTAACAGCAACTGCCTGGAGACAACGGTTCACTACAGGAAGAAGAATCTGACGGAGAGATTTGAGTAGACACAGCAGATCTCTTCCCAGAGAGCGATCCAGCAGCTTCTAGAGACGACAGCTCACTACAATTGGCGTCCACACGTGGGGCAAGGACTTTTGCTTATCCTGACAAGAGGAGCTAGACCAGACCTTCGCAATTTGGTGCCCGAACAGGGACAGACACGGTCCTGATTCCAGTGGAAAAGCTTCCGATCCAGATCTCAGTCTCTCTGACCCAGAACCGTGAGTAACAAGGAAACTTCGTTAAAGATTAAGTGAGCGTGCTAATAGATAAATAAGGAACTTAACTTGTTAAGGGCTAAACCAGGAATCTCTTATAGTGAAATGGGGCAAACACCTTCTGTTCAAGGAAAATGTTTAGAGAGCATCATCAAGGTTATGAAAAGCCAAGGCTTGATTATAATTTTAGAGGAGATTACTGAACTTTTAAGAACTGTGAAGGTCATATGTCCTTCTTTTTCTCTGGAAGAAGAATTGGATCCAGATGAATGGGAATTAGTAGGAAAGCAATTAGGTGAACACTACAATTCCAGGCCAAACTCAATTTCCAAAGATACAATTCATATATACAATGTAATCCAATTGGCTTTAAACAATGTTATTCTAAAGGAAGGGATGAAGGAGCAAAATGGGGAGGTGTCAACTAAACTAGGTGAAAAGGATGAATCAGATAACAATGAAGTTAAGTACAATTCTGAGCAACAGCAACAGGAGCACCTCCCATCTCCTCCCTCAATTAACCCTTCAGGGGTGGAGCAAGAAGGAGGAGAGGAAGAGGCAGAAACACAAACAGAATTGCCTGTGAAGAAGCCTAAGCCTATGACAAGATTAGAAAAAGCATTGGTTAAAGCTAAGAGAGAAGGACAGGATATAAGTGATTTTATACATGCATATCCTGTGATTGAAAATACTGACTCTGTAGGTAAAAAAAGGAGAAGATATGCACCTTTAGATTTGAATAAAATTAAGGATTTGAAAAAAGGTTGTACCCTTTATGGGGCTACATCAGCTTATGTCAAAATGTTACTAGATGGTTTGTCTTATGAAGTCCTAACCCCGAATGATTGGAAATCCATAGCAAGGACATGTCTGGAACCTGGAGAAAATTTATTATGGCTTGCGGAATTTCATGAATTATGTAAAATTCAAGTCAGATGCAATTCGGAAATAGGAGTTAACACACAATTCACTTTTGAGCACTTAGCTGGTGAACGTCAGTATGGAGAGAATTCGGAACAGATTCATTATACCATGACAATATATGAACAAATTGCTAAGGCTGCAATAAAAGCTTGGGGTGTCCTTCCTGGACAGAAAGATCGTGGAGAGGCTTTCACTAAAATACAGCAAGGTCCCAATGAACCTTTTGCAGATTTTGTGGGACGTTTGCAAACTGCTGTCAAAAGAACTATTGGAGAAAATGCAGCTACAGAAATAATGACCAGACATCTGGCTAAGGAAAATGCCAACGAGATTTGCAAAAGAATTATATGGGGATTAGACAAAGATGCTCCTTTAGAGGAGATCATAAGACGCTGTGCTACAGTGGGAACAAATGCTTTTTACACCCGGATAATGATGAACATGGAAAGACAGGGTCCCTCCTGGCAAGGGACTTCTAGAGAAACTCGGCGATGTTTTCAATGTGGAAAAATTGGGCATTTAAGAGCTCAGTGTAGGTATGGAGATACAGTGAGAAGACAGGGTGAAAGAAGACCTAAAACCCCATGTCCAAAATGCAACAGAGGACTCCATTGGGCATCAGAGTGTAGAATAATTCAGGGAAATGGGATGAGGGACCCAGATCCAGGGCCCCAGGCAAAAAAGACTTGGGGCATGATGGCAGCTGATGTTACACCCAAAGAGCCTTTAGAAGGCCAGGACTCTGATTTAATCAAGCAGAAGAAAAGCAATCACATGGCAGAAAGGGATTACCCAATCAGTCAACCAAAAGGCAATCAGATTGCAAAAATGGATTACACTTGGGGAGAATACAGGCCTTTTAAACCAACAGGGCTGTGTCCAGTGCAAACAATTCCAATGTAATTGCCAGATGATGAGAAGAGATTTAGAAAGTGGTAAATAGAAGGTAATTAGATAGGTTAAATGCCTGGGAGAGAGGGTTTGCTTGTATTTCTTCAGCAGGAGAAGGAATCAGATGGGTGCCAACGAGTCATATTCGCCTTGTCCATCAGAGAGAGACAGAAAAAGAGAAAGACCTCAAAATAAAGGAGAAGATCTAAGAAACATTTGACACTGAAAGAGCATGGATAATAAGAAGACTGTTAAAGAACTTTAAAACCAGCAGGAATCATTGGACTTCCTCACACAAGATGAGACTAATGGACAATGGACTTATGGACATTTATAAATTTTCAATTTATGATTGTTATATACTTCTAGAATGTGTTATGTTACTATGTTACTATATGCTTATGTAATTATCTGTAATACTTCCCATGTTTCAAGGTCATTTATGTAATTATCTGTAATACTTCCCATATTGATGGATTTATGTTTCAAAGTCATGACTGTCCTATGTTCTAAATCAAAAGAAAGGGGGAGACACATTTCATATATTTTAATCATTTAACAACTAGAAATGACTTTTATTTTATTTTATTTTTATGTATTGACTCAGTTTTCTATGCATGAGAAATGAGGCTTTCCTCAGAGAAACTTGTCTCAAAACTCTTTTCACTTGAACAGAAGGTGTTATTTATATATAATTGCGAAGGTCTGGTCTAGCTCCTCTTGTCAGGATAAGCAAAAGTCCTTGCCCCACGTGTGGACGCCAATTGTAGTGAGCTGTCGTCTCTAGAAGCTGCTGGATCGCTCTCTGGGAAGAGATCTGCTGTGTCTACTCAAATCTCTCCGTCAGATTCTTCTTCCTGTAGTGAACCGTTGTCTCCAGGCAGTTGCTGTTAACTCTTGTCCTTAGAAGTGACTTCCCTTCCTGCAGAGAGCCCCGTCAGGCCTGATGTAATGCAGAGAGTCCTCTTCTTTCTCTGAGAGTCCTCTCTTTTATTCTCCCAGAGAATGGGCGTGGGATAATGCAAGGGCTTCTGGGAAGAACCACCCCAGCCAATGAGCTTGCCCCCTCTATCAAGTCAACCTGAGTTCTCACCTTGTAATTGTCCAGAAAACCTGAATTCTCACCTTGTCACTGTCCAGACAACCTCAGTTCTCACTTAGTAATCTTAACAATTTCATTTCATGTGAAATGATTTTTATTAGTAGATAATAGTAAATTCTTATATTAAATCATACTCATTCATAATTAATTTATTATATTTTATATTTGGTTATCATGCAATAAATTTAAAATGAAAGTAAAAAATAGAGCAGACTACTATGGACCACCAACAAATGGAGTTGCCAATTACTATTTCAGAAATGATATGAAGAAATATAACTAATGGCCACCAATTGACTTTATTAACTACTTAACCTGCCAATTCCTTTTGGAGACACATGTGAAATCTTTATCCATTATTAACATTCACCATAATAGCAAGAGAAACATTTAAATAGTTGAATCTCAAGACAGTATTTAAACATAGACAGAGAAACAGAAGGATAAAAAGTGAGAAAGAAAGCATGACAGCCAGAAAATATGAGTGAAAAAGGAAAACCAATTTCGCTATCTGGTAAAAAAAAAAAGTCACTTTCAAAACTCTAAATTATTAGAAATGATTGGATATTCTTATAGGTTTTCCTAAACAAAATAATTCCTTTCTTTGAGAAAGATTACACTGGAAGTAACTGTTAATATTTTTTTTTAATCCTGGCAAAGGGAGAAATAAAGATAGGAAATAGTAACTGCAATTAGCTTTTCTTAATCATCAATCAATTGTTAAATATTTTTTCTTTTCTTATTATTTCAATATACTTTTATTTAAAACAGATCACAACACTAAATTCAATCCCATTCTGCTATTATACAAGTTACAAATGCTTGCTTACCAGCTGAGGGGCAATCTTTAAAAGCATATTTGGAAAATGAATAAAAATCTATATAAAACAAATATTCAAATAGTTTCCAAAGGAACACAGATAAGTGTGACATCATCTTTTAGTCCTCCATATTATTACATTTGTGCCAATCCTATTCTTAAAACATTTTAAAAAACATTTAAAAACTCTATCAGGAATTACGTTAATGATCCCCCAAAAATGTTCTAATTCAAGCTAAACTTGCAATTAATGGCTACAAACAGTTTCTATACATTAATACTACCTGAAGTGCAAGTTGTAGAGTGATGTTCCATTCCACTTTCCCAAGCACAAGATAATGGCAAAGTGTTGATATCAAAAATCAACACTTAATGTTAAGATTTTCTGCTGGAAAATCTTAATGTTTGATTTGTTGCATGCATTGCCATGCTGACCCAGACATCACATAGAAAATGGGTCTCTGGAATCCATTGAAAGTAGAAGCAGCAGCAACAGTGTAAGCACCCATGTTTTCAAATAGCATCCAATGTACCATATGCATTTCTGGTAAATCACAGCATTCAACAATTCGATCAAGGCTGTCACATGTTGGTCCTCATATGCTAGAAGAATAATACTTCTCATCTGGTTTGGGTTTCTTTCATAGAATAAGTTTAATATGTCCATGATCAAACAGGATGCAATTAAATGATCCATATGCTCCATTATTTACATAGTACAAAAAGGTTTGGTCATTTGCCTCATATTCATCATCAGAACCTGTCTGTTTCTTTAATAGAAGTTTTTTTGGCAATGATGTTAACTGCAAGCATGAAAAGTGATACAATATCTGCCTGGTTCATCTATGATTCTCACTTCAAAGACACAAGGAAAATACTTGTTCAAGTATTTATTGATTGATTACACTTGAGATCTCTTCAAACTTAAACTTTACATCTTCAGAACCAGGAAAGCCACCAACAATTATCGAGAAGATACATGTTGAAACCAAATTCCAGCCCCATATCAAAGACACTTTGAGCATCAGAAACTGCTTGGACAAAGGCTTCTGGATCAGAACAACTTCCCAAATAAAAACTAACTCCAATAACATGAATATTCAGTTCCTTTGCTCACTCAAGAAATGGCCTAGTAGTTGTGAGAATGGCCCCAAATTTAACACTTAGATGAAAGAGTCAGCAGATATTGGATTAGATATTGGAGTCAGCAGTGGCAATCCTCAAAACAAGTTTTGCCTTTGGATGACCTCTGGCAACTTTCATAAGCTCTATTTCACTATCAAAAGTCATCATTTGTATTGCATTGTTGGCAGCATACTTAATTTGTGACACTTGTTTGAATGGATTTGCATAATTTATTCTCTCTGGAGGCACCCCGAGACTCTGTAATAATTGTATTTCAGTCTTGTTAGCACAATCAAATTCTGTTCCTAGAGTAGTAAGTGTCTTCACTATAGCCTTGCTGTCATTACATTTACAACATAAAAAGGAGTTACTTGAGGAAGAGCATTGTACTATCTCAAAAGTTTCTTTAGGATGTCACCAAGGTCAACAGGCATCTTTATCATTAAAAAAAAAGAATCTTCACTAATTTTCTGGTCCAGAATATCCTTTGCACTAAAGCCTTCATCATGGAAACTAAAGTTAAATTCATCATTACTAAAATTGTTCATGGTTTCTTGGTGTTCCTTTAAACTGCAACAAAATGGAAAACTAAAATACAGGATTTAAAGACAAGCTATTTCCAGCTTTACACTGAAGATGGTTCTCCAGGAGGATAAATTCCTGTTAAATACAAGGTTACAAATGTCCCTTCAGTATAGCCATTGCACTAGACATTCTCTTAAAAGGCATGGACTTAGAGGGTGACCCCATGGAGATGTTCAAGATGAATGGCATTCGATGGCTACGATGTCTTTCCCCCAATTTCCACCCCCATTCAGCCGCCTCCTGGCCAGCTAGAGGAGCCACGCCAAGCCACCCAAGGTGGCACAAGAGCTGGAAGCAGAACAGAAGCTGAAGGGGTCTGACGTGAATAATTATTTTTCTAATAAATTCAGGATGGCTTTTATATTTCTTGTTGTATAATATAATGTTAGCTAATATTATTTACTATAATGTTCTGATGTTTACCTGATGCAACCTGCACAAAACTTGAAGTCTATTTGCTTAAAGAAATTAAAAATCTGAACTGACTTTAGCTTATTATAATTAAAAAAAAAAAAAACCTCCACACAAGCCATCCTGACTTTTGCTTTTGCATAAATATGAGGAACAAAACTGATTTTAGTTTTTAGTTTAATCATTTCTAGACTATACATCATGAAAGTGAATTTTCTGGAAAAAGTCACTGCAGGGGAAGCTAGGTGGCACAGTGGATAGAATATCAGCTCTGAAGTCAGGAGGATCTGAGTTCAAATGTGATCACAGACATTTAAAACTTCCTGGCTGTGTGACCCTGGGCAAGTCACTTAACTTTACCTCAACAACAACAACAAAAAAATATATATATATATATATATATATACACATATGTGTGTGTGTGTGTATATACACACATATATAATAACAATGAATTTTAATACAAAATAAACTTGGACTTTGAATACTTATTTTGGATGAGCAATTCTTATGTATTATCTAAACAGTAATTCTACTAAAATTTGACTAAATGTTTAAAAAATTATATTGAAAAATAAGAAATGATTTTACAAAGACTGCCACATTAAAAATCTAATTTCATTAACTTTAAAACAAAATACATTGTAATTGAACTTTACTATTAATACCATTAAAACTGTCACCCCTCCTACTACCGATAATTATAATTAATTTTTTTTAAAAGACAGAAGGGAGTTTTCAGTTACTTTTACTAATCCTCAGAAAATTCCTATCTTAGATATATAATAAATAAACATAATTATTATTTTGAATTTCCAGTTAAAAAAATGAAATGAGTGAACATGAGAAATGAAAAGTCATTTAGAGAACCAATATAGAAATTAGAAAAAAAGTTACATTTTATAAATTCAAATCCAATGTTTTATCCTTCTCTTCCATATACTCTTTCCCTTTAAGTTTGAAATGTGTTATCAGGAAAAAGAAATCTTATTATCTTCACAAATTTCATGTTTAGATGATTTCAGTGCCATATTTTTGGATATTTACTAATTCTATTTGAAGGGGATTCTGAGTACAAGAAAATTGTGCCTGTGGAATGTAATATGTTGCAATTTCTCCTAAATTGTAAAGGCTGTATAACCTAATGTTGTTGGGTATATTACCTGAGAACCATTCTAAGTAAGTTTGGAGCGTTTCAGTGACAAAATATTGGATACCAGGTGACTCTTTTCTTTAATGTTTTGCCACAACAACAGCATGTTGAATGTTTACTAAGACAGATGGTATTATTTATATCTATTAGTGGAAAAATCTATATTGATGAAATTATAGATATTATGAAGTGTTATTTTAAAAATAATTTGTTTATTCCTATTGGAATTATAGATCCAAATTCCAACTTTCTCTATCTTCTCTTCCCATCATCTTTTTCTGATCATACCCTTCCCTCAACTCACTATTCTCTACATGCAACCACACCATAGAATAGTACAAGTTGTTGCCATGCCCCTTACTGTGGCAAAAGAAAGATAATTTCAAGAATGTTCAGAAAAATTTTCCCATTCCACAACCATTTTTTTTCAGTTATGACTGATTCTTTGTGACTCCATTTGGATTTTTCTTAGCAAAGACAGTGGAGCAGCTTGTCATTTCCTTCTCCACCTAATTTTACAGATGATCAAAGTTAGACAAACAGGATTATATGACTTGTCCAGGGCCACAAAGCTAGTAGATGTTTAAGTTTGAATTTAAACTCAAGTCTTTCTGACTCCAGTTCTGGCACTCTATTTACTGAGCTACCTAACTGCCTTCAGAACCATGTACAAATATAATTCTATCAAAAGCTCTAAGACTAAAGTGAAACTGTTGGTGTTTTTTTGTAGCAAATTTTGCCACTCAGATAATGTTATCATTTATCTTAATTCAGGTAAACTAAACCTTCAATTCTTTAAAACAGTGAATTTAAGAAACAGGTATCTTTTACTTGTGTTAAGAAGTTGATTCTATATCATCCATAGATTGGATCTGTAACTCTTATCTCATTTTTATTGTGTTTCTCACTCTTAACAA
This sequence comes from Sminthopsis crassicaudata, assembly GCF_048593235.1. NCBI lineage: Eukaryota > Metazoa > Chordata > Mammalia > Dasyuromorphia > Dasyuridae > Sminthopsis > Sminthopsis crassicaudata. The sequence continues at coordinate 549,621,778 of NC_133617.1, read as the reverse complement.
GAGAATTAATGACATTAGAGCTATTCTTTATGGTTCTGTGGCTCATGCATGCTATCTTCCTAAAATGGAGTAACATGATTTAGATGGCTTAGTTACCAAGGTGCAGAATTCAGTGAAGTGAATGAATTTATAAGGTTTTCAATGACACATTCACCTTTAAAAGTGATCTGCATTTCTTTCCTTGACAAACTCATTGTCTTCCATTATAAGACTGATTTCTGTTAGATAGTCAAATATAGTGTAAACCTGCCTATCTTGTGATGGCAATGACATGAAGTGAATTTTGACAAGGTTCGTTCTTACCCTTAGAGTCTGCTTATGAGTAAGGAGATAACAAAAAGTTAAATGTGACAACTGACATTTCAATTTTAACTAACTCATACTTGAGTGAGACTAAAAAAATTACAATCATGTATCATCTAACCAGTTAGAAGTCAGGAGAAACAAGCATTTTCTGAAAACAGAACTACTTCTGTAGTGCAAAGAAATACTTCTTTTCTGGGGAGTTAGTTCCTTTTTACAGTGAATGAGACATGAACTTAAAAACCAATTAGTTCTTCAAAACAGAGTTTAAATGTGACATTAAAGTTTCAGAATTAGTGATTAAGTAAACTATCATTATAAAATTATCTCTAATGTATTCTGCTTAAGTTATGATTTTCATAGGTATTATACAATTAAAAACATTATTATATTATGATTATTTCTTTTTCTATTTACATGGTTTACATAAATTACTTTTATTTCTTTCTAATTATACTATTATTACTAAGGTTAAAATTAATTTCACTAGTCTCAGTCAATTCTAGTCTTTCTTAACAGCATTAATTTTTCCATTTCTTTAATGGTGAATAGCTATGATACTATATGCTTATCAGAGCTTTGTAAGAGATTTGTCTCTGTATGGAAACCAATGTCAATGGCATAGAGTCCCCTAAAAAAAGGGAAACTATTTAAACTTCTGTCAAAATGCTTTCAAGCACTCGTAAAAAAGAAATTACAATATATGAATTGTGTTGTATCAACCTTGTTATAACTGAGGTTAAAAAAATTTGCTTTTTAGATGCAAAATGAAACTCAGACTAGAAAATTTGAAGAATACAGTAAATGCCATTTGACAGATATCTAAAGGTTAAAATCTGAATCCGATCTGGAAACTTTTTCAAAGCCAATCTCTGTAATTGAGAATTTAAGCACTTTTCCTTTAGTCAATAACAGATAAACCTTCTATTTAAGATATTATTATATATAATATGAACTACACATACTTGTATTTGATAAATATAATAAATCAGAACAGATTAATCCTATTAGCATATTGATTTTCCTGCTCTATGTGCCATTTTTGTCAGTGAATTTGTATTGGTTAATTTTTACTGAAATAATATACAATAAGAAGAAAATATTTTAATAATTGAGATCTAAGTTCTTGATGGAAAGGTCATTGTGCCAGAAAGGATTTGTTTTGACAGGTCTACTCATTTAACTTTGCATTTTTTCTCAGAAATATCACCAGAAACTTGATTAGAAACCCCACAATGACACACAAGTAATAAAACTGAGGACACATCAATTGGTGACAAATTTCTGAGGTAGTGTATTTTACTGTAAGTTTCAGTGCTGGGAAAAAAGTAAAATCATTTTCCAACTCTCCAGCTACTACAGATAAAGGCAGATGTTTCTATTGCTCTATAGACTGAAATGGCGGTTGCCATATAGTGTTCTACATGAAGATCTCATAATACTTATTTTTGATTATGAAAGATTCCCTGTCTACCTTAGGACCTTCATCAGGGCAGTAGTAGAAACAATGAAAATAAAAATCTGTTTATACATAGAGTCAAAGGGAGACAAAATGAGGAAGAAGCTTAATACTTTTCTTCCCTTTCTCTAATGTGATGTTGTATATAAGAGAGCTGGTCTCCAAGCCAGAACAGGAAAACCTGCACTTAAGTCCTTCTGACATATACTGCTTCCATGATTGTGGATAACTTTCTAAGACTAGAAGATTGCAGAGGTGTTAACCTGTATTGCTGAAAGAAATTCCTTACTAAAGACCCCACTATAGCAATAAAATCACAATTTGGTCCTTTTTCCTATGTCTTTTCTTTTCTCTGTCAAAGCATTCTTCCAAATTCATTAGAATGCTTGGCATGATAAGGAACCAGGAAAATCATTTTCTCAGTGCTGAGAAGTTAGGAAATCCAGAAGAATGTAATTATAGAAATGAGGAGTCAGGAGAAATAGAAAGAAGTCACTAAAGCAAAAATTCTTTGAAAATATATTACTCACAATTACCAGGAAATAATTTTAATTATTCCACTTTTCAATTATGGTACAACTTCTTCTAGATTCCTCATATCATTTTCCATTCCATTCTGGAATTTGATCATTTTATATTTATGTCTGCCAGCATGTTAAAAGACAGACTCTTAAGATTAAAAAAGAGGTACTTTCTGGGATCAGAAAGGAAAACTGAAAATTCATTTAGGGCTTGTGAATTATTCAAATTAAACTATGTAGAGAATATATGTGAGTTATGAAAGTCAATTGAACTCATATGCTGAATTTTTGGTGCAATTATGTGCTAGAAATATCTTATTGATTCAGTAAATTTTTTCCTAGAAAATTTTCAATCCATTGTTATTCTAAGAGTACTACAAATTGTACATTAATAAGATATTTACATAAAACATATAAGGTGTTAATTATTTGCTTCACAAATATACAGTTGATTAATTTTGAACCTGAAAGCATTTCTTCAATAGGCATTATGTTCCAAATTTAGGGGAAGGGGTAGTAGAAAGAAGAGATAGATTTTCAAGCTGAATATCCTCAAAACATATTTTCAATAATCATTTTGTCCAAGTAACTTTTATTAATTTTAGTAGGTTATTTGACTTGAGGTCATGAATTTCATCATTTATTGTTCTTCATTGATTTAAACTGTGAAGCACTGAAAGACATAGAGAAGTTTTTGTTAACAATTTCAGTTATTAATTATTGTCATTATTAAGTTCAACATCTAATATTTATAAAGGGTATAATTTTTTCAAGAAATGTATTAAAATATTTGGGTAATACCCAAATATTGACATAAATATTGATAATGGCCTGTCATATTTTAACTGTTGAACATGAAACTCTTACGTTATTTTCTGCAAAAAAGTTTTCTCAGTACTAGAGTATGTTGCTACATGACATAAAATTTAGGAAAGAATTTTAACTGCAACAAATCATTTTAAACATATCACATTGGAGAAATAAAAGGAGAACACTTAAGGATAAGTTATTTCAGAGTATAATATTACAGGCAGCAAAACTTATTATATATATTTTGGCCATTTTCAGACTAAGTTAAATTATTTCTAGAAATATGACCTTTATAGAAAATTTACTATAATTCTAATAGAGATGCCTTCACATAGCTGAATAATTTCCATAATCATTAATCTAAGTCTCTGTTGCATTGCACATCCTAATTTAATTTTGGCGATTTTTTTCCTAAATTGTTATTAAAAGAAACCTAAGCACATTTTTTCTTTACTATCCTTAGATATCTATATCTAAGATATCTATAGAAATTAGAGCTATCAACATTCCTTTTTTTGTACTTTTTAGAAAGAGTAGGTAGTTTTAGTAATTGTATAGAAAGAAAGATGGCTAACATTTTCTATTATAATGTGCTTTAAAATAAATGAAATGAAGAAAATAAGACAAGTACTATAAAATAAATCCTCAGTAGTTGCTGAATTCTGTAAGGGGGAATTATATCTTCTGAAATTAAACTCTTTGTATTTTTTTAAAAGTTTGGTGAATAGTCACCATTAAAATAGTCACTAATGGTAATGAAAAATACCATTACCAAAAACAGAGCAGGGACTACCACAGTGGGGCAGAAGAATGGAATACAGAGGAAATGCTCACTCCATTAACTGTTCTCATAAACAATTCTGACATTTATCAGAACTTTTTTCTCTCTTTTAGTCTGAGAAGTTAACCTATAACTTGATGTAGTAAGCAGAGGCTGTGCTAGACCCCATAATTGAATATGCTAAAGATAGATTAGGCCAGGGTTATACCAGACACCCCCATTAACTGGCAGTAAACATCATAAATGACTATAAAGGCTGAGGCTTTACCTCTTTATAGAGGACCATAGTGTGAATCAAAATAAGGCCAGGCTTGATCAAACCTTATGTAGTAGATTAAATTCTACATCCAATCAGGCTTTTTATTTTCTTTCCTTTTCCTAGTATCTTACTTTCCCTAAAGTTTCCTCTTTCTTAGGCTCTTTAGTAACTTTATGTCTTTTCCTTCTTTCCTAAATAAAACCTATCTCTGAGCAAAGTATCCATCATTAGTCACTTATATCCAATTTTCAGCAAAGGGAACTGGGTAGAGAATATTTTAATTTCGATATTATTGACCTAAGGAACTTCTAGCAAGGAATTCTCCCTCTACAAATGCAGGTCCATTGGCAAATGGCAACTACTCTACAACCTAAGTTCTTAGGAAAATGTAACATGTTCCTTCTTTCAGGAGTCCTTTATTATTGTTGGTGTTTTGTTGTTTTCATATTATTATTATTATAAGCTGTTATCTCTAGATCTCTAAATATGGCAAAACATTTTAAGTAAACAGAAAATTCCTAAAGTTAATGTTAGTTTAAAGGCACCCATAAGTCAGGAGAAGGGAAGGAAATGGAGAAAGGATAAATTTACCACCAAATATCAATAAACTCAGCAGTGAAAAAACAAAACAAAACAAAAAAAAACCCTCAAAACTTTTTAATTGGGTCAGTAAACTATATGAAACTCTATTCAGGATTATATTCAGTTTGAGGTAACAAATCTATTCATTTGCAATCAGCTGGTGTTAACACCCAGTATCCCTTGCCATTCACTTCTGCTTTCTCTTTATGGAACTAAAAAAAAAAAAAATAACTTCCTCCTTCAAGCAGATTTTTATTTCCCATGATCTTTTAGTCTCTCTTTTTACTTGAGGGGAAAAAAAAGTCCCTTACACTGCCCTCGACAGTAAAAGGCACACTATGAGCTGAGGGATGGATAGTAAATAATATAAAGCCTTTCCAGTTAATGCATATTAAGTAAATACTGCTTTTAGGAATTAAGAATTGTTCCCAACTTTAACTCCATTGCGTTATCAAGAGAAAAGTATATCATGGTAATAAATCTGTGAAATTAAATGAGAACAGTATAACATCATATAGCAAATCTATATACTTGTCAAATAAATTAGGTTTGAACTCTTAAAAATGAGAAATAAAAACATCATTTCTCAAAAGAAATCTTTTTTTTAAATATGTCTTGTCTTTTCTCTACTTATATTCCTAAATCTATCCACCTTAAAGACTTATTCTGATGATGAACACAAGATTCTAATAAGTTGGAAAAGCTACAAGTAAGATTTTGGCAATATATCCACATTTATTAGTGGATTCAATTAATTTGTTGCATGCTACAGTTATATTGGGTTTTAAAATTTTTTCAAGACCAATTTTGTCAGGGAGTAGTAAAATGTCACTTGCATACTGATTCTTGAAAACTCTTCTCTCATTCTCACCTTCTAGATGAAAACCAATACTGAAATAGTAAAGTTAAGTTTAGACATTATTATTTGTAAGCATAAATAGAATTTTCTGCTCATATCAGTATCCATTTAACTATTCATTCTTCTAACCACAAGTGAACTATTTATAAGCATCAAAAAATCCATGGAGAATAAGTGAAATTAAACGCAACAGGAAAATGCTGCATAATAAATTTCCTGACATCCATGGTTTCCAGAAACTAGAAAGTTTATTGAGAAAGGCCAAGGAAATTTTTTTTTTTGTCTGAAAATATGTTAAAAGAAGTAAGTTTTCATTTGCATGCAACTTAAACATGACTTGACCTAAAGTTCGAAGGAAAGGTAAATAGAGGTAAAATCTATCTTGTTGCAATTTTATGGTACAATTCAAATTGTAAGGCTCATCTCCAGAAAACAAGCCAGTTTTAGCTAGCATTTAAAAACTCCAGAGGGTTACTGACTGTATTTCATTTCAGGGTGACCAGGAAGTTTCTCAGACATAGTTGCTCACAAGCACCTATTTTATGCTGTAAATTGATTATCGTTCACTCAGAGTTAATTAGTTTTAAGAAACAATTATTTACTAAAGTGGTATTATGCCAAAAGGTGAAACAAATGTTTCCTAAGTACATACAGAATTCAAGGAAAAGTGGCAGCAGTTTAATGACAAAAGTAACAAAGGTGTAATAGCTCCTGGTGGGATGAAAAGCCTTTGTGACCTCTCTAAAGTCCCATAAAGTTCCCCCTTGAATGTGTGAAGGTCCATGCTGGACTACAAGTGTAGGGACCCTTTTAGAATCCATGTCTGATTTGTCCTCTCTTAGCTACTGAGTCGATACATTGTTTGTTACATGTTTAATTTCCCTAATATCATGGTCTCTAGGCTCACCCCACCCCTTACTCCCTTGCCACATAGGAAGCCTGCAGTCAATAACATTTCACTCCTAAATAATTGTTGGAATGTCTATTGGAATCTTTCCCTCTGACACATACATATAAACAATGTATCCCATGGCTACAAGCACTTCATTCCTTTCCAATTTATTTAACTAGGTGATTTTCATGTAATTTATGCCTTTGGTAGATAGTTGGATCAATCAATTCAAACCATCCGGAAACAGTTAACACCTATCTTCTGACATTGCTTGATTGATTCTACAATTCAATCAAATAAGTGTTTCCAGCTGGTAAAAGAATCACTGCATAAACATCTTGATAGCCACCTTGAGTGGGATGGAAGTATGAAATACTCTCTTACACTAGTAAAAAAATAAATAAATAATGTGGTCAATCATAAATAATAGTCCCTGAATATGCTTTTCTCCTTTTAGTCTATGTGCATTTGAAATTGTAGGTTGTATTTCTAGCGTTCTAAGAGAAATGGTCAGAAACTACTGGGATATGCCAAATCCAACTCCAAATCAGGGACAAAAATGTAACCAGAAATTAACTTTTAGAATTGTTATACTCAATGTGCATTTTTCTTCCTTAGAAGAATTTCCTTATTCATTACCTCTTTTCTCTCTCTGAGAGTATTCCTGATGTGGGTTAAGATTCCTTTCTAATTCCTACCCCCCATGAATTCCAATGGGAGATATCCCGGCTCTCCAAGCCCCTGTCAGATCTGATTTAACCTGGGTTGTTCCAGCCCCCATTCTAATGATCTGCTCAGGTTTCCCAACCCTCACAAACAGTTTCTTCCTTATCTAAAAACCCATTGAATTCTATTCTAATTCTACCTCTGGCTGAAGCTCAAGCCAATAGTCAACCTGGGACTTTACCCATGAGCCCCTTTAGATTATAAAAAAGGGAACCTTGGAGTCCACTCTTTGCAGAAGCCCCAAATATGGCATCCTTACACTAGCCATGTCAAGGGTTCCTGTCCACCGATGCCAGCACTGGCCCTGGTGTTTTTCTACCTTTTAACTTTACTTCCAACCCCATAATAAATTTTTTTTTTATCAATCTAGGTTTTCTGGCCTGTAAATTCCTTTGCAGGGGAATCTGTGCTGCCACTAGAATTCATTTAACTCTGTGTCCTTGAGCTGAATCCTAAGGGGTTGTAGTACTCCTGAACCTGCCACTAGACCTTAATTAAGCCTAATTTCATTTAGATACTCCTTACCTAATTCTCATCATTCCTACTTTTCCCCTATTTGACCTCAAGCTTCAGTAAAGGTATTAAATCTTTAGCACACATAGTTGAGTTAAATTAATTTTCATCTCCCTTTTCATAATATTTCCCAGCTGCATGATTCAATGAAACCTAGAGTTATAAAGTAACTTTGCTACTTAGCATTATCAGGAAACAAGCTAACTAATAGTAGTGTCTTCTGACAGGTTTGCATTAGGACATGTTTGTAAAGGTCCTGTCATCTCTCAATTGTAATCCTTTTCTGGGAGGAGATCTCTATCCTGTAAACTCTTTTCTCTGTGAGCAGTTTTCTTGGGAGCCTCCAGCCAGACTCTCTCCTTCCAGACAGCCGTCCCAACACTGTCCCAGACTCGACTAACTCCAGGCTTAGTTAGTCTCTTTTATCCTCCCAGAGAATGGGCATGTGAGTGATGAGGGTTGGGGTCCCTTTAAGATTCCTAATTGCCCAACCCATGACTGACCTTGATTCACAAATCCTGGTCAAAGGCACCCTTTGAATATCCGGGCCCAGCTCCTCCACTCTCAGCTCAGCTTCCCCCAGCCTTCACCTGAGCTGGGCTAACTGAAAAGCCCGCCAGAACTGGGTATAAAAAGAAACAAGCTGGAACGCCCTCTTGGTAGGAGCCCTCCCAGCCAACATGTGGTATCCTTCCAGCCATGTAAGGGTCCCTGCCCGCCAACGGCCACCTCTGGCCCTGGCGTCTTTCTAACTGAACTTTACTTCCAAATTCCTACAATAAACCTTTTATTTATCAATCTAGGTTTTCGGACCTGTAAATTCATTTTACAGGGGATACTGTGCCTCATGGAATTATCTATGTGCCGAGAAATGGGGTTCTCCCTTTCCTTTCCCTCATTATGAGAACTCAGGGGCTTGTGGGAAAATTACTTCAACCAATGAACTTGCTCCTTTTAAAGGTTGTAAAGGGCTAGAACTGAGCAAATGCACTTGGATAATGGAGCACATGAGACTAATTGCCAATTGGACGGTTCTCTATTAATTTGTTTGAAGGTTGACTCTCCCCAGCTATTCTGTACTGACTTGATTGGTGGGACAAAGAGGGGTAAGTGACATGTGTGAGGGGAGTAGGAGGAGGAAGAGGAAATTGAGGCGCTCTCTCTCCCCCTCTCCCCCTCTCCCCCTCTCCCCCTCTCCCCCTCTCCCCCTCTCTCTCTCTCTTCCCCTCCCCCCTTCTCCCCCTCTCTCTCTCTCTCCCTCTCTCTCTCTCTCTCTCCCTCTCCCCCCCCCTCTCTCTCTCCCTCTCTCTCTCTCTCTTCCTCTCTCTCCCTCTCTCTCCCTCTATCTCCCTATCTCACCCTCTATCTCCCTCTCTTAACCCTCTCTCTCTCCCTCTCCCTCTCTCTCCTTCTCCCTCACCTTTGAGGGAGGAAGGTGTGTGTGTAGATTGCTAGATCTAATCCCTTGACCTTGACCATAAAAGATCAAGAATAAAGACATTTAGTGATCCTGACTCCGGCTGATTTCTGGGAAGACAGAGTTCTAGCATTGTGTAAACTCCTTTTCAGAACTCCTTTTAAAGGTGTAAACTCCTTTAAATATGTAAACTCATCCTCAGAGGTTCAAAGGTGTAAACTCCCCCTAAAGGCTGGAACTAAAGATGTGAATTCTGAGCTACAGAATTGCCCAGACAACCTGAGTTCTCACCTTGTAATCCTAACACAAGTTAATACACACCTGCCAGAGAAATCAGTCTTGATTTTCATTTTCTCTGAAGGACTCTGAATTTAGAATAATTGCTAGGCAGGACTGGGGAGAGGGGAAAGAAAAGCAAGATCAAGGACAATTTAATGAAGTTAACAGCAAAGATTTTAAAGACAAAAAGAGCAAAAGAGTAGCAATCATAACAGCTCAAGACTAGACAATGGTACTAAGAGTCTGGCATTCACATTATCAATATGTGAATAAATAAAACTAAGTAGAACAGAGAGATAATGCATATGCACTGTCAAAAATGCTATAATTATAAAATTAATTAAAAAATTAAAAAAAAAAAAGAACAGAGAGATAAGCAGAGGATCAGTAATGTTGGGGGTGGAGATGCTTGGTTTTTTTTTGTTTTTTGTTTTTTTTTTTTTTTGTTTTGTTTTGTTTTGTTTTGTTTTTCCTGATAAGAGAAAGAGGAGGATCAAAAGAGACAGACTTTGTGAAAAGAGAATTTTAGTACTGCCACAGTATCAGGAGACTTTCTGAAATTAGGTTAGTGTAGGTGATTACTAGTTAATGATAAGAATTTCTCACTCAACTTATTGCAGCTGCTCCCTTTACCTCCCTGCCCAAGATTTATTTGAGTCCTGTAGCTATCTAGTTAATTTCTATTTTGTTAACAAAATTCCACTTGAGATATTAGCTAAATTTCTTTTTATATGCAAATGAGTTTATTATTTTACCTAAAGTAGATCATCCCTACTTCTACTGATGCTTTGATGTGTAAATATTTATTATCTTTCCCCCATGCCCACATAAAATTTTCAATTGTTTTTTAATTGAATAGATCTCAAATAGAATTTTTATTTTCTCTATATTTGCCTTTCAAAACTTTGAACTTTAGCTCCAATTTGGTGTTATAAATATCTTCAGATTTCATTTAACATGACTTTGGAAAGATTTCAATGCATTTAAAAGTTGCAAGAATTATATTCACTTATATGACTTATAAAGAGAGATAAATTTATAATACACAACTTCTTATGAATGGAAGTGTAGTACTAGAAAACAATTATATACTTCTTGGAACATGACTTTAAATAGTGAATTTTGATAATAAGAAAGCTTTTGAGATGACACCCCAAGGCTAAAAAGATGACTGTGCATTTGTGTTGTATGTTTTTAAAGAGATGTTATTTATGACTACTTGCTTAATTACTTGAGCTTTCTATATAGTACTGACTTAAAAAGCATTCTAACTTCAGCATTGTGATTATTTATGTACTGAAAATGTCTGTTCTGGGATCCCTAAGTCCTTCAGGAAGGTCATCAAATTTTATTCCTCAACAGAGGAAATGAAACTCTTGGCCAAGTTTTTTGTTAAACTGTATTTATCACAGAGCTTGTTGATAAAAAACACAAATGAGATATAAAAAGATACTTAAGGAATAAGTAAACCTTGGGGAGCTTTAACCTTGCTTTAAAGCCACATTCATCTTTTGTTTCATCAGTGATTCATACTTCCTTGTTTTCTTTCTGGGAGCTTCATGCAGTTCTCTTTACATGGTTTCCAGTAGCTAGAGTACATTATCTGTTGAAATAGTTATGTGCTTCCTTTCACAAATACTCTGTGAACAATTTTCCCTTCTATTTCCATGGTGTAAGGAAGCTGTGGTACTTTCTCTGCTTGATTTATTTTATACACATCATCATATATACTGCCTCTCTAGAGCTACATCTTATATTTGGCTTCTGCAAAGAACTTCCTCAATCAACTGACTTATAAAGGAGGTGCAGTAGCTCTCCCAACATAATAGCAACAAACAGTGCTGCTACCTGTGGAGCTGGAAGAGACCTGAGCTCCAACTCAGCTTGGCTTAGCTCAACAGAATCCCAAACTACTAGCATAAGAAGCAGAATATTAACTTCCCCAGGGGAGAATTTTAGAAGTAACACTCCTTGGAACAAGCCACTCAAGACTCCATGAAGCAGCTTAGATTCACATTGGGTTTGGAAGAAAAGTGAACAGAATAAAAATAAATTTAGTGCTGTTATGTACTAATTATTCCCTAAATGGCTTTGCCACTGTGTGCAAAATTTGAGAAAAAAAAATCTTATTGAATCCATTTGTACTAGAGATCAGAGGTGGTTTTTGCTTTTGTTCCAAAGCATTATTGGATGAAATCTTAGTAATCATGCAAAACTTGCATAGCTTTCCAACTTGCTTAGCTAGCTCAGACTCCATGATGCTTTCCCCCCCCATTTTTTCAGTGGCACTTCAGAGAAACATGAATATGAATATAAGATGTATTTAGTTCTAAACCAGATCAACCTTATCATTTATCATTAGATCCCTGCACAGCTAGGCAATGCAGAGTTTGGTATTTTATAAAATTTTCTAAAGGAGGTTTAAAAAAATTCTGTCTAATATTAAGGGAAGTACAAAGTATGTGGGAGGGAAGGGGTGAGGAGGAGGGAAAGAGTAACTGATAGACATGGGGGAAAATGATATTGAAATGTCAGACGTGATGGAGTTTTCACTGTGAATGGTTAAACACTGAAAGGCAACATAGTATATAGAAAGGATACTGTGTTTTTTTGGTCTAGATCTATCTGGTTTCAAATTCTCTCTTTTTGTGTAAACTAGTTGTATGACCATGGACAAGTCATTTAATTGTTGCAAGCCTTAGTTTCCCTAATCAGCTAGATGCTTCAGTGGCTGGTGCACTGGCCTTGGATGGAGTCAAGAAGATTCCAGTTAAAATGTAGCCTCAGGCACAGAGAACCTGTGCAATCTTAGTTAAATCAGAAGCTCTTTTTGGTTCAGTTTCCTCAACTAAAATTGGGAGTAACATCAGAACTTACCTCTCAGGGATGTTATGAGACTCAAATGAGACAATATTTTAAAGTATGGTTCCTAGAACATAGTAAGTGCTTAATATAAGCTTCATTCCTTCCTTTCTATCTCAAAAATATAGTAATAATTTAGCCTGCTGGACTGTGAATTTAGAAGTAAAAGAATCTAATTCAGTCTACCAGAAAAGTAAAATAACTTTGCTCAAGGATACATAATCTGAAACATAATCAGAATTCAAATCCAGCCTGACAAGTTCTAGATACAGAATCTCTTTCACTATACCACAGTGCCTCTAAGAAGATCATTATGCCATGCATAATGGTAAATATTACATACATATCACTTCTGACATTGAATATAGAAGTATGCATATATGTATGCACCTCAGATACCAGCAGTGCTGGAGAGTTAGGTGAAAAGGGAATGGGGAAATGTATATTAAGGAAAAAAAAAAAACAAACAAAAAAAAAAAAAACCTTTGCTGACTGAAGGAAATTATCATTGCACTAAATCTTCCAGAAGCCTGTATATCAGTTCTGCAATACAGAAATATTACATATGTGCTCACGTATCACTTATTACTAGTCTCAAGGTGATAGTATCATTTTTATATAACAATTGACATTACTAGGCTAAATCCTTGGAGGAAAGTGTAATTAAAACAAACAAACAAACCAACTTGCACTTAATTCTAACTGCAATTTATGAATTGCAATCCTTAATAGTAACATGGACATTGTAACAATCATTTAATCATGAAGCTGGACTTATTTCAAATAACTCTTAACTCTTGGGGTTGAAAAACCATCTTCAATAGCATTTAGTGTCTGGGTCTATTTGTTAGGTGCGTGTTTAAACTACCATTGAAATGCAAGCACGATTGAATAAGACTGCCACTTCTTAATGAAAATTCCTTTTCTCTCCCCCTTCTTTGCTCTTTTTTAGGTCTTCTCTTACTCTTAATGAAAGGAAATGTTGGCTTATTTCATGAGGACAGCATCTGTGACTTTTGGGGAGAAGCATTAAGGATTATTAGCTCAGCCAGACTTCTCTCTCACTGGTGGGCCTATTTCTACAGATGGGACTTAATTGCTCCTTAAATATGCCTAGCACTTATGTCTTTACAATTTTGCCCAGTAGCCATTTGGCTGGAACTTCTGCTATCTTTTCCATACTTAAAACTCATCAATTATGTTATGAATTTTTTTTTGTTGTTGCTGTTCAGCTATTCTTAGTTGGTCATATGGAAAAAACATAACTCATATTTTGTTACTGAAGTAGTATAGAGGAAGTTCTAAAATGTAGGAACTTAATTTTTTTAAAAAAGAGAAAATGAAAAGACACAAATATTTATAACCAGTTTTAGTTCAGGAAAAGAACAATCTCATTATAAAAATATTAGAAATAAAAAGTCTATTTGAAAGTTTACTGAGGCTATTTCTCATCTAGGGAAAATTTTAAGTTATGAGTTCCATTGTGTCAAGGACAGACCAGTCTTTTCCAGACACTTACCCTCTGACAGCATGAATAAGTCTCAGTGATGGATAGGCAGTTCGCACTTTCAATTTATTCTTAAGGATTAATGCATTAACCCACTCCACATGCTTCTCTCCTCCTTTGACCATGAAAGCAGGGATCCAAAGGACACTGTCATTCAGCATAGATAGTCTATGCACAAATTTTTCTCTGTCACTCTCATTCCGAAAGCCTCCAAATGCTCTTTGTACAACTGATGGATTCATGGTAATAAAATCAGATTTAGTTCCCACATCTGCAGCAAACTCCACCACAGGAGCTAGATTGCACCTGAAGAGGAAGAAATTAATGGACAAATGAAAAATAAATATGAAACATTCACTCATATAAGGGTGTTCATGAAAAGAAGGTCTGGAAATGAACATACAAAACTGTTCCATATCAGGTGAAGAAAAAAAGACCAATGACACTCAACATGATACTACATAGTGCTTTAATAAACCTCAGACACACCATTTACTTTCTCCAAAATCTTAAAGTTGATTAATTGATATTTTAGAAATTAGCTTTTTCAATGAGAATCTATACCCAGAAAATAATTATTCAAATCGTTACTTATTCCATTTTTTGAACTTACTATCCAGTGATACTCTTTGACTCCTACATTAGGAAAAATTTTAATGTCTATCATTTTAGCAATAAGATCTTGAAGCAATAAGTAATTTTTTTATAATTTTAGGAAAATGAGAAACTTGAATTACATGCTATACTGTATTATGCCACTATTCCTTTCCAAGTCAATCAGTTGTGTGATTTATGTAAAATATATTTATAGAAACAATTGTGTGCAACTAGAATTTAAGGAAAAAGAGAAGTTTCATCAAACATTGTTTTCATATTAATCCACAAAGTTCTTCTATAAGCCTAGTGTGGCAGATTTGGAGAAGATGGTAGAAATCAGATAAACTAAAAATATCAAAATTATATATATTGCTTTGAGATTTAAAGTAGCAGGGATTTTTTTAATGACATACACCTTAGGGCATCTTATTTATCAAATACATAAGTTGTGAACCTGGTTTTTGGTTGATAACACTTTCAAGAAAAAGCAAACATCAATATATAATTTGAAAGTATTATTTCAAACAGGAAACTTAAATAACTCTGATCCTGGAACAGAAGCCCTTGGTAGATAAGATTTAAATCAAAGTCAGTTGATTGTGAAATCTAAAATATTTGAAATACTTTTCTTTCAGAAAAAATGCTTAAATAATGTAAAATGTATATATGCTAACTTTAAAATGATGATTGAAATAACACAACTTTCCTTTCCCATTTTTCAAGTATTTCTGCACATTAAGATCTCTAGCTCTTTTTTTTTTTCCTTCTGTATTTCATTGTTAAATATATTCTCAAGACACTCAAGCTTCAATTAGACAATGAGATGTATACTGAACTGGTAAAATATCTCATATGTAATGTGTCTTTTTCAAGTTTATGTTCTCCCATTACTTTTTTTTCAGATTTATATACATAAAAGGTTTCCCATACTTCTTTTCACAACTAAATAACAAAGAGAAGCTAAATAAGCAAAGACATGAAGAAAGGATAAAAATCACTGCATATTATTATTAATTTCCTCCATATATATGTATATATACATATACACTGACATATGTATGTATATATATATATATATGTACATATATATATATATATTTGTCTGTATCTGTTTAAAATGTATAAGTATGTGTGTATGTGTATGTGTATAGTATGACTTCTAACTTCTTTCAGGAAATTTATTCATTGCTCCCTCTAATACCTAACCTTCAGTTTTTTACTACAGCATCAATCTAGCAAAAAGAAAATTACTAAAAAGAATAGTCTACCACTGACAGAGACTGGATATAAAATTATTTAATCAGAAAAAAATGCCAAAGCCTTATTTGTGTTGATTTTTTCGAAGACTTTGAGTATCCACATGATTTTATATATATATATATATATATATATATATATATATATATATATATATATATATATATATATTTATTTATTTATTTATACTTCCATTGAGAAGAAATTAGAAAAACTTATTAATATTCTGGTTAATGTGTACATGTCAGGAAAACATCTCTGATTTCTTTCTGTTTTATGGGAAATTTAGTAATTCCATTTTACAAGATTTCTACTCTAGAAAAACAGTATTTGTATTCCATTTCCTCCATAACTACAGAAAAAAAAATCTATAATACCTAAACTCCCATGTTTTACCATTCATTTTGCCATTAACTCATTTACTTTTTTATCTTCAGAATTATTTCACTCCTTCATATTTAAAAATTCTTTGGATTTTATTTTTATTCATTTGCCTCTCAATGATATGGTTGATTCAATGTGAAATTTCTCAAAAAAGTAAGGAAGGAATGCAGGCATTTAGGACTATGCAATTTTTAATTGATAAGGTTCCATATTGGGAAACATCAAATACATCAATATTTTCTTAAACATAGAAATAACATAACTTAATAAAAAGAGCAATTAATTGTTAATTAGTCTGCCAGGAATTAGCTATCTGACTTAGGCAAGTCATTTTATCACTTTGGTTTAACTTTTTTCATCTTTAAAACGATACCTTGTGATTCAATAACTGAAGATAAATATGACTGAGATTTCACACTATTGAAGTAAGAGTTTAGACATAAAACTGATTTTATTCTCAGACAACATCTAGCATCCATTCTCCTCCACTCCTGCCAACTACCAAAGGCTATTGATCAATTAAGATGGATTATTAAATTCCTACTATATATGTAAAAATACATTTCAAATAGAAATTTTGACAAAGTCTGAATTGTAAGATTTGAATATATAGAGGTATGATATTAAGAAAATAATACCATGGACCAGCTAGGTGGTGCAATGGATAGAGCACCAATCTTGAATTCAGCAATAATAATAATAATAATAATAGCATTAAGAAAATGGTATGAACAATAGCACAATTATAACACATATGATAATAGTGAGGGAGAATTATTATTGTTAGTGTTTATTATTTCAGTATCAAGAAGTTGAAAATTTTTGAATATATTCTTTGAATTTAAATTTAAAGTTACATGAACATATCACCCCTGAATTACTGATTCTGTGGTTGAGTCAAGTTTTTCAGTCATGTTAATAGCTAGTTGACTACCACACAATTAATCAAATCAGTCATTAAGACAGCAAAAATAACTAGACCAGCTGTGCTGCACTCCAGTGGTCTTAGTCAGGTTTATAACAGCAATATGAAAAGCAAGCAAATGAACTGGTATGAGAGACTGTGAGTAGACTTATAATCATAAATTTCTTTTTCTTTTTGTTTCCTTGAGAGACATAACTTGCTAATACTGGTAGTAGAGAGCATATGCCCTAGAAAATTATGTGAAAAAACAAATATGCTTCAAATGTTGCCCTCAATCCCATAAAATTTGAGAAAAGTCTAAAAAATTTTTTTTAATGTCTTATGTCTGCTGGTGAAGGATGCTACGCTTAGAGCAACACTTAGGTCTTTATGTAGGGTTTTATGCCAAACTCTTTACAGTCTAACTATTATTGTGCCTGATATACAAACTACTCTCTTTCACCCTCACCCTCATCATCTCCCTCTCTCTCTTCACATATACATATATAAACATATATATGTATGTATGTACACAAACATGCACATATAAACATATGTTGCATAGTGATTGTGAATTCCCATTTATTCTAAATGATTAAGAGATCTTTTTCTTAGTTGTACAAGCATATCTTGCTCATAATCAAACACAAATAACAATACATTCACTGCTCAGTAAGGCATTAAGTGTTTAGGATTCTGTAAAATATTATTAATATAAATATGGGCAAACTGCTTAATGATAATCTGATCATTGTTTTCCACTTTTGCACACACACACACATGTACACACACACACACACACACACGCGCGCGCGCGCTTTTATTGTTTTGGTAATTAATCCAATTTTGGGAGAGAGGAAAGCTTATTATTCCCAATGAGTTAATATCAATAAAGATCTTCAAACAGAGGAAATGTTTATGTTGTTGATAATGTTATAAAAGGGATTCATGACTTGGTAGAAGTTCGATTAGATGATCTTTAAGGTCCCTCCCAATTCTAATATACTATGAGTCCTTAATAAAATATAATAGCTATTTTCACTGTGATATATTTTTAACTAACAGGAGTAATTAACATTATTTTGATTTTATCTGAAATAAAATATAAATGAATACTTGTCAGTAAGCCCAGGGCTATGAAATTTCTTTCACAGGTTGCTGTGACAGACCTCATACTGGAATAATCAGAAAGATGTAGAGCCCATCTGTTTATCTATTTGTAATGGAAAATGTATTTAGTTTACAACTCACTTTCTGTTTGGATAACAGCAGTCACCCTGATCTGACCCATTGCCAATTTATTGTTTTCTTCTATCCAATTCAGATGCTAATGCTGCTTCTACTACCTTTTTAAAT
Source organism: Sminthopsis crassicaudata (assembly GCF_048593235.1). Lineage (NCBI taxonomy): Eukaryota > Metazoa > Chordata > Mammalia > Dasyuromorphia > Dasyuridae > Sminthopsis > Sminthopsis crassicaudata. Next base: position 549,603,510 of record NC_133617.1, on the reverse strand, counting down.
GTGAAAATTATATAAACAGCTAAGTTTATTAATTTATATAGTCCTAAAACATTTCATAATATTGGTATTCAGTAGAAAAATTAAAGATAAACTTCAAACTAAATATAAGCATTTTTAATTCATAAGAAGAGGCATCACTGCATGGCAGAGAGGAAGCTGGATTTGGAACCTAGAAGACCTAAATTTAGAGGCTTGCCCTTGACAGATTCTGCCTATATGCCATTCTGAAAATCTTTTCATTTGTCCTAATACCATGCCAATGAGAAAGGTAGAGGAGAAAGTATTGATTTTACAACTTAACTAGAGGAATCAGGGAAAGTATAGATGGACTCACTAAGAAGTCAAATAGGAAAGATTTTAAGGGCAAAAAAGGGACCCAAACAATATGTAATACCACTACCAAAGGAATAAGTTAATGGCTATTTCAGATCAATACCAACTTTATTTTCAAATTCTACTCTAGGTAGAAGTTGTTTTTAATAGTTCATTGCTGATTATTTCTAAGTTTAAAAATAATGATTTGGGATTTGATTTTTGTGTAATGTTTTTTTTTTTTTTTCTGTAACATAGTTTTATCCAAAGAACATGTTGCTTAATTAATAAAACTGCCAACTAAGCATTTTTTAAAAGATTTATATTGTTGACATTAATGTGGTCTTAACAAAGGGATTAGAGTAGTCAAAAGAATCACAATTATTCCTGAGGATAAAAATCTCCTGTTGATAGCACAAATATGGTATCAAGAAATACTTCTGATCAAGTTATGCTTAGTTCCTTAAAATCTCTAACAAAAAAAGGATATTTATAGGTTAATTTAAAAACAAAAGGGGAGAGGTAGTGTGATATAGTGGAAAAAGTGTTGGCCTTAGAAACGAGAATAGATTTGAATCCTGGATCCAAAGGAGTCCTGAGTGCCATAGACAAGTCAATTAAATATTTAGCTTTTGCAAGATGAGATAACAATTTTCAAAACTTACACTATTCCTAAACCAGGACTGTCATGAAGAAAGCATTTTAAATAATTTTTTTGTTTTCTCCTAAATTACATGTAAATAAAATTTTGTGATTTCCTTTTGTTTTGGTTTTCAACATTTATTTTTATGAGATTTTTATTTCCATATTTTTCCTCTCTCCTCCCTTCCCTTTCCAAACTTCCCCAAAATGGCAAACAATCTAATATAGGTTATGCACGTGCACTCATATTAAACATGTGAAATCTACAATCTACATGTGCAATCACAATCATGTTGTGAAAGAATTGGAATAAAAGGTGAAAATTACAAGAAAGAAACAAAAAGAAAATGAAAATAATATGCTTTCATCTGCATTGAGAGCCCATCAGTTCTTTCTCTAGAAATAGATAGCATTTTCTATCACACATTTTTTGGTATTGTCTTAGATAATTATATTGCTGAGGATAGTTAAGTTTATCAAAGTTGATCATCACACAATATTCCTGTTACTGTATACAAGGTTCTCCTGGTTCTGCTCACTCACTCAGCATCAGTTCATGCAAATCTTTCTAGGTTTTTTAAAAAATCTATTTGCTTATCATTTCTTTTTTTTTCTGAGACAAGTGAGGTTAAATGACTTGCTCAGGATTACACATTTTGCTCATCATTTTTTATAATACAGTAGCATTCCATTAAATTAGTATACCACAGCTTGTTCAGCCATTCCCCAATTGATGGGCATTCTTTGAATTTCCAATTTTTTGCCAGCAAAAAGCGAGCTGGTATATGCATTTTGGTATATGCCAGGCTTTTCCCCTTTCTCTGAGATACAGAACTAATACTTGTATTGCTATATCAAAGGGCATGCACAGTTTTATAGCCCTTTTTTTTACATAGTTGCAAATTGCTCTGTAGAATGGTTGGGCACACCAATAATGCATTAGTGTTCAATTATTCCACATCCTTGTCAACATTTATCATTTTCTTTTTCTGCTGGATATATTAGCCAATCTGATAGATGTAAAGTGGTACCTCAGAATTGTTTTAATTTGCTTTTCTCTAATCAATATGACTGAGCATTTTAAAAAATATAACTGTAAGTAGCTCAATTTTTTCCTCTGAAAGCTACCTGTTCATATTCTTTGACCATTTATCAGCTGGAAAGTGACTTGTATTTTTATAAATTTGATTCAGTTCTCTACTTTAAATATAAGGCTTGTTTTTTATTTTTTTTAAATCGGAAGCACTGGTTGTAAAAATTGTTTCCCAACTTTCTGTTTTCCTTCTAATTATTGTTGCATTGGTTTGGTCTGTGCAAAACCTTTTTAATTTAATGCAATCAAAACTATATAGTTATCAGTTCATAATGTTCTTTATCTCTTTTTTGGTCATAAATTATTCCCTTTCCCATAGATCTGACTGATAAGTAAGCTATTCTTTGCTCTCCTAATTTGTTTATTGTTATCATCCTTTATGTCTAAGTCATAAACTCCTTTTGATCTTACCTTGGTATTACAGTGTGAGATGTTGGTCTATGCCTAGTTACTACTATACTATTTTCTAGTTTTCTCAACAGTTTTTAAGAAATAGGATAGTACTTGCCCTAGGAGTTGAATCTTTGAATTTATCAAACAACATATTATTATAAGCATTGATTAATGAATCTTGTGCTATTCCATTGATTTACCACTGTATTTCTTAGCCATACCAAATAGTTTTAATGATTGACACTTTATAATATAGTTTTGGATGCAGTAAGTCTAGGCCACCTTCCTTTGCATTTTTTTCATTACATTGCTTGTTATTTTTGAGCTTTTGTTCTATTTTTTTCTAGCTCTATAAAATATTTTTGATAGTTTGGTATGGCACTGAATAAATAAATTGAGGTAGAATTGTCATTATATTTATATTAATTCAGTCTACCTATAAGCAATTACTATTTTTCAAAATAGTGAGATCTGAATTTGTTTCTATGTAAAGTGTTTTGTAATTGTGTTTATATGATTCCTAAGTTTGTCTTGGCAAGTAGACTGAAGAAACATTTCGAAAACCTTAAAGTGGTAAATGTGAGTTATTATTAGAACCAAATGACCTATAAAGACCATTCTGACATTGAGATTCTGTGATTTTATAAAAGGGAGAACAGTAGACATCATGATGACAACAAAAGGGGAGATTGAAAATGATATGGGACTTAGAATAAAGCAGTAAAATAATAATGTGTATCCTTCTATTGATCTAGAGATTTTATGCAGAAAAGAAGAGAGGAAATACAGATAGAAAAGAATAACAATGAATTAATAAACAGGAGACACCTTGATATAGCAGCCTCCCAGAGTTATAGAACTACAAAGTTCATACAAACTTGCCTTTAAAATGCCCTACTTCATCTGTTATGTAGAACAATCCTTTCATTTACAATATTCCAAAATTCATTACAAAGAAATTATTTAAATGATAAATATTAACATGGTCCTTCAGAAATATATAAACTATTTAAATAACATCAAATTTACAATGTGAAAAACAAAACAAAACACTTAGAAGAAAAATGGCAACCATCTTCAAAACCACAAGAAATAATGACCAACTACTAGGTGATACAGTAGATAGAGTGCTGAGTCTAAAGGAAGACTCATTTACTGAGTTCAAATTTATCCTCAGATGTTTACTATTTGTGTGATTCTGTGCATGTCATTAAATATTGTTTGACTCAGTTCCTCATCTGTAAAATTAACTGGACAAGGCAAAGGCAAACCATTTCGATATCTTTTCCCAAGAAAACCATCAATGAGGTCATGAACAGTTGGACATGATTGAACGATAACATTAACAACAACACTATGTTAACACTAATTTTAAAAGAACACCAATTTAATAAGGAACTTATTTAAAAATCAAATAATATAGTTATGTAAGATTTTAAAATTAACTATATTTTGGTTTGTAGAGGGAAAAGAGACTTCCAAATAAGGTACAAAGCATATGATTAGAAAAGATACTGTGTGCTTGGATATGAAACATAGAATTATAAATTGATATTGGATATGCTATGTTGATAATTTTTTTAAAAGGAGACTTAGGAGAGCAGAAAAATGGAGAAAGAACAGAATGAGGAAGATTGAAATTTTTTTAAGTAGGAATAAAGAGAAATGATGAATACAAGAAAAATTACTGTTGTTGGAATACTGCTTGGAATTGAAGTGAGGAGGGGATATGATTAGAATGAAGTAATCTAAGTGTCTACTCCTTAATAAAACAAATCATGAAAATAGTTAAATTATTAGACTGCAGAAGAGAAAAATAACCTATTAAAGGAGTATCAGCTTATATTATGGGGAGGAGAGATTGTTGGGATAGGGGTGGGAACAGACCATTTAATAAAAATAGTATAAATTATCTAGGAAGAATTTAATTATATTAATATTAATTATATTAAATATACTACCCAGGAGAAAAAAAGAGAGAGCTATTTACTGAACTGCTATGGTCAAGACAGTTTGGTGACACTGAAGGACAATACAAAAAAAAAAGCTGAAGACAACATAATTTTTAATAATTCTGTTGAGAAAGTTAGGCATAAGCATGTGAAATGGCAAATAGCAAAAAATATCTCAGAAACAATAGAAGAGCCATCACAAAACAGTATTATTAATTTTCCTATGAATCCTATAGATATTAGTCATTATAAAACTTTAAAAGAACTCAGGCTGATTGATCAGATAAAGCTTTATAATGGAAAAGAAAGTTTAGATGGGTTTTAAAGAAAGGGAAGCTAGAATTTCAACAGATAAAGAGGAGGAGAAGGTCATTCCAGACAGGGGAACTATTACCATGTTGCAATAGTGAAATGCAAGATTTTCAGGGCATAATGAATTTGTAGGTCGTAAGAGCTGACCTATCCTGAAGTGGAGTGGGGTGAGATCATTCTAGAGAGTGAAATTGGCAGTCACCTTTGAATGGTCTTGAATGCCAGATAAGGAATTTTTAACGCTATCCTAAATGCAATAGTGAATCAAGCAAGACTTATGAACAGGAGTGACATAATGAAAGGAATTTTTCGGATATTAATGTGAAAGCACTGTGGAAGATAAAGGGGCAGGGATTAAGGCAAAAAAAAAATCATGTAGAAGATTGGTTATGGCTATACTAGCATTAAGTGTCAAGGCCTGGTATCTGGATGCAGACAATAGAATGCAACAGAAGCAAGAAATTATGAGACATTGGTGACAGCATAAAAAAATTGCTGAGGCAACTTTTAAACATGCCTCGTGTTAATACTGGCCCCTAGGTGGCACAGTGGATAGAGTGAAGAGTTGGAAGTCATAAAGACTCATCTTTCTAGGTTCATTTCTGGCCTCAGACACTTGATGAATGTATGACCTTGGACAAATCCCTTTACTCTGCCTTAGTTTTCTCATTTGTAAAATGAACTGGAGCAAAAAAATGATAAACCACTCCACCCTCTTTGCCATGAAAACTCCTAAGGGGGTCATGAAAAGTCAGACATTGATCAAAAACAATTATAATCATCATTATTTTAAATTATCATTATTTCATTATTATTTTCATTAGTCATTATTCTCTGTCAATTTAATATTATTTGTTATCGTATGGTTATTTTTATTATAATTGTATAAATGTAATGATTTTTATTAATAAATATTTGTATTTTACATTATTGCATGCTTAGGACTAGTTTTGTTTTCTTATAAATTTATAATAAATGATTGATTTTACTTGAATAAAATGCAAGCTAAAAAAGAATTTGCATGATATATATGAATCAAGAGAGAAAAAAGAGGGCAGGAGAAGGAGAGAAAGATGAGGGTAAGAGTAGGGAGAGAGGCAGTTTATTTTCCTTCTTGATCCAATTTTTCTTGTGCAGCAAGATAATTATATAAAATGTATAAATAGATTGAATTTAACATATATTTTAACATATTTGACATATATTGGATTACCTACCATCTAGGCAAAGGAGTGGAGGGAAAAAGGGAAAAATTTGGAATGCAAGGTTTTGCAAGAGTCAATGTTGAAAAATTACTCATGTATATGGTTTGTTAAAAAAATAACTTTAATAAAAAAAGGGAAAAAGAGTAGGGAGAGAGGAAAAGAGAGGAAGAGAAAAACAGAGAGAGAGATTCAGAGAAAGAAAGAGGCAGAAACAGACACAGAGAGATGGAGAGAGAAGGGGAAAGGCACAAGGAAAGAGGGGGAAAGAGAGTGAAAGAGGAACAGAGAGGGAGAGAGGAAGAGAGAGGGGAGAGAGGAAGGAAGGGAAAGGGGAAAGAAGAAGGGGCAAAGGGAGAGAATAAAGGAGAGAAGGTGATTGGGGAATTTTGAGAGAGAGAGAGAGAGAGAGAGAGAGAGAGAGAGAGAGAGAGAGAGAGAGAGAGAGAGAGAGAGAGAGAGAGAGGGAGAGGGAGGGAGGGAGAGAGAGGAGAGGGGAGAGGGGAGAGGGGAGAGGGGAGAGGGGGGAGGGGAGGGGAGAAGGGAGGGGAAGGGAGGGGAGAGGGGAGGGGAGGGGAGAGGGGAGGGGAGGGGAGGGGAGAGGAGAGGAGAGGAGAGAGAGGAGAGGAGAGGGGAGGGGAGAGGAGAGGAGGAGAGAGAGAGAGAGAAAGAAGAAAGTGGAGGGGAAAAGGATTAAGGGAAGAAGGGAGGGATATGGAAGGTATTGGGATAATATACAGATGCAAGAGAAGTTCCCAATTCCTTTTGTTCTATCTAACTTTTTATTTCTGAGGCATTTAAAGAAAGATGACAAGAGGCAAGGAAGTGGTCCAGAAAATGCATCCTGGGATTCTATTGTTGACTTCACTTTCACTACCCAAAGGTTTGTGTAATGTTGCAATGAAATTTTCTTCATGAGGTAATTCAATATGGAATTTATATTCTTTAAAATGATGGTGTGCACTAAAAGGAAAGAAACAACATTCGTGAAATATTATAGCTGATGCTTTAATCAGAGAAGTCAGAAAATTATAGCAAAACAGCAATAATTCTGTCTCTTAGCATGAATTACTATACATGGTGTTAACTTTAATGCATTAATAAGTGTATGTGCAATGTGGTCATTATAGTGACTGGGGGAAATATATCTTTCAGTCTTCTAACCTTTAATGACTATATGAACAATCTGAAGATTACATCAGTATTTATTCAAAATTTAATTTCCTTATTTACAAAAATAAGAAATAAACAAAACAAAACAAAAGATCTGTACTAATAAATTATTTTTCTTTGAAAATTTATCCAAGTTTCCAAGAAACTTGTTCACTTACTTCATGTGATTTGTCACCTGAGTATTGATTCCCAGGTAAATGTGTGGAGGCATGTTCCTTCCAGGATACGGCAAGTAGATGTAGAAAATACATATATAATGGCACTAATCATATATTCAGAAAATATTTTTTAAATGCCTTGGAAATTAGGTGCATATGATTCCTGTATTCCATATTGTCACTGGGTATACTAATAATTACTTCTTATTTACTCTTTGTTCTTCGTTATGAGGATTGGCTGCTTAGTGATATAGTCACAACTTTTCCCCATTACTTCTTAGAATGTCATCCAAATGCTACAGAATAGACTGAAGTGTACACTATGTTTTACATAGAGAAGAGGAAATAAAAAGTATGGTAGTGTTCTTCAGTTCTATAATTTACTGGGTTTATCTTCTATGTCCTACAATATTTAATATTCTATCATAATCAAATTCAATTTTCAAAGATTTTCTTTTCTCTCAATTTCAAAAATGCTTACATTTTGTTTACAACACTGATGATTTCTTTTTCTTTGTCCTTTAAAAAGAAAAATGGAAGGAAATTGATAATCTCAATTATCTTTCCATAAATTCACACTATTTTAAAAATTATTATAAATACCATTAGAAGACCTAGACCCCAAAACTAAGGTATCCCAAATCTGTACTACAATCTGCCCATTACCAAATAAGCATTTAATTAAAGTGGAAAATACCATTGCTGACTTAGCGCATTGGTGAATAACTAATATGGCCCAGACCACTTGGGAAGGATACAAAAACTTAAAAATATTTTTAAAAATTAGTTTTGGCTTTTTTTTTTTACGTCTTGTGACTTTCCATTTAAAAAAGAATTACATAAAGGAAAGATCAATGCAAACAGAACAAAATGATTGTGGCATCTTTCACAGTCTTAAGATATTTTGTTCAAGCCATGGTTGATTTGAAAAGAGAATCATTTCAAGTTGTTGTGATTAAGAAATTTTATTTTCTCACTTAGTTATCCCATGCATTCTCTTTATCCCAGAAGTTACAAATTTGATAAACATTGAAGCATCCTTACAAATCAATTGTTTTAAGGAATCCTAGTGAGTAAGGAATCTTAACTAATTGTTAGCCATGTCTTTTCTGTAACTTTTTGCTGAGAACATGAGAACGTGCTGGTAGTTATCTGATGGAATTCCAAGAAAAACACAAAGAAGTTAGAAGGCTATTCTTTCTTGTGCATTAATCAATTAATCATTGAGTAGTCATTATTGCGTTTTATATATAGTTTTATATTATAGTCATTATTGTGTTTTCCCTAAAAACCTGGCCAGTTCCATAAAAACACACAATCCCCTAAAGGAATATATATATATTCTCTTTGGTGGGTCTCTTGTAATGGAGCATTCTATACTAGGGAGGATGCTATACTTCAAGATATATATATATATATATATATATATATATATATATATATATATATATATATATATATATATATATATATATATATATATATATATATATATATATATATATATATATATATATATATATATATATATATATATATATATATATATAAAAAATGAGAATACTTAACATAATGCCTTTTTTGTTCTCAGCCTATAAAAGTTCCTTAGTGGAAGAGGACTTTGAGGATTTGGGCTAGGAAATCTTGTACATACTTGCCTAGAAATGCTCTCACTTAAGACTCTGAATAGCTGCAACCATCCTCCTCGCCAGATGTTGGTGCTTCCTTTAAATGGTGATATTGTATGCTGTTTTCTTGTTATAGTGGCCACTGTGTTTATTAATTGTGTATTATTTTTGTGCTTTGAATTTCCTCTTCTCTTATGTCCATTTAAATCAAAGTTCTGAGTATTAATAAATCTGTACCAACCCTCTTTAAGATTATACCTGTTGAATGCAAATTCTGAACCCTAATTTATCTTAAAATTGTACAGAAAAATTGTCAAAAGCTTAAGTAATTATCCTTCACATAAAGAATAGAACATGCACATATTTAATATAAAGACAATCAAATTAAGAATCATATCCAAATTGATAATTTGCAGCAAATGATGTCTGGAGGATGTAAAAAAATTAAAATTCACAGCAAATCTTCCATTTGGTAGAAAAGTAAATAGAATTTTTAAGTCTCTTAGTATTTAAAAGTATGAATAATCCATATACTTAAGGACTTAAATGAGATAATTTAATTGCCCTTACCACCATCCCCACTCCAACTTTCAGAACAGAAGGGACAGGAATTGTAAGAATAGGAAGGACATTACTTTTTTGAGTCTCTTGATAGAGGCAAAGAAGAGTAGTATAAGAGCAAATTGAAAAGGCATTGGGATGAAGTTGAAGAAAAATGGTAGCTTGGCCTTTCCTAAGATGAAAAAATAAATTTGCACTATAAAAAACATGTTCACAATATGATGAGATGGGTTAAGAACATGAGACAAAAGCTTCATAATGTATTATTTTATTTTTATTTGATTGAGCCTCTTTGAGTATAGCCACACTCTAAGCAAATATGGTACTTCCAAGGACTACCTCTCTAGAACAAAGGTTATATTGATTCCTGTTGGTATAAAACATCTAGATTGGTAAAATGATATATCCATAGGTAATATCTTAACAATAGTTAAGGGTAAGAATAGTAGGTGGAACTGAGCCCCATGATTTAAGGATTTAAGATACAAAGTCATTTTCATTATATATCAATACCTCTTTCATGAAGAGCTATTTCTTCAAATGAGATTAAAAAAGGAAAAACAATCTGTCAACACTACACACTCACACAAACACATACACACATAAATAGACATACAGAGACAGAGAAAAACAGAGACAGAAAGAGAGAAAGAGACAGAGACAGAAAGAGAGAGAGAAAAAAGAGAGACAGATAGACTGAGAAAAAGAGAGATAGAGAGAGAGAGGGGGGAGAGAGAAACAGGGAGAGAAAGAAATGTGAACATTCAATGTTTGCACACCAAATGCTTTACCTTTCATGAAGAACATAGAGAAAACAAAGAAGAAAATATGAGAATATAGTCCAGGATTAAAAAAAGAGAATTTAGAAAACTTAGACGAGGAAAAAACATAAACATATGATCAAAGTAAATTAACACTTAGAAAAGGAAAACATAAAATAATATTCCTTGAGATACTAGGTGGAGAGTAGAATATTGAACTGAGATTTTTTTTCATGATTCTTATCTGGGAAAGGTTAAAAGAGAGAGGCATGACACAGAAACTCAAAATTTATGAACATTCATGAAACTTGGCTCTAAGGCAAGTAAAAAATGGAAATATATTTTTGTGTGTATATGTGCATGTGAGTTGGAATTAATGAGAAAACATACTGTAGCAAATAAGCTTATTGTAAGCAAAATGAATCTCAGAAACAAACTGCTGAGTCAAATGAGGAAAGGCATTTAAAAATTCACTAGGAAAAATCAATGGAAGAAAATAGAAAAATAACAAAAATTTAAAACAATCTAATTAAATAAAAGAGAATTATAGAAAAACTATGGAAAAAATGCAGGTGGCGTTGCCTTCATTCTAGTAAAAATTTAAAAAATAAAATAATTAACTCTACATAAGAGATAAAGATAAACTAAATTATACATAAATGTACCATTATGGGGCAGCTAGGTGGTGCAGTGGATAGAGCACCAGCCCTGAATCAGGAGGACCCAAGTCCAAAACTGGTCTCAGACACTTAACTATTCTAGCTATGTGTCCCTGGGTAAGTCACTTAACCCCAGTCTCAGAAAAAAAATGTACCATCTTATAATATCATGATTATAAAATAATAATGGCATAATTGATAAATAAATAAATAATCAAGTATCTACTTTGTGCCAGATACTGTGCTAAGAACTCAAAATAGAAAACTGAACCAAAAGAGAGCTCCTGCTCTAAAAAACTCACAATTAAATAGGGAAAACAGAAAATTTGTAAAAGGACATATGAAAAATAGTAATTTATAAGTAAATAAATCATCAAAAAGGAATTGTAAATATTAACTACTATGTGAAAGATTCCTCCAAATAACTAACTAGAACCTAACTGTAAATTAAAGGAACTTTAAAATTTCACCTAAAACCTGATAAATTGGCAAAGGTGATAAACAACTAAAATATGTAATATTGTTTGGATTGCTGAATGAGAAACATAGTTCCAACTATTCTGGAAAACAAATTGAATCATGTGCCTCAAAATATCTAAAATGTGCTTAATCTTTGAGCCAGAGAATCCCCTGTTGGAAATATATTCCCAAGAAGTTAAAGACAGAAAGAAAATAACATATGTTAACAAGATATTCATAGGAAAATTTTTGTATAAACAATAAAGTGGAAGCAAAGAAGATGACTATCAAATGGGAAATACATGTCAATGTATAAATAGATTAACTAATTGGGAATATAAGAATGTTGAGTTGGTCTACCTCTCAGATCTGTGGAGAAAGAAGGAATTTGTGGCCAAAGAAGAACTAGAGTATATCTTAGAATGCAAAATGGATAAATTGGATTATATTAAGTTAAAAAGTTTTCATACCAACAAACCAATGGTTTAGATTAGAGGTAAAGCAGAAAACTAGGAAAATAATTTTACATTTAAGGGTCCTGATAAAGACCTCATTTCTAAAATATATAGAGAATTGACTCAAATTTATAAGAATATAATCCATTTTTCAAATGATCAATGATCAAAGGATATTAAGAGACAAATTTTAGATAAATAAATTAAATGATTTATAGTAATATAAAAATGGCTAAGATGACAGGAAAAGATAATGATAAATTTTGAAGGGGATGTGGGAAACTGGGATACTAATATATTGTTGGTGGAACTGTGAACTGATCCATCCATTCTGAATTACAATTTGGAACTATGCCCAAAGGGCTATGAAACTGTGCATACCCTTTGATCCAGTAGTGTTTCTACTGGGCTTATATCCAAAGAGATCATAAAAAAGGGAGACCCATATGTGCAAAAATACTTGTATTAGTCCTTTTTTGTAGTGGCAAGAAACTAGAAACTGAAAGGATTCCCATCAGTTGGAGAATGGCTGAATAAGTTATGATATATAAATGTTATGGAATATTATTGTTCTATAAGAAATGATCAGCAGAATGATTTCAGAAAGGCCTGGAGAGACTGACATGAACTGATCCTAAGTGAGTAGAACCACGAGAACACTGTTCACAGCAACAACAAAATTATGTGAGAATCAGCTGTGATGGATGTGGATCTTTTTTAACAGCAAGGTGATTCAGAGCAGTTTCAATGAATTTGTGATGAAGAGAACCATTTATCTGCACCGAGAAAGAGTAATGTGGGGACTAAATATGGATCATAATATAGTATTTTCATCTTTTTTCTTATTATCTGTTTGCTTTTTTTCTCATTTTTTCCATTTTTTTTGATCTAATTTTTCTTGTGCAGCATGATAATTGTAGAAAATATGTATAGAAGAATTTCATATGTTTAACTTATATTGGATTACTTGCCTTCTAAGGGAAGAGGTGGGGAGAAGGGAGGGAGAAAAAATTTTGTAACAAAATTTTGCAAGAGTGAATACGGAAAACTATCTACTCATATATTTTTAATATAAAAAGCTTTAAATTAAAAAAAAAAAGATTGTTAAGTTAGAAGGAATAATTGGGTCCAGCTCATTCAAGTCTCACATATAAGAAATTCCTATATACCGGAAGGGTGGTCACAAAAACCCTGCTTGAAAACTTCTCATAATAGGAAACCTTCTACCATATTCTAAAGATGTTCCTTCCATATTTGAAAAATTCTTAAATCTTTGATTTGTTTTCAGACAAACTTATCATCCCACAGCACTATTATATTGGTAATTTTTTATTTTTTTGGATGAATTATAAAAATTTACATATCCTCTTAAATTTTATCTCATTAGATTAAGCCTAATATTCTAGCCAATCAAAATCTCTTCAAATCCTAAATGCAATCCAACATGGTATTAGAGGCAATCAAATGGCTAAATAAAATAAAAAAAATTGCTAGGCCTGGAGCGAGAAAACTGTGAATTCAAATTCTGCTTCTGACACTTATGTATTGTGTGATATTGGGAAAATCACTGTAGTCTCTTGCAATGTCAATTTCTCCAACTATAAGAACACAATAATACTATCAACCTCCCAGCATGGTTGTAAGGATTAAATGTCATATTTGTAACACTTAGCACAGTGCCTAGCACATAATTGGTAATTAATAAATACTTATTTTCTTTTTTCATTCTTTATCCATCCTAATTTGTGTCATCTTTACACTTAATGAATATGCCACTTATTCCTTAATTCCAGTAATTTATAAAATTATTAAAAGAGTGCAAGCCATATATAGATCCCTGAGGTTATTCCATTGGAGTCCTCCCATAAAATAGATATTAATTATTACTATTTAATTAAATTATATATATATATCATAAAGGAATATTGAGGAATAGCATGAGATACTTTATTGTACATTTTCCTAAAATTTAGGAAAATTACTTATATAAGTCTTATCAGTCAAGACTATATGTTCAAATACTAAAACTTATATATATGCCAAATAATAAGAACATGTAAATCATCGGAAAAAACCCTGATATTGGGGAAAAAATGAAGGCAAAAAGGAAAAGGGGAAAGCAGAGGATGAGATGAATAGACAATTTCATGGAAATAATAAACATGAATTTGGACAGACATTGTGGAGAATAGAAGAGTCTGGCATACTATCGTCCATGGAGTCACAAAGAGTCAGAAATGATTTCAACAAGAACAACAAACAACAAAAACTACTTTAGAAACTATCCCCTCCAAAAGGAAATAATGTTCTTGATGAAGTAATCTTTCTCATCCTTATTTCTTTTGTGAGAGTTTCCCTATGAATCAAAGACAAGCTCACTGGCTTTCTTTTTGTTAAAAGTTCTCTTTCCTTCTTTTGAAGGAAAGATAGCAGCTAGGTGATATAGAGAATAGAGCATCAGCCCAGAAGCCAATAGGATCTAAATTCAAATCTTCCCTCAGACACTTAGTACTTCCTATCTGTATGACCCTAGGCAAATCACTTAATCCCAATTGCTTGAGGGAAAAAAAAAAAAAAAGTAATGGTACACAAGTAATAAGGGTTAAAGATTGAATACTTTATGTGTGCACACTTACCACTTTTTTACTTCTAAATGCTTTCAGCTTTATAACAATAAATCTTTAATTCCTTGTCTACTATAGTTTTTTAAAGATTTAAAAATAATTGTTAAGTTTTATAAACTTTACTGTCCAGGATAATATTTCTAGAATTTGAAAGAGTTTCATCTTCTCTCCCAGGGGAAAAAAAAAGTTCACCCTGTACTACAGCATGTACACACACATCCATAGACACATGTATGTGTATACATATACATATGCATATATGTGTGTATATAATGGATGTACACATATATTAATTAATATATTTGTAATATATACACATAGCATATATGCATACACACACGAACACACGTATATATAATATATATATATATATACTTTTATATATATATATATATACTCACATATGCATACATTTTTCTTTTTGGTATAAGAGTAATCTTTTGCCTTCTAAATCCCATAGAATACAAATGGTTAAAAATATATGTTTTTGAAGTCAGGATCTGGGTTTGACTCATTAGCTTTGCTACCTAAATGACAAGGGAAAGTCATTTTGTCACACTGGCCTTCAGTGTTGTCCACTGTAAAGGGATGGAAGTTATATGGAATGTCTTTGGTCCCTTCTAAATCTTAAATCCTTTGACTTTATTGCACAGTAATTTTTATTGCTCTTTACATTTGTGGGTTTGTATGTTTTGGAAGTTTTTGGTTTTGGTTATTCTTTTAAAGTACTCAAAATAGTTTATTCTATCTTATTATTATTATTATTATTATTATTAAATAATATTTATTATTATTGTATATTATTATTATTCTATTCTATCAAAATTTATTTTACAATTTAAATTTAAAATCTGTAATATTCCCACACCAATACAATAAATATGACATTAGTATCATCTCTTTAGAACTACAAGTGGCCAACTTGATTCTCCTGCATATGAAAATTGAAATCCAGTGATGTAAGCAAGTTCCTTGCTCAGGGTCATAAAAGTCCCACAGAAGAGATTTACGGGGGCGGAGCCAAGATGGCGGAGAAGAAACACACTACTCAGTGAACGTCCTCACTCCCTCACAACCAATTAGATAAATTAAGTCTCAAAATTAGCTCAGGACTGATAGATACCACAAGGACTGGAAGCACGACTTACCAGCTGAAGAGAATCTGGAGTTTCAACAGGAGAGGTCAGTTCTCAGGGGAGGAATAAGAAAGACCAGCACAGACGGTGGGGTAGGGGCACACTGCGCCCATTGCGCTGGGAGGGGCTCTGGGATCAGAGAAGCCACTGAGGTAAAGGAATCTGGCACAGGCTGTTAGCTCTTCTCTGCTAATTATTTAGCAGTTCAGAAGAGAAAGCCAAAATATTTTAAAACTCAGATTAGATTTCCCCCCCCCCCACCCTGGGGCAGACTAGGCACCAGGGGGTGTGGCCTCAGCTACCTCCTGAGAATAGTTAAGAGACTGACAAGTGGGTGGATACGGCCCAAGGCAACACACACGGCCTAGCTTAGCTGGAGGGAGTGGAACTCAGCTCCAGGAAGTCCCAGAGAAGCGGAACCTTTGAACTGGGGACCGCGGTTTCTGGCAGACACTTCCAGTTTGAGCGCAGGGGCTTCTCACGTCACCTGCTGCAGACGTCCACTCCCCACCCGGACACATAGGCTGAGCTTCTTGCTGTCTTCACTATTCTACGCCCTCAAAGCACAGCAGTGCTAATCACCTCTGAGGCACTTCCAGGGAGGGGGTGGGGAACTCTCTCCCAGAGCTCTCTCTTAGCGCGGGCGCAGGGGCCGCTGCATCCATCCGGTCTGGGAGGAAGCTGGTAAAGAAGTAAATAATTTCCTACCCCAGGGACAGACCCCAAAACATTTTTTAAGTATGAGCAAAAAAGCTAGAAAAACTATAGATTCCTTCTATACAGAGAAAGAGCGGGTATCCAACCCCGAGGAAGTTAACAGCAAAGATTCAGAAGATAACAACCTAAAGGGGAACGATTCCTGCCCCCCATCACATAACTCTCTCCTAGAAGAAGCTCTTAAGAAATTGAGGGAGATTGAAGAAAAATGGGGCAAGGAAAGGGAAGTTATGATAGAAAATAACAACGTCCTGAAATTGGAGTTGGAAAAAATAAAGAATTCACAGGAGATGCAGGGAAACAAAATTAGTGAATTAGAAAAGGTTAAAAAAACACAGGAAAGTAGGATTTCTGAATTGGAAAAGATAAAAAAGTCTCAAGAAAATAGAATTTCTGAATTGGAAAAAGAAAATAATTCTCAAAAAAAAAAAATTAGGGAAATGGAAAAAAATTCAATAGAGCAAAATAATTCATTTAAAAACGAAATTGGGCATTTACAAAAAGAACTAAAAACTGTGAAAGAAGAAAATAACTCCTTAAAAGTCAGGATGGAACAAATAGAAATGAATGATTCACAGAGAACCCAAGAATCAGTCAAACAAAACAAAAAAAATGAGAAGCTGGAGAACAACGTCAAATACTTACTGGGAAAATCTATAGACCTGGAAAATAGATCTAGGAGAGATAATCTGCGGATTATTGGACTTCCAGAAAACTATGACCAAAAAAAGAGCCTAGATTCTATTTTACAGGAAATTATCAAA
The DNA here is from genome assembly GCF_048593235.1 of Sminthopsis crassicaudata. Taxonomy (NCBI): domain Eukaryota; kingdom Metazoa; phylum Chordata; class Mammalia; order Dasyuromorphia; family Dasyuridae; genus Sminthopsis; species Sminthopsis crassicaudata. The sequence goes on along the minus strand of NC_133617.1, from coordinate 549,586,509 downwards.
GAGAACTGTCCAGAGATAATAGAAACAGAAGGGAAAGTAGATGTGGAAAGAATTCATCGAACTCCTTCTGAAATAGACCCTAAAAAAAGAACACCACGGAATATTGTGGCTAAGCTGCAGAATTACCACACAAAGGAGAAAATCCTGCAAGCAGCTAGAAAAAAACAATTTAAATACCAAGGTGCCACAATAAGGGTCACCCAAGATCTGGCTGCCTCCACATTAAAAGATAGAAGGGCCTGGAACCTGATATTCCGTAAGGCAAAAGATCAAGGACTGCAACCAAGAATGAACTACCCAGCTAAGTTTAGCCTCTTTTTCCACGGAAGAAGATGGTCATTCAATGAAACAGAGGAATTCTATATGTTTCTAAGAAAAAAACCAGACTTAAACAAAAAATTTGATCTACATCCACAAGACTGAAGAGAAACAGAAAAAGGTACACAGAACCCTTGAGAACTGTAACTCTGTTGTGGGTATATAAAAAATACTCAAGGATAATTTGATTTTACTGATATAAAAGAAAAAAAGGGGGGTGTAGTAAAGGGAAGGAGGTCGGTTCAGAAAAAGGGGAAGGAGTGATAAAAAGAGGGAAACTACATCCCAGGAAGAGACATAGAAAATACACCATATCTGAGGGAACTTAGTGAGGGGGAGAATCATTGTGTGAATCTTACTCTCATCAGAAGAGGCTCAAAGAGTAAATAATTAACATATTTGTTTTTCAGAGAATTTTCTCTCACCTCATTAAAAGGGGGGAGAGGAAAAGGGAAAAGGAAAAGGGGAATAAGTGAAGGGACTTGGAGGGAGGGGGGAGGGATCCTAAAAAAAAAAAAAGAGGGAGGGTTGCGCGTCACAAGGGGGGTCTGTAAATTAAATATCGGGGAGGGGGATCAGGGGGGTCAAGGGAAAAAAGCATAATCTGGGGATAATACGATGGCAGGAAATACAGAATTAGTAATTTTAACTGTAAATGTAAATGGGATGAATGATCCCATCAAACGGAGACGGATAGTAGATTGGATCAAAAAGCAGAACCCTACAATATGTTGCCTACAGGAAACACACTTAAAGCAGGGAGATACATACAGAGTAAAGGTAAAAGGTTGGAACAGAGCCTATTATGCTTCAGGTAAAGCCAAAAAAGCAGGGGTAGCTATCCTTATCTCAGATCGAGCAAAAGCAGAAGTAGATCTCGTTAAAAAAGATAAGGAAGGAAACTATATCCTGCTGAAAGGTAGCATAAATAATGAAGCCATATCAATACTAAACATATATGCACCAAGTGGTATAGCATCTAACTTTCTAAAGGAAAAGTTAAGAGAACTGCAAGAAGAAATAGACAGTAAAACTATAATAGTGGGAGATCTCAACCTTGCACTCTCAGATTTAGACAAATCAAACCACAAAACAAACAAGAAAGAAATTAAAAAAGTAAATAGAACATTAGAAAAACTAGGTATGATAGACCTTTGGAGAAAACTGAATGGCAATAGGAAGGAATATACTTTCTTCTCAGCAGTTCATGGATCCTATACAAAAATTGACCATATACTAGGACATAAAGATCTCAAAATTAAATGTAGGAAGGCAGAAATAATAAATGCCTTCTTCTCAGATCACAATGCAATAAAAGCTACATTCAGTAAAAAGTTAGGGGTAAATAGACCAAAAAGTAATTGGAAACTGAATAATCTCATCTTAAAGAATGACTGGGTGAAAGAGCAAATTATAGAAACAATTAACAATTTCACCCAAGATAATGATAATGATGAGACATCATATCAAAATCTTTGGGATGCAGCTAAAGCGGTAATAAGGGGAAATTTTATATCTTTAGAGGCTTATTTGAAGAAAATTGAGAAAGAGAAGATTAACGAATTGGGCTTACAACTTAAAAGGCTAGAAAAAGACCAAATTATAAACCCCCAACCAAAAATTAAACTCGAAATACAAAAATTAAAAGGAGAAATCAATAAAATTGAAAGTAAAAAAACTATTGAATTAATAAATAAAACCAAGAGTTGGTTTTATGAAAAAGCCAATAAAATAGATAAACCTTTGGTAAATTTGATCAAAAAAAAGAAAGAGGAAAATCAAATTGATAGTCTTACAAATGAAAAGGGGGATCTTTCCACCAATGAAGAGGAAATTAGAGAAATAATAAGGAGTTACTTTGCCCAACTTTATGCCAATAAATTTGATAACTTAAGTGAAATGGATGACTTCCTCCAAAAATATAGGCTCCCTAGATTAACAGAGGAGGAGATAAATTGCTTAAATAGTCCCATTTCAGAAAAAGAAATAGAACAAGCTATTAATCAACTCCCCAGGAAAAAATCCCCAGGGCCAGATGGATTCACATGTGAATTCTACCAAACATTTAAAGAACAATTAGCCCCAATGTTATATAAATTATTTGAAAAAATAGGGGATGAAGGAGTCCTACCAAATTCCTTTTATGACACAGACATGGTACTGATACCTAAACCTGGTAGATCGAAAACTGAGAAAGAAAATTATAGACCAATCTCCTTAATGAATATTGATGCTAAAATCTTAAATAAGATATTAGCAAAAAGACTTCAGAAAATCATCTCCAAGATAATACACTATGATCAAGTAGGATTTATTCCAGGAATGCAGGGCTGGTTTAATATTAGGAAAACTATTAATATAATTGACCATATTAATAATCAAATTAATAAGAACCATATGATCATCTCAATAGATGCAGAAAAAGCATTTGACAAAATCCAACATCCATTCCTACTAAAAACTCTTGAGAGTATAGGAATAAATGGATTATTCCTTAGAATAATCAGGAGTATATATTTAAGACCGTCAGTAAGCATAATATGCAATAGAAATAAACTGCAACCTTTCCCAGTAAGATCAGGAGTGAAACAAGGTTGCCCACTATCACCATTACTATTCAATATAGTACTAGAAACGCTAGCCTCGGCAATAAGAGCCGAGAAAGAGATTCAAGGAATTAGAGTAGGAAATGAGGAAATTAAACTATCACTTTTTGCAGATGACATGATGGTATACTTAGAGAACCCCAAAGACTCTGCTAAAAAGCTACTAGAAATAATTCAAAATTTCAGCAAAGTGGCAGGATACAAAATAAATCCACATAAATCCTCGGCATTTTTATATATCACTAACAAAATGCAACAGCAAGAGATACAAAGAGAAATTCCATTCCAAACAAATGTTGAGAGTATAAAATATTTGGGAATCCATCTACCAAAGAAAAGTCAGGAATTATATGAGAAAAATTACAAAACACTTGCCACAAAAATAAAGTCAGATTTAAATAATTGGAAAGACATTCAGTGCTCTTGGATAGGCCGAGCGAATATAATAAAGATGACAATACTCCCCAAACTAATCTATTTATTTAGTGCTATACCAATCAGACTCCCAAGAAACTATTTTAATGACCTAGAAAAAATAACAACAAAATTCATATGGAAGAATAAAAGGTCAAGAATTGCAAGGGAACTAATGAAAAAAAACTCAGAGGAAGGTGGTCTAAGTGTACCTGATCTAAAGCTATATTATATAGCAGCAGTCACCAAAACCATTTGGTATTGGCTACGAAATAGACCGGTAGATCAGTGGAACAGATTAGATACAAAGGACAAAAAAGGGTACATCTATAGCAATCTAATCTTTGACAAACCCAAAGATTCCAACATTAGGGATAAAAATTCATTATTCGGAAAAAACTGTTGGGAAAACTGGAAATTAGTATGGCAGAAATTAGATATGGATCCACACTTAACACCATATACCAAGATAAGATCAAAATGGGTCCATGATTTAGGCATAAAGAGGGAGATAATAAATAGATTAGAGGAACAGAGGATAATCTACCTCTCAGACTTGTGGAGGAGGAAGGAATTTATGACCAGAGGAGAACTAGAGATCATTATTGATCACAAAATAGAAGATTTTGATTACATCAAACTAAAAAGTTTCTGTACAAATAATACTAATGCAAACAAGATTAGAAGGGAAGTAACAAATTGGGAAAATATTTTTAAAAACAAAGGTTCTGACAAAGGTCTCATTTCCAAAATATATAGAGAACTGACCATAATTTATAAGAAACCAAACCATTCTCCAATTGATAAATGGTCAAAGGATATGAACAGACAATTCTCAGAGGAAGAAATTGAAACTATATCCACTCACATGAAAGAGTGTTCCAAATCACTACTGATCAGAGAAATGCAAATTAAGACCACTCTGAGATACCACTACACACCTGTCAGATTGGCTAAGATGACAGGAACAAATAATGACAAATGTTGGAGGGGATGTGGGGAAATTGGGACACTAATGCATTGCTGGTGGAGTTGTGAAAGAATCCAGCCATTCTGGAGAGCAATCTGGAATTATGCCCAAAAAGTTATCAAACTGTGCATACCCTTTGACCCAGCAGCGCTACTACTGGGATTATATCCCAAAGAAATACTAAAGAGCGGAAAGAGACATATATGTGCCAAAATGTTTGTGGCAGCTCTTTTTGTTGTAGCTAGAAACTGGAAGATGAATGGATGTCCATCAGTTGGAGAATGGTTGGGTAAATTGTGGTATATGAAAGTTATGGAATATTATTGCTCAGTAAGAAATGACCAGCAGGAGGAATACAGAGAGGGTTGGAGAGACTTAAATCAACTGATGCTGAGTGAAATGAGCAGAACCAGAAGATCACTGTATACTTCAACAACGATACTGTATGAGGATGTATTCTGATGGAAGTGGAAATCTTCAACATAAAGAAGATCCAACTCACTTCCAGTTGATCAATGATGGACAGAGGTAGATACACCCAGAGAAGAAACACTGGGAGGGGAATGTAAATTGTTAGCACTAATATCTGTCTGCCCAGGTTGCATATACCTTCGGATTCTAATGTTTATTGTGCAACAAGAAAATGATATTCACACACATGTATTTTACTTAGACTATATTGTAACACATGTAAAATGTATGGTATTGCCTGTCGTCGGGGGGAGGGAATAAGGGAGGGGGGGTAATTTGGAAAAATGAATACAAGGGATAATATTATAAAATATATATATATATATAATAAAAAAAAAATTTAAAAAAAAAAAAAAAAAAAAGTCCCACAGAAGAACCTGGGGATTTAAATCCTTTTTCTCTAATTTGAAATCAGTCATGATACTACCCTCAGCTTCTTATGGTATCCATTTTTCTTGCAACTTGCTTGAGGGAATGGAGAATTATTATTATTTTATTTCCTAAAAGCTTTTTTATCTTGGAGTAAAAAGGAAGGATCACTTAGGGAGCCTACAAAGTAAGGAATGGCCTTACTGTCATCTAGGAAACTCTAAGACTTAGATACAATGATGTTTAGTAAGCAAATTCCAAAGGACTTACACTTTTTTCATGAACAATCTTACTGAGGTAATATATAATAAAATTTATAGAATTATAAAAATGTGGTGTTCTAATTAGAGAATGACAGTTACCCAACTCTTTTTAAAAGGAATTTATGGTTTAAGAAAGGCCACAGATACAGTGATCTACAGAATTCATTTTTTTCTCAGATGCTTCACTTATCAGTCTTTAATAAGTTCCTTCACAACTGTTAATTAGAATTAGAAGGAAAGGGCAATATACTGAAGAAGAGTGGAACAAAGTAGGGAAAAAGAAGGAAGAAAGTCCTACAGGGAATAAATTGAAGGATTATAGAAGTAGAGAATCTCAAAATTGAAGAAAACTTTTTGGAAAACATAATTCTCTTCTGCACAGTCCCTTTTGGGTGTCTGTCAATCTAGCCTCTAGTAAGTGAGAACTCTCTACCTCATGAAGCAGCCTTTTGATTTTCAAGCCTCTTATTTTTACGAGTCTCTGTAACTTCTACCTTTTTGATGTTAGTTCTTCCATGTAGTGATACATGAAACAAATCTAATTTTCCCTACATGACAGCCTTCAATTATGTGGTAATATTTCCTTTCTGTCACAACACCCTTGCAAGCTTTCTCTTTTCTGTGCTAAAAAAAATGCAAAAATCTTTTTGCTGGTCCCCAAATAAGATGGTTTTGACTTTCCCCATTAGGTCTTCGATTCATAGAAGCATATCAGCTTGTTATTGTCCTTCCTAAAATGTGGTCCCCAGAATGAAACCTAACACATATAGATATGGTCTCTAACCAATGTAGTAGCAGTATTATTTAATTCTTTCTCTAAACTATACTTAGCCTAAAATATAATTATATAAACTAAATAGATGAAGAAAATGCCCAATAGGTTGAGCAAATTAGACACAGATTAAGAGAAGAGAGAATCCAAGCTGTAGGGATGGGAAATCAAAACAATTTAAAAGTTTATTATTGGTCTAAAACTTATGAAAGGAAATTGTAACTTGACATATCTGTCCATATTCACCTATGCTATTATTTAAGCCTGCATGTAATGACCCGAGGCCTTTTAAAAATCAAACCAGTTAGGAAGCAGGATATGCCTGGAGCATGGCCTCTCACAAGGGTCTAAGTCACAATTATCCTGTTCAACAAGAATCCTAATCTGTTCTATTGAATTCCTATTGAATGATGGGATACTGATATTGCTCTCCAAAATTACATTTAAATGGCTAACTCAAATGGCTTTATTTGGTACATCAGTCTCTTTGACCTTTTTGCATCATTTTTACATTGTTGACAACCCTGTCTTCTTGAAGATCTCCTCTCCCAGAATTTCTAAGGCACTATGCTTTTCTCATTCTCCTCTTTCCTTTATGACTATGAGAGTCCTAGGTGAAAAACTAAGAAGGTTGGGCAAGAAACTACAAAAACAAATCTAGCTCAGGAGTGACCTAAAGACAATAGCTGAAGAGCATAAGAGGGTAAAGAACTTGCCTTTATATATTATTTAATAACTCACAATCAAATTCAGTAACCATTTGTTTGATGCTCACTATGCAAGGTACTAGAGATACAAAGACAAATAAAAATCATCCCTGCCTCCAATGACCTTATATGCTATTGAGAAGATTTAACTTATAATAGATTAGTATGTACAGATAATATAGCACCTATATAACTAGTAATTAGATTAGTATATGAGTACATATATTAATATGACAGTACTATATGCTAATAGTATAATAATCTAAATAATAATATTTGGTAGTATATCTTAAAACTAGATGCTAATAGCATATATATATATAATATCATAAAATAGTATATATTTATTATATCTATAACTTTGGGCATATATATAATACACTAATCTAGTCTCTATACTAGTACAGATTATACATATATTACTATTTATACACTATACATATATAATTCACATATACAGAGATATATATATATATATATATATATATACATAGATACATAGATACATAGATAGATAGATAGGTAGATAAATAAACATTCATTAAATGCTTGATATGTGCCAGGCACTGGGTTGAATGCTTGGGATTAAAAAAGGGAGGGGAACAAAAGATAATCCCTTCTCTTAAGATGTTTACAATCTAATAGGAAGACAATATGCAAATATATGTATACAGCTATATACAGAATAAATAGGAAATAATTAATGGAGAGAAGGCATTGGAATAAAGAGAGTTGGGAAAGGTTTCCTATAGAATATTGGGATTTTAGTTGGGATTTAAGAAAATCCAACTCAGAATGGAAGAGGAAAATTATTTCAAGAAAGCAGAACAGAATATGTAAAGCTGAGAGAGAGAAATGTGTCATGAGACGGAAATCGTCAGGAGTTCATTGTCAGTGGATCAAAGACCACTTCTGGGACAGTAAGGTATAAGAAAACTGAAATAATAGCAAGAGACTAGGTTATTAAGGGCCTTGAATGACAGATTATTTTGTATTTTCTCCCATTTGGTAATAGAAAGCCTCTAGTGTTTATTGAGTAGGGAGACATGGCATAACTGAACCTGCATTTTACGAAAATTATGTTAATGGATGAATGGAGCAGAAGCTGAGAGATACTTCAGGGAGACAGACCCATCAGCAAATTATTGCAGTAGACCTGCACCAGGGAATGGCGATGTCAGGATAGAAAGGGGCACATATTTAAGAGTTGTTGCAAAGATGAAATCAACAGACCTTAGCAGTAACTTGGATATGAACAGTAGGAGAAAGAAAGGAATCCAAGATGACTCCTAGGTTGTAAACCTGAGAGACTGGAAGATAGTGTTGCTTTCTACACTAATAAGCAGGTAGGAAGTGAGGAAGGTTTAAGGGGAAAGATTTGAACATATTGAAGTTCAGGTATCTATTGCACACCCAGTTTCAGATGTTTGAAAGGCAGTTAGAGACATGAGATTACAGATAAGCAGAGAAACTGGGGCAGGTTAGATAGACTTGAAAATCATCAGCATACAAATGATCATTAAATCCATGGAAGCTGATGAGATCACCAATGAAGTAGCCTAGAGAAAGACAAGAAGAGGATCCAGGACAAAACCATGAAGTATGCCTGTGGTTAGAAGGTGTGGTCTGGAGGAGTATTCAAAAAGGAAACACAGGAGATGTCAAATAGGTATGAAGAAAATCAGGAGAAAAAGGAAGGTCCTGAAACCAGAAAGAAGAGGGTATAAGGAGAATGATCAATAGTGAATGCCAAAAGCAGCAAAGAGATCAAACAGCATGAGGATTGAGAAAAGATTATTAGACTTGACAATTAAGAGAACATTAGTCATTTTGGAGAGAGAAGTTTTGGTGGAATGGTAAGGTCAGAAGTCATATTGTAAGGGGTTAAGAAGAGAGTTGGAGAAACTGTGGAAGCATTTATTATTGATAACCTTTTGGAGGAATTCAGCTACAAAGGGCAGAATAGATTTAGGACTACAGTTAGTGAAAATGAAGTGAGAGTTTTTTTAAGGTTAGAGGAGATAGGGACATATTTGTAGGCAGTAAGAAATGAACTCAGCAAGGGAGTGATTGAAAATAAGTGAAATAGTAGGGATGACAGAAGGGATAATCTGTTAAAGAAGATGAAATGGAATGGGATCACTTGAACAAATAGAGGGGTTACTTTAGTAAGAAGTAAATCTACTTTATTATGTGATACAGGGCTGAAGGAAGAGACAGTTAGAGAAGGCATCTGAGTGTTAGGAAATAAAGAAGAAATGAGAGGGAATCCATGGAAAATGGCTTTAATTTTACCTGTAAAATATGAAGCAGTATTCTCAACTGAAAAGGAGGAAAGAGCTAAGAACAAATTTGGAAGAGCTGCCATGGAGAGAGAGAAACTTGATCTGGAAGGTGTAGCAAGATTGCCTAGTAGCAGTGAGAGCCTATTTGAGAGTGTGTGACATAAATTTGTGGGGTTTTGATGATGAACTCTCCAGGAGTTCAGAATCACTGGGTGCAATACATTTTACTACCACTGAATGGAGGATGTGACTTCTTTATCCACAAAGGACAAAAATAAAAGGAGATGGGAGACCTTATTCTTCTTGCATCATCAGTTCTCTACTTCCCAGGTTGGATATTGGGCTGGCAGGAAGAGGTGGAATTTGCCTTCTATTGGTACAGACAGAATTAATTACTTTGGGCCAGATGGAAGATACATGTCCTGTCCCCTAGCAGCCTTTCCTCAAGAAATGTACTGTGCCAGAATGAGATGGAGGGCTCAGCACATTAATCTACACACTATCTGAGGTCTTCTCATCTGAGCAGTCTGACTACAAGATAGTATCAGGAAGTGGTACATTTCCTGCTCATATAGAAGACAGGATGTCTGGCTTTAGCAGTTTTTTCTCTGGGGACAGCAGGAGATAAAATGTTTAGGGTGCTAGGGTTTGAAGTCTTCCCATGTTATGAGATGGCAGCAAGAAGTGCTATGTACAGATAGTTTTTGCTTTACTTAAGTGGACCTTTCCATACACCCTTTCATAAAATGGTATCCAAATAATTGAAATTTGCCCTTACACACCCACTTTACTTAGTCTAATTGAATAAAAGGATAAACAAAGTAATATCTTTAGAAGAGCATAAAATGTAGTAAACTACAGGCATATAGAATAATGTACTGTGCTAATAAACAATTATAAAATTTATGATAAAGCATATATAGTCTTGTACAGTAAAAATAATATGTGAGCAGTATGTTGGCACTTCCCCACCCACTGCTTCTAATCTTTATCAACTGGTGGTGGGTTATACAAATTTTTGATGAAGCTATAGAGATATGTTTGGACGGTGGCTCACTTTTACCCTCCTTGTTTATATGATGATAGCAAGCAATATTATTCTCAATTAGTATTTTTTTTGGAATGAGGTTTCCTTTCAGGATGCTTCACCTGAAGTTGAATTTACACAATACAAATTTACATAAAGCTACACTGTCTATATAAAATATATACCAACACAGCATATATATATATATATATATATATAAACATACATATACCTATATACACATACAGTAAATAGATCAATGTGATTGGAATATACCTTGAATGAAAGAAGCCATGTGAAATAACCCTGAGAAAGAAGGCTGCAGTCAGATTGGAAAAGGTTTTAAATGCCAAAATGAGGAATTTGCTTTTTATCCTAAAGAAATTAGGGAAACATTAAAAATTTTTGAGAAGAAGAAAAACATGTTCATATGTACTTTAGGAAGATTATTTGCAGAGCTAGATAGAGGAAGAATTGAAGTGAGGATAAACTGAAGTTAGATGTGTAGTTTGAAGGTCACTGAAATAGAACATTTTAACTTATCCACTCTTCCACTATTACCTAAATCAATTCATTTCACCTGTGCCTATGGTACAAATCTGTTGTCCTTGAAATTAAGCCATGCCTGGTCAAAGTCTTGTTTGCAGTTCATTGTTCCTTCTTGGTCTTCTTTTATGCTTTATTTTCTTTCTTCCACCAGCTGCAGGTTTTCTTCCTCCATAGCTATTGTCTTTCCTCTTTTCTCTCTACACATACTTTCATGGCTTTTAGCTAGCCATAATTTCAAAGATCATTTTTATACATATAATATTCATTTCTATTCTCAATAAATTTCTTTGAGTTTTAGTCTTACTTTCTAACCATTTACTGAATATTTTTGCCTGGATGTGAAACTAACAACTCAAATTGATCCAGTCTAAAACTGAATTCTTCATCTTATCCACAAAATATGGCCTTCCTTTCAATTTTATTACTTCATTTGATGAAGAGACTACTCATTTGTATCATCTAGTACTTTAGATGCCATACCACTTAGTGTAAAAATAATAATAATATTTTAATCATCTCATTAAAGAGAGGTAGTATAACACAGTACATGGATAGTTTTAGGGCAAGAATTAAGTTCACATATTGCTTCTTATAAATCTAAGCTGTGTGATAAATATCTATACTTCATGAATAAAAATAATGGCAAAAACACTTAAAATCTCATGCTATAATCAACTTTCTAAAACTGGCATTGCTTGTTTTTTTTTATTTTCAAAGAGGGCCATGGCTTCAAACAAGTGCCATGATATGCACTGAGTCCCAAACTCCATCTCTTCTCAAGTCCTATAAAATTTTGTCCATGCTCTTCCTTGCCCAAATTTTCAAATTTTTTCTTAAGCACTGGTTTCCCCCCATGACTGCAAATATTCCCAACTCATAGATATTCTTTCTCAGTTTCCTTTTGTTGGACCACTGTTTTCTGTTGGATCACTATTTATATCCCAATTCCTAAGCAAGGTCTAAAGTCTAAAAAGAGAGACCAGAAATTCCATGGAAAAACCTTTTCAATCTGACTCCAGCCTTTCTTTTCAGGGTCATTTCAATGGCTTCTTCATTCAAGCTACATTCCAGCCACACTGGCCTATTTGCTGTATATATGTATGTGTGTATTCCAGGAAAGAACATATAAATATATATATATATATATATATATATATATATATATATATATATATATATATATATATGTTCTTTCCTGGAATTTCTGGTCTCTCTCTAGACTTGACTCTTTTTCACAAATGTGAAGAAAAATTTAGGCAATGTGATACTTCTTTCATTAGTTCCCAATCAATTAAACTATCATCTTTATTCAGATGACAGCCATATTTTATTTCTTGGAATAGTTCCTTAAACTTCTGGCTAATATCAACTCATTGTGCAATAGGCATCTAAAACAATAAATATAAAATAGAATTAATTTTCTTTCTCCCAAATTCACCCTTCTCAACTTCCCTAGAAATCAGCATTCAATCAACTAGGTTTATAGTCTTAGAATAATCCTTTATTGCATTACTTAAATTAGATGTCATTTTTTTCTTCCATATTCACATCTCTCACATCCATTCTTTTCCTATTATTCACATGGAACACCCCCTAATTTGGATCCTCATCACTTCTTACATGGACTGTTTCACTAGCATTCTAATTTTGTTCCTGAGTCCCTAATCTTCTCTCCAAACTGTACTCCACATAGCTAACAAATTGATATTCACAAAGTGTAGATCAGACCATGTTGTCTTCTATGCTCAACAAACTCCCATGTTCTTTTTTTCCCCTCTTCCTGGCTCCAGCCTACATCACCAAATTGCACTTTCTTTCTTAGACTCTTCTTTTCTAGTCAAACTGTACTGTTCCCCACTACTTCCTGCTTTCATATAAACTGTCCCTAGTACTTAGAATGCAGTCCCTCTTCATTTCCTTCTTGGAGAATCATTTGCTTCTTCTCAGCTCAAGCACTACCTCCTACACAAAGCCTTCACTATTTTCTAGAGAAAAAATACTGAGAATAATTTTAAAATATTTGGTGTACATGTTTTTCTAGCAATGGAAAGTTATTTTCTTAATGTTGGGGACTATTTTATCTTTGTATTTCTATCCACAGAGCCTAACAAAGGGTCATAAAATATAGTATATAATTTTAAAATGCTTATTAAATGGATAAATGACTTAGTCATTTTTTTTTCTTATCTGTACAGTTTTGCTAAAATCTTTTGGATAATTATGAATCTCATTTAGGAATCTCTATAGTATTTTGGGTGTGATGCACAAAAAAGAATAATTGTAAGGCCTCGACATGCATTGAGAATTCTCTTCTCCATTTTGCATTTTATTCATTACTTCAGACACTCAGATAATGATAATAACTTACTTTATTATTATTTGTAAACAAAGAATATTATATATATGTATATATACATATATACATATATACACACACACATATATATATATATACATATATATATATATACATATATATATGTATATATATATGTATATATATATATACATACATATAATAAAGTTTAAAGAAAGAAGGAATTCCCCCAAGGATGCCAAGCAGGCTAGGAGAAGAAATAAAGAAAAGGGTGAATTCAGCAGATCCCAGCAGTGGGGACAGTCAGAGAAATCACAAAATTCTGTCTGGGCAGATTACTCTTCATGCATGACAGTGAGCCAGACAAGGTTCCAATATACTATGTTCAATTAGCTATGATAATTATTACTTGCAATCATTGGTCATTGGTGCTTGGTGTACATCTACATCCCAGGGATTCATTTATTCTCCACATGATTAAAAAGTACTGGGCTTCCCCAGATCTGAACATAATTAGTTTTGAGGGAGCTTTAAACCTAGATCTTCTGGCTTCAAATAAAATGTTCTTTTCTGGAATAAGTAATGAGAAAAGCAGAAGTTTTGCAGATCACACAGAAGTCTCATGGTTCTACATCATGATATTCATATACATATAAAATTATATATGTGTATATGTATATATATGTATGCACACATACATAGATAGGGATATGTATCTGTGTATGAGTATACACACACACACATATATATATGTGTATATATATATATATATATATATATATATATTTTTTTTTTTTTTTTAAACAAGACATGGTGAAATATGAACAGCATCAAAAGCAGAAAAGAATATGTTAGCATATAAAAAGAGATAAAATGTAATATGTCAGGAATAGCATATTATAGAAAATACACGATCCTTAAGTCAAGATGACCTGATTGAAATTCAGCCTCTGGCATCTACTATAGTGCATTAGACCAATTGTTTAACATAACTTAAAGGATACTCTGCTCTGCTTTGGTGGAGAAAGTATGCACAAGGAGAAATGCTTTATACCAACAAAATCATAGGCTATATAAGAAAAAATTAGATGTAAAATGAATAAGTTTTTGATGTAGTCAGATCACCAACTCACTCGGGGAAAAAAAGTCAGGGGAATAAAAATAACAAAGAAAAAACTTTAAATGCAATTGAGGCAATTCTTATATGTCCTATTTTTAATATGCTATTGAAGCCAAAAATAATAAATTTATCAGAGAAGAAATTTTGACACAAACTATCACAACTTCCAGGAACTTTGATGAAAAATCAAATGTCATAACAAGTTTATCAAAGAAATCTTGGAACAACCTATACTAACAACCACAAAGCAGAAAGAAATGGCAAGTACCAGTCTAAAATATGGATTCTTTGTATAATATTATAGAAAAAGAAGGTTGGAAACCATGATCAATATTGATTTATAAAACTATGAGGATCAGTAAGACATTTAAAGCCTAAACTAGGAGGAGTACAAAAAGAAGGAGAAACAATGTCTTATTATAAAAAGACTGTATAGCCTTATATTTGCTCAGAGCCTTATATAGTTTAAAAAACACTTTCACATAATATCTAATTACATATTAGTTCCCCTCCACTTGTAGTCTCAGTTGCATTCCATTACTTTGGAATCTACTCTCCATATGATTCAATAATGAAACATGTATTAAGCACCAATTGTGTACTTCATAATGAAATCTTTGTAAATAGCTTTATCCAGTTATTAGATCCTCTCACTTCATTTTTAGTGAAGTTAAATGAAGACATGTTGAGGCTGTTCTTTGCTTCTTTCCCTATATATTAAATTAATGAGACCTAGAAATAGAAAATATTGGCCAATATGTAGTCAATAAAAAGCTAAGCTAGTTGTTTGCCCATATATAAAATATTCTGGAAATTTTGGATAGGATTTACATATTTCTGGTCTCCTTCATTCTTCTCTTCCATTACTGAAATTTTTCCTCTATCCCCTTCTACAATCATCTGATGCCAGATCCTCAGTATTACTTCTAGTCTTCAAAACTTAATGTTGTTCCCACTCTTGCTTAATTTCTTCTTTTATGTTTCTATGAATGATTTCAATTGAAGTATGGAATCAAACAACTTAAAATTTAGATTATGAGCTCTACTAAATAATAAATTAATGTATACCTTATGTCTTGAACTGAATGAACTTCATCTAAAATTGACAAATTTGTTAATGCTAGTTTCAGAGTAAGGTAAAGAAAGAAAAGAGAAATAGAGATGAATAACAAAAATGAAAACACAATCCTTAAAAATGGCTACATAAGTATGCATGTTTGTACCTGTACATGCAGGTATATGCGTACATATATAAACATAAAATATTAATCACATGTTAAGATATGCACATATATCTATATATAGATATAGATATACCAGCCAGTATTTATATATGTATTTCCAGGCATCTGTACACATATGCACATATCCTGGCATCTAAATGCTGACTCTCCAGAACACAGCAACAAATCTCATCACTAAGCACCTTAGTAAGGTAATATTTAAGGCCTTTTAACCATCACAGATGTCACCCTGTGGAGAGAGAACTCACTGTTGTAAGAAATAAGAAAATGAAATTATTACTTTCCAACTGCTGGGAATAGCATGGTTCCAATCAACAATGTTCTTATCTCCCAGCTGTTAGATAGCACAAACACAAAAGGCATGCGTATGGAAGATTAAAATATTTTTAAACTTTGCCCCTCTAGAACTGAACTCCTGAAGTACTTTGATATTATTGCTTCTTACTCTTAAAGACAGCAGCATGATAAGAAGTATACAATATTTTTAATTCTAATGCTTATCAAACCAAACTACTGTTTTCTGTCATTTCCCCAAAACTGATTCTTCCTCCAGTGATTTGAGACATTTACTAACTGAAGAATTATATACCAGGTTTCTCAAAGGGCAAGCATGCCAATTATTTTTAATCACAAAGAATGAATTTAATATTATTTGAACTCATATCTATATCAAAAACAAGCCTATATTTTTCTTATGTCTATTTTTCCAGCATAAATACATATACTAATCCAATACTTTGATTTTCAAAATGAATTTTACTTACATATATTGATTTGTATAATCAAGGTTTGGCTTTAATTGATTTACACATTCTTTTAAATCATTTGAAATATTGATTATTTTCTCCTATCTGGTAAGGTGCTCCACAGAGTCCCTGCCCAAAAATCTCCAATGAAGAACATGCTCAAGAAAGAAATGGCTCAGTTCAGTATTTACAGAAAAGATATTATTTTCTTCATGAAAGTAAATGAGTGACTTGTGTGTTTATTTGTATGTATAGATGGATGCGTGCATGCACATTAATATATGGAAAATGTATAATTTTCAGTGGGTTTTAAAATTCTTTGAAATTCATATCATAAAATATTTCATAAAGTCATATATAAAAGAAGCAAAATCACTCATTTGATTTCTTTCCCCTCTATCCTCCACTCCATAGTGTAGTCATTTGTAATATCATATCCTGTCTAGTAATTCTAAGGCATTTTTCTGCACAAAAGCCATTTATTCATGACTTCAAAATATATAATAAAGAAATAAAGATCAAATTAGAAATCTAATCAATGTTGAAAGTTATCCTGTTAACAATTATATATTATTTATAAAATTACTATTCAACTTTAATAGAATTTCTAAATGATTGGAGTTGAATATGAATATCATAGATGGCCATTCATTTCATTTAAGTATAAGATATAAGGATGTAATGGATACAATCTACTTAAGTATAGGGTATGAAAAAGACATGGAAACAGCCTTCAATAAACTCACAATCTAGCATAGGAAATGGGTAAGACACAAATGTAAACATAACAGTACAAGTTATAGTAATAAACCCATACATAACTTTATAGAGATTTAGGAAAGTGAGAGATTCATTTTTAAAAGTTATTGAAGTTACTACAACCTAACAAATATTCATTCAGTACCAACGAATGTGCAAATACTATGAGGGCCTAGAGTTAAGCATCCATGAAAAAGAATAAGTTCCTGTTCTCAAAAAGTTTATGTTCTTAGAAAAAAAATCATGGAAATATGTTATAATGTGATAAAGTAAATGGGAGATCTAGATTTTTTTTTAACAATCTGAAGAGGGAAGAAATATTCTAATAGTTTGAGCCAGTATCCAAGCATGATAAAGTGGGAAAAGAAGTTGTATTTCTTTTGCAGTTATGCAGAAAACAGAGTTTTTTTTTCCTGCAAAGGGAAAGGAAGGCAGAGAATTAAAGAAAGTCTATTTTCTATTGAAGTAATAGCAAGGGTGTTTACTATTTGGTACACAAAGTATGTAACAGTTAATTTTGAGACAGAAAAATTAAGAGCTTTTAAACTTATATGCTCTGAAATTATTAGAGGTCTTTAAGTCACAAACCTGAAAATTAAAAAGTCAGTTCATAGTACATAAACCTAAATGCTATTGCTCTTGATGACTTGCAGGGCAAAAAATAACTACCAGATATAGTCAAATCTGCATATTAGTAGATACCCAATAAGAGTGAGTGAGAGCCATTTATAAGACAATCTAGAAAGCTGCATCTTTCCACAAACTCCATGAACTCATTTTTCAGACTGGAAATATACTTCCTATATTTAAACTACCTTGAATTATAGTTTACATCTACTAACAATATAAGCAAAACCTTAGGATGGAAAAACTAACAAAGAAACAAAGCCATATACATACCTTCTTCTGTTCTCCTAAATTTACATATTTAATGTAACTACAACAATATTCCTCATGGTTGTTTATATTGCTTCCACTCCAAGGATAACTTACAATCAAGCCTGAACTTAGGTTATAGGAAAATAGGGCTCATTATTATTCAGCTGTGATATTAATGTAGATCTAGTATCAAATGGAAAAGTTCATTGGTTTGAATTTTGTTGTTGGTGCTCAGGATTTTCTTGGTAAGTGAAATCAATCAAAAGAAATGTTTAAAAAATTGGCAACAAGTGAAAAAGCTCTTATCCCATAATCTTCACATATGCATGCATACACACATACACATGTACATGTACATGTACACACAGTGGTAGAAGCATAGACGGAAGATAGGAAACCACTGGGAAGATAGAATTGATAGGATTGGCAACTCATTAAACTTCAGAGAACTATTAATGTTTTTTCTTTGTTTGTTTGCATCTAGGATTAAAGATCTACAGATGAAGAACAGTTGGTTAATATACTATCTACAACAAAACTCAGCTTTTCAATAAAATTATTTACTATTTTTTGTATGTCCAAGATTGATAGCCGTGGAAATTTTTAAAATTATTAAATAAATTAATAATGAAAATTATTTTAAGATTTTTTTAAAATGCATATGATTTCATGAATGTAACTACATGAATTCATTAGCATGATCATTCAGCATTACAGAACCCTCAAGAGAAAAAGACTTCTTTATCTGTTTATTTGGGTTAACTGAGCCCTTACTCACTTTTTGCTAAGAGTTGCTGAATTTAAACTTAGGATATTGTGTAATGTGTTTCTGGCAGGTACTGTACTCTAATTTGAAAGTTAACAGAATTAGAAAGAGCAAACCAGAAGTGAAAATGGGATTTAGGTGACAGTCTCCAAATCTTCATGGGGATTCCTCTCCCAAAATCATATAATGGAAAATTTATAATTACAAATAAAGAAAAGCTGGTCATAGAACATTTGGTGAGCAGACTTAAAATCAGAGTTCGGGGCTGGGTTGGTGGTGCATAGCTATAATTCCCATTACTAAGATACAGATATAGAGCTGGTAGATTGCTAAATGTTCTGATCTTCAAGAGCTAAGGCAAGTGGGTATCCCTACTAAGTATAGAATGAATACAGGAAGTCCCCAGGAGCAAAGAATCTACCAAGTTGGCTAAGATGAGAGAAATGGCACTGAAACAGAATGGGTTAAAGTTTCCAAAATGATCATTAATGTGGATTTTTTTTAACAATCCTCCTCTTGAATTATCTGTGATTTGTTATTGAAGGATGGCTAAATGACAGCTCTATACCCAACTATCACTTTCTGAGTCCTAATTTCCATATACTTCAGCCTTATATCCTTGAAACCTTATTCTGAACTTAACTCTATTATTATTGTGTATCCTATTTTACTGTTTAAAAAGTGCCCTTTACATTAGCCTTATTTCTCTAATTACCCTTCTGTCTTCTGACTATTCCTCCACCTATGAGAACTTGGTTACTCAAAGAGGGATCTGAATTCCTGGTGACCCTTTACAATACTAGATGTCTCTTCTAACAAGTATCTCCTTCTTATCTGTCTCTAAACACACACACACACACACACACGCACACACACACACATACACACACACACACACACACACAGCATTGCCTTATTGCTTATTGCTCTTGCCTTATTCAGAACAATTCTTTGTTATCACCAGCCAACAAATTCTTCTTCCCACAGGTTCACTCAACATTCATTAATCCTGTTTCTGATGTCAATTTTCTACCAGCCCAAAGGTTATCATCCTGTAGCTTGTGTACCTGGCCAACAGTCTGCTTCTTCACCCCAACTCCAGGTTTTATAATTGGGAACATTTCAATATATAAGTAATATCTCACCCAATTTTTTTTTCAATTTAAATGACTGGCACCTTCATTTCAAACTATAATTATTCTGGACAACTATAATAACCTCAAGCTTGAAATGCCGTAATAACCTTCTTCAAGTTTTTTCCTTCATTAGTCTATCCTTAACAAAGCTGTCAAACTTATATACTTAAAAATATTTATATACTTAAAACGATGGTCTGACAACATTACTTCCCTATTTGAGAAGCTATGAAGTATTCCCACTATTTCCAGAAGGTTAAGATGTAAACTTCCCTGTTTGATATTTAAATGTTTCACAATCAAACTATGTCCTGTCATACCATACTATTTCTCTGTTTCATCTTCCATATTCTGGCCAAACTGGTACACTTGTTATTTTTGCTCTATGACATTCATCTTCCTTCTAAAATCATATAAAGATGGAAGTGATTTTAGATACCATTTATTCCACATATATTCCCATTTGACAGACAAGAAAATTGAGGCCCAGAAAAAAAAAAGATGAAATAACTTTCTCAAGGACACAAAACAAAGTCAGGACCAAGATCTGAAATCAAATCCTTTGTATACAATGTCCCTCGGGATTCTAAAATAGCCTCTTTTCTCAGCTATGCTTCTTGTCAATTCATTTCAAGGAGTTCTTGGTGTCTTTTTGAAATGATTTTGCATTTACTGGTCCGAGTATTTTTATCTTTTAACAATATCTAAGAATTTATTGGACACAGAAAATATCTTTTTTGTGTGTTTGTAGTCACAATGTCTGGCAAGTGGTATCATAAAGTTAAATTGTTTCAGTTGGATGGAACTTCAAAATCCATCTAAGCTAACTCATAAAATATATGAGACAAGTGGTCATTCCACTTTTGCTTGGAAGTGAACCAATTCCATTTTTGAGTAATGTTTTCTCTTTATCAATACCAAATTTTCTAAATATTTTCCAACTATTTTCACCCCACCAAAAATTAAGATTCTACTTCTGGCTTCTTCCAACTCAAATAGAACAGGTGATTTCATCAGTGTAAGTGCTCACTTTATTGAAACATATACAAACCTGTTTATATCTTGGTTGATTGAAAAATCTCAGACATATTTCACTTCACTCATAACTAGAATCTACTTCCATTGTCCTCTTCCTTCTTCTCATCTGAGGTACTATCACCCAGTAGAATTTTCTGTCCTGAAATCATCTTCTTAACTGAGGTGTTCCTTCCATGGGACAAACATTTTAAGAAGGTCATTACCCATGCTTTCTTTTTACTACAAATTAGACTCTCCCTCTGATTTTCACCTGCCACACTTTACCTATCCCACTTTGAGGCTTAGTTTCATTTACCCTTTATATGCTATGTTTACCAATTAAAGGAAAGCAGTATACTCAGTACTTTACAAATTCCTGGCACAGAATAAGTATTTAATAAATTTTCTATCTTTCAAAGCAATTCCAGTAGACTGGTAATGGAAAGAGCCATTGTAATCAGAGATAAGACTATGGAGACTAAACATGGATCACAGTATAATATTTTCACCTTTTGTTGTTGTTTATTTACTTGTTTTTTGCTTTCTCATGTTTTTTTTTTCACTTTTGATCTGATTTTTCTTGTGCAGCATGATAAATGTGGAAATATGTTTAGAAGAATTGCACATATTTTCCTTGTTAGATTATTTACTATCTAGGAAGGAAAGGAAAAGGGGAGAGAGGGAGAAAACTTGGGAACACAAGGTTTTGCAAAGGTAAATATTGAAAACTATTTTTGCATGTATTTTGAAAAATAAAAAGCTATTATTATTTTTAAAATAATAAATTATCTATCTAGTGACTATCTATCTAAATGTTTTTCTGCAACATCCAGTCATTATTTCTAGTTTTTCTCTCAGAGCATGCTAAGTTTAATCTCCTATTAGGTATTTAATAAATATTATTTAATTGAATTTAACTGAATTTAAGTCATAAAAAAGAATTCATCCCATAAAAATAAAGTTTATTATTGCCCACTAAATCCCAAAGAGCTAAGTTAAATCAATAAATCAGCAACTATTTTTAGGAACCTATTTTGTACCAGAAGACATAGTAAAATGCAAAGAATAAAGCAGTCATTACTTACAAAGGACTTAAATTCAAAATGAATTTAGATCATTTCGATTACAAACTGATACATGAGATCACAGATCAAAAAATATCCTTACTTAACTCCTGGTTCAGAAGAGACTAAAATGTGGTTCCTCAAGAATTTTAGTATTTCTCTTTTATGTCACTAGCTCTGTCCTTATCCAAAATTGTCTATATGTAACAGGAAGTCCATATTCCGATTAGCTCTGACCAGGGAAAGTAATAGCAAGTATTTTAGCAACATAAAAAAATTAAATAAGAAAGCAAATTAGTAGTCACAAATATCCATATTTTATGTTCAGGCACTTTTTATTTACAATAAAATGTTATTTTCTAAGTTTCATTAGTTGTCACCTTTATTGTCACTTAATGGTCTCCTCATTTAAAAAATCACACGCAACCTTTCATTAAGGATATGTTCAATTGATAAATTAGTGAATACAAGTCAGTATATTTCCTCTCCTTTTCCAAGTCAAATTCTAGTTTCTGCTTTTTCTCTTTCTCACTTAGGCTTTAGCCTCTTGCCATTTGACTTCTGATCAATTTAATGAAAACCTCTATGTTCAAAGTTTATTGTGATCACTTCATTACCCAATCCACTGGTACTTTCTCAAACCTCATTCTGCTTGATCTCTCTCTATATATATATTACTTTAGATTCTGCAATACTAACTACTCTGCAATATTGACTTTTTGAACAGTGTTCCCTCCATGAGTTATCATATTTCATGTCTTATGATTCTCCTATTACTTTTCTGACTGCTTCTTTTCTGTCTCCTTTATTAGGTCATTATTTTTGTCCTACCTCTTAACCACAAATTTAAGTTCTCTCTACATGTTCAGACTTTCATCTTTTTTATTTATACATCTTCTGACGATTTCATCAGATACCATGGACAAAGCTATCATTTTTATCCAAAAATGACTGCCAGCTCTATATATCAGGCAACAAGCATTCATTAAGCACTTACTGAGTTTTAGACTTCATTGCAGGTACTAAGAATATGAAGATAAAAATAAAAATAACTACTCAGGATGAGCTTATATTCTATTGAACATATACATTGTGTTTCACATATATATATGTATATGTATATATATATATATATATATATATATATATATATATATATATACACATATATACATATATGTACTTGAATAGTGACAAGGGATAAATACATCTATATTTAGAAATCCATATAGATTCCTCTCTATGTCTCTCTCTCTCTCTCTCTCTCTCTCTCTCTCTCTCTCTCTCTCTCTGTTTCTCTCAGTCGCTGTATGTGTTTATAAATATATATATATATATATATATATATATATATATATATATATGTCCATAGAAATCCATATTTATATCTACCATATCTTTATATCTACATAGATATCAACAGCTATATAGATTCACATCTATATAAAATCAATAGGTAGGCTGATGCAGATAGATTGATGTATTGTACCTATGTCTCTTCATCTATCTATGTATTTATCTGTCCCTATTCATTCTTTAATTAATCAAAAACTTTTATTGAGAAATTGTGTCAGGCACTGTCCTAAATAGACACTCAGGAAGATAAAAAGACAAAAACAAAAACAATCCCTCTCCTCAAAAAATTTACAATATAGAAGTAAGACGCACACATCTACATACAAACACGTGTGCACATACACAGGCACCATAAAAAGGTGAATGAGGTGGAGGTATGAAATATTGCCAAAAAGAAGATTCAAGGAAGGCTTTCACAGAATCATAGAATCTCAGAATTAGAAGGGAGCTTAGTATTCATTTAATCCAAACTATTAAAATAATCTTCACTTTAACACTCAACAAGTTTTTGTCCATCCTCTATTTAAAGACCAAGGAAGGCAAGCCCTATCACCTCTCAAAAAATCCCATTCAATTTCTAAGTGAAGTATTGTTTTCTAGTTTATTTGTTGTGTTTTTTTTCTTCCTAATATCAAACTAAAATTTGCCTCTTGTAATTCTTACCCATTGTTCTTTGTTCTGCATCCTAGGCATAAAACAAGTCTAATTCCTATTCCACATGACATCTCTTCAAAGACTTGATGTTATTATATCACCCTCAAGCTCCCTTCCTAAATCCCAAGTTTTCTTTAAATATCCCTGGTTTCTTTAATTAATCCTCATATGACATAGTGGCTACCTTCCTCTGGATATATTGTACAGCTTATCAACATTCTTCTTAAAATATTGAACCCCAAACTGCACAGGGACATCAAAGAGGCCTTAGGAAAGTTTTAGATTCTCATTTGAACTGAATCTTGAAGAAAACTAGGGGTTCTAAGGTATAGGGGAGAAGAGAGAATGCACTGCAGGTGAGGGGAATGATTAGTACAAAGGTACAGATGCAGAAAACAATGTCATGTCAGAATCACATGAGGAAGGCTGGATTAGTTGAACAGTTTATGGCAGAATAATGTGAATTAAGTTTAGTCATCTAGTCTGGTTGAAGACCCCCAAAAAGTCAAGGATAGCACTGAGGTTTTGAACCTGGATGATAATTTCCTTGGCAGAAATAGGGTAGTTTAAAACAGGGTTAAATTTTGGAAGAAAGGAAATGAGTTCAGTTTTGAACACATTTAACGCTAGCCATGCATTACATATATAGCCCGCTGCCTATTAGACAACTTCAATGGTTCCTTGTAATTTCTTCTAGCATTAAACTTTTAGAGTTTTGAGGATAAAGTTTGCAAACCTTAAAATACTTTATGAATCATCATCCTCTCAAAGTCAACATTTCTAAAATAAAAGTCATTGTTTCACTATACACTAGGTATCCCATATACTATCCAGTTTTTAAGACAGAGTCAACATCTAAAAATCAAAATGTAATTAAATTCAAATAAACACAGGAAGACTTACAATGTCTGGAGAATGCCAGGAATCTAAACAAGGATGCCTGACATCTACTTTTTTTTCTCCCTGGAGACAGCTATATAGGAGTATGAGCCCAGAAATTCGATCTACAACCAAGATATTATCCTCAGAAGGAAAAGATAGGCAGGATATGAATATTGCTTGTCATTGTTCTAATTATAAAACTTAGGGGTGTGTGTCCAAGCAGAGATAAGCAGAGTTCAAAATAGTGAAAATAGCAGAGATTCAAGTGGCAGACAACATTTATAGAAATAACCTTGCTGCAGATAGTAAGAACCTTGTCATGAGAAAATTGGACATAGGCATAGGAAAACCTACCCTGGTATTGAAGTCTTAGTAAGCACACTCAGTCACTAGAGAACTAACATCATAAGCTCAAGATTTTGAGCTACAAAATAACTTAAAAGAGTCTCACGTCTACCCACCCCACCCACTTTCATGGTGTAGATAAGGAAATTGAAGCATAAAAATAATATATTGATTTGCTCAAGATCACATAAGTAATACATATTTGAGATCTGATCATCTTGAATCCAAGTCCAGTGTCCTCCCTATTGACTTGCTATACCCTTTCTGGTTAAACCACCTTTGGAACATTCAATTTGAGGAACAACATATTAAGGACTGGAGAATACCTGGAAGAGGGCAACCAAAATTTTAAAAGGCCTCAAGTTCATAATATACAAGGAGAGATGAAGGAATTTGTAAAGAGAAAACTCCTGGGAACAAGATAAATATCTTGAAGTCTTTCCCTCAAGGCAAGTAAAAGAGGGATAAATATTTTTTTTTTGACACCAGAACACAGAATTAGTAGCAAAGATGGAAGTTGTAAATAGACAAATTTAAATAAAAACTTTCTAAGAACTAGAGCCATTCAAAATTAAATTGGCAGGTTAAATTGGCAAGGCAAGGCAATTAAATTGCAGGGTGGCACAGAAGATAGAGCACCAACCCTGAAGTCAGGAGGATCTGAGTTCAAATCTGATCTCAGACACTTAACACTTTCTGGCTGTTGTGACCCTGGGTAAGTCGCATAACCCCAATTGCCTGAGCAAAAAATGTAATAAATAAAATAAAAATAAAATTAAATGGGCTACCCCAGAGGATAGTGGGCTCTCCCTCCTTTGAGATCTTTAATCAATGACTGGATGGCAACTTATCAATTATCTTGTAGGGGGTATTATTTATTCTAGTATAGGTTGTACTTCATAATCAATGAGGTCTTGTCCAACTCTGAAAGACCTGTGTTTCTTGGTAGCATATAAGAAATATAGCCACCTGTAGGACTGAATGAAACAAATCAGGAGCTCAGTTATTTATAATCTAGGGTATAATTCTGAAATCAGTCATGGAAGAACAAAAGTACTAAGGCTAGAATAGGGCACCTATTGTCTTAGATCTCTTTATCACATATTAAGTTAAGATTTGGTACCAGATTCCAGGTGAAGCTGAGCTATAATTGATTGAATTAATATTTTAGCAATTAAGAGCTGAAGGATAACCAGAGAGCTAGGATATCATCCACTTATCCTAGTTCTCAATTTGAATTAGTTTTAATTTGTTCTTTTTTAGAGCACTGTCTTCAGACTGGGTCTGAATATGCTTTTTATTTCCAAACTTTCATTCAACCTGGTATTATACCTTCTTTATAATCTTAAGACTTTTGCTCCCTTTTGAAAGTCCAGGGTTCTGTTTTCTACTGTCTAGTTATCTATCTGTAAGAACTTATTCCACTCTCTTTTCTTTCTGGTGTTTGCAATAAAAATTATATATTATATATATATATATAATATATAATATTACATATATACATGTCATATATATTTATATGTATATAAATATATATAAATTATATTTTAAAATAGCAAATCAATAGTACAATTACTTGTTTTAAGATTAATTGCTAATGAATGACTTGGCCATAATAAAAGTCAAAGCTATAATTCATATCTTCCTCCTCTGTGCAACTTAAAAAAAAAAGTGATTATAAAATCTGGAATTAGAGCCTTGCCACCATAGCTGGGCACCACATCTGAGACTTTACAGGATATCCTCTTTTAAGGTGGAATTGACAGGTAAAAGTTGAAGTTTAGTGTAAATCCTCAAATTACAAATATGTTGGTAACTTTCTTAAGAATTTTAGAAAATTATTATTGATAATTTTCCTATAGGAAAATGGGCTTAAAATCATATTTAGTATCCATTTATCAGCAACTAGTATACCAAAAATAACTTCTAATTTTTATACATCATAATGAATTTTAAAGATATGAATTTGAATCTATAGACTATACTTCAATACATGAAGAGTTAAAAATGGCCATGGAAATTCACAACAAGCTAGACCAAATTTCCTATCTATTTACAAAATAATAACTCACTTTTATATTTGGCTTGAAATTTAATGTTTATAAAAAGCTTCTTTAAAGCAAGTCCCATGAGATATATGATACTACTATGATAACCTTCATTTTTCAAAGAAACTGAAGCTCAGAGAATAAATGACTTGCCCATTCATTGTCACACAACTAGTCTATATCAGGATGGAACCCAAAATCCTTTCCTCTGAGACCAGTACTCTTTCCACCAATCTTCATTAACCTGGGAATTTCTATTTGACATATGACTCTGACAAGGTCCATGCCTTAGTGCTTTGTCATGGCAATTGAAACTTAATACTACCAATACCTCTAATATGATTTTTATGCCAGTTTTACTAGTGCTTTTTTAATCAATTATTTTCAATTATCTAACTCATCAATTGGGAAAAATATTTCTTTTTATGGCCCTAAGCCCAAATGACTAAGACATAATCAGCAGCAAATATGTACAACAGCATAAAGTAAAATAAATGCAATTAGGCTCCAAATGTCAAGGATAAATTTAATGCACACAGCCCTCAGCTAAATGATTTGTCATAGGATAGAGGAGGATAGCTTCTTATATACCATTGGCTTTAGAATGAGAGGATGCAGTCTCAAATACCACTTCTGATGCTTAACTATTTGACACTGGAAAAGTTAAATAACCTCTCTGAGCCTCAGTTACCACTGGTAAAATGAGGGATTAGACAAGACAGCATCTCAGGTCTCCTTTCGTTTTTAATTATGATCCTATGATCTGACATTTTATTGTAGCATTACCTAATATTATTCATAATTTGAATATAACAGATATATAATGTAACATCTTATAATAAAAAATGAGGAGACAACATTACAGAACAAAATCATTTTCCTCTACATTCTATCAAATCTTTAAACAACAAAAAATATAAATTTAGAATAAAATACATGATTTGAATCTCACTAACACGGCTGGGAACATCTCTCTTCTCAATGACAAGATAATTAGAGTATTCTCTATAAGAATAAATGTAAATTTCAGCACCATAGAGCAAAAGATAAATATCTCTATGAGCTTAATTATCCCTGAAAATGACATTGGGCTAACCAATTTTTACCAGTTTTCTCTTTTCTTGATAATTGATTTTAGAATAAATTATAATCTGAAGGAAGTAATGAAAGCTCACCTTATCACAAAATCATGACTGTCAATCTCCTTTCCACATCCACTGTCCAGCAGAATCCCAGAATTTCCAACAACTGCACATGTCTTAAATCGACGATTTTTCATTGGCGAAACTTCAGGAAGGAGGCTATGCAATTCCTGAGAAACATTTAGGGTACGGCGCCTGTCTAATACATAATGTAATACATCTCCAGGTTTAAAACTGCTTTTGACCACAGAGATGTCTCTTTCTGCATCCAGGAAGCGAAGTATGTTTTTCCTGTATTTGAAAGACAAACAAACATTAGTGATAATAAATCCAATTCACTGCTGTTGTACTTTTAAAAGTAAGTATCATACAATGTGAAGGAGCTAATTATAGTTACTATATTATTATTTGGTGATATCATTTACTGTTTGTTTTTTTTTAAAAAGCAGTTTTCCTATAAACCTAATCATCAAAGTAACACTGTGCATTTTAAGTCCCCTGATAACAATCTGTCTTATCCATTTTATACCCCCCATATATCATAGAACAGTGACATACACATAGTAAACACTGAATAAAAACTTGATGAATGAATAAATTTAAGCAAATGAATAAATTTAAGCATCTATTCCAATGCCTGATCAATACTGGGACAAGATAAAAGCTAGTTAACTTGATTCATAATTGCCTTCTAAGCCATAATACCTATCAGATTAGTAGAAGCTAAGTAGTTTGTCTTAATAGGCTAAAGGTTGCACTAGGCATTTAGATTTTTATTATTACTATTTAGGTAAATAAAACTAAATTTGGAACTTTTACAAATTACTATGTCAAAACTGATAAGCAAAATAAACTATAAGTCCAGCTAGAGAACTAAAACATGTATGTATATATGTGTATAAATATATGCATTATTATGTCTATATATTACATGATTAGAAGAGTCTATATTGTCATGAGTTCTACCAAGAAGAAAGAATAATGGTACTTTGTGTGTAAGAATCATAGACATAACAAAGGTGGATATTCAATGCTTTGCTCAATGGCTCCAAAATGTAAAAGATGCTGATGGCACTTTCACTCTTTTAACAGGTGGAAGGAGTTAGGGCCAGGTTGTTAAGAATAATTCACTAAAATAAGAAGTTATAATAAGGCATGTCCCTCCCACTGTGGGATGAAGAAAAGCTCAGCCCTGAATGCTCCTGATCTTAACTCTGGCCGTAACCTCCCTAACAGAAATAGTCCCTTAGTATTCCATCTTCTCTGCCCATTAATGGACTAAGGACTCTTTTCTATCCACTCCCAGACCCTTTCTCAGATATACACATATGCACACTCACATAAAGTTTGTGTGGGGGCATGGGTGAATCCCAGATTTTCTCTCATATGTGGAATTATTGATTAGAGTTTGAGATTTCAACCCTGTACTCAATTTTTTTTCTTTCTTTTTTTTCCCCTTTTGTCCTCTCTTCTCTCTCTTTTACTTAAAGGGGGCTTCTTGTCTTCCTTGTTGTCTTGTTCTGGAAAACAGAAATGCTAACAATAATGCTAACTATAACTTTAATAATATATTTCCTCCAAGTTCTAAGTCCTTTACAATAGCTTGTGAGATAAAAAGCAACAGAAAGTCCATATAGCTGTCTATAGTGCTGAGAGACTAGGAGAGTTGAAGTTGTGCACTAAGTAGCACTATGAGTTTGGGAAAGTCAGCTATCTTCCTCAAACGTTGTTGTTGTTGTTGTTGTTGTTGTTTCTTCTTCTTCTTCTTCTTCTTCTTCTTCTTCTTCTTCTTCTTCTTCTTCTTCTTCTTCTTCTTCTTCTTCTTCTTCTTCTTCTTCTTCTTCTTCTTCTTCTTCTTCTTCTTCTTCTTCTTCTTCCTTTTCTTCTTCTCCTCCTCCTCCTCTACCTCCTCCTCCTCTTCCTCCTTCTTATTCTTCTCCTCCTTCTTCCTTTTCTTGTTCTTTCTCCTTTTCTTCTTGTTCTTTTCTTCTTTCTTCTTTTTCTCCTTATTTCTTTTTTTTTTTTTTTGGTTTACATTTATTGTTACTGAAAAACTTCAAAGATTTGTGTGAATTCCTGTTGAGCTAATAATGACAACCACCATAATAACAGCATTAATTACATTTTATAGGACTTTATAATTTGGAAAGCACTTTACCAACTTTATTTCATTTTATCCTCATAATGTGACAAAGTAGGTGCTATTATTAGCCCCATTTTACAGCTAATATATATGAAAAATTGCTTTGAAAAAATGCAAGAAACTATAACATACTAGCTATTATTTGAACTGCCCTTTTAACCATTCAATAAAATGTAAAGGAAATTAATGATCTTGGGAATCTGATTATGTCTTTCCTCCTGCATGGCATTAGTAAGCAAGAATAAATTCAAAAATTTTAAACAGCCAAGGATTTTTTTCTTATGAACTCTAAAGTAATTGCCATGAAATTGGACCTATTATGGTAAAATGGAGTATATTTTTTGGGAAAAAAGACTCCTCAGCTTTGATCTATATAATCTTATATAGTCAAAATACTTTTTTGAGAAGAGAGTTGGAAGACGGAATAGTGATGATTCTCAGAGATCTTAAGAATTAACCTTTTAACATCAACAAAATTGTTTGACTTCCTTCCAAAACTTCCTCTGTATATTTGGTCAAGTTCTGCTGTTCTCATCTGATTTTTTGATACTGATAGAGAAAATGCTTTACCATGGAAATGTAAAGAGATCTACAAGTTGACTTGTCATGTAACAAGAAGGAGAAGGCCTGGAGAGATTTACATGAACTAATGCTGAATGAGATGAGCAGGACCAGGAGATTTGCTGTATACTTCAACAATAAGTAATGAACTGGGAGGCGGAGCCAAGATGGCGGAGAAGAAACACACGACTCAGTGAACGTCCTCACTCCCTCACAACCAATTAGATAAATTAAGTCTCAAAATTAGCTCAGGACTGATAGATACCACAAGGACTGGAAGCACGACTTACCAGCTGAAGAGAATCTGGAGTTTCAACAGGAAAGGTCAGTTCTCAGGGGAGGAATAAGAAAGACCAGCACAGACGGTGGGGTAGGGGCACACTGCGCCCATTGCGCTGGGAAGGGCTCTGGGATCAGAGAAGCCACTGAGGTAAAGGAATCTGGCACAGGCTGTTAGCTCTTCTCTGCTAATTATTTAGCAGTTCAGAAGAGAAAGCCAAAATATTTTAAAACTCAGATTAGATTTTCCCCCGACCCTGGGGGTGACTCAGGCACAGATCTCGGCACCAGGGGGTGTGGCCTCAGCTACCTCCTGAGAATAGTTAAGAGACTGACAAGTGGGTGGATACGGCCCAAGGCAACACACACTGCCTAGCTTAGCTGGAGGGAGTGGAACTCAGCTCCAGGAAGTCCCAGAGAAGCGGAACCTTTGAACTAGGGACCGCGGTTTCTGGCAGACACTTCCAGTTAGAGCGCAGGGGCTTCTTACGTCACCTGCTGCAGACACCCACTCCCCACCCGGACACATAGGCTGAGCTTCTTGCTGTCTTCACTATTCTACGCCCTCAAAGCACAGCAGTGCTAATCACCTCTGAGGCACTTCCAGGGAGGGGGTGGGGAACTCTCTCCCAGAGCTCTCTCTTAGCGCGGGCACAGGGGCCGCTGCATCCATCCGGTCTGGGAGGAAGCTGGTAAAGAAGTAAATAATTTCCTACCCCAGGGACAGACCCCAAAACATTTTTTAAGTATGAGCAAAAAAGCTAGAAAAACTATAGATTCCTTCTATACAGAGAAAGAGCGGGTATCCAACCCCGAGGAAGTTAACAGCAAAGATTCAGAAGATAACAACCTAAAGGGGAACGATTCCTGCCCCCCATCACATAACTCTCTCCTAGAAGAAGCTCTTAAGAAATTGAGGGAGATTGAAGAAAAATGGGGCAAGGAAAGGGAAGTTATGATAGAGAATAACAACGTCCTGAAATTGGAGTTGGAAAAAATAAAGAATTCACAGGAGATGCAGGGAAACAAAATTAGTGAATTAGAAAAGGTTAAAAAAACACAGGAAAGTAGGATTTCTGAATTGGAAAAGATAAAAAAGTCTCAAGAAAATAGAATTTCTGAATTGGAAAAAGAAAATAATTCTCAAAAAAAAAAAATTAGGGAAATGGAAAAAAATTCAATAGAGCAAAATAATTCATTTAAAAACGAAATTGGGCATTTACAAAAAGAACTAAAAACTGTGAAAGAAGAAAATAACTCCTTAAAAGTCAGGATGGAACAAATAGAAATGAATGATTCACAGAGAACCCAAGAATCAGTCAAACAAAACAAAAAAAATGAGAAGCTGGAGAACAACGTCAAATACTTACTGGGAAAATCTATAGACCTGGAAAATAGATCTAGGAGAGATAATCTGCGGATTATTGGACTTCCAGAAAACTATGACCAAAAAAAGAGCCTAGATTCTATTTTACAGGAAATTATCAAAGAGAACTGTCCAGAGATAATAGAAACAGAAGGGAAAGTAGATGTGGAAAGAATTCATCGAACTCCTTCTGAAATAGACCCTAAAAAAAGAACACCACGGAATATTGTGGCTAAGCTGCAGAATTACCACACAAAGGAGAAAATCCTGCAAGCAGCTAGAAAAAAACAATTTAAATACCAAGGTGCCACAATAAGGGTCACCCAAGATCTGGCTGCCTCCACATTAAAAGATAGAAGGGCCTGGAACCTGATATTCCGTAAGGCAAAAGATCAAGGACTGCAACCAAGAATGAACTACCCAGCTAAGTTTAGCATCTTTTTCCACGGAAGAAGATGGTCATTCAATGAAACAGAGGAATTCTATATGTTTCTAAGAAAAAAACCAGACTTAAACAAAAAATTTGATCTACATCCACAAGACTGAAGAGAAACAGAAAAAGGTACACAGAACCCTTGAGAACTGTAACTCTGTTGTGGGTATATAAAAAATACTCAAGGATAATTTGATTTTACTGATATAAAAGAAAAAAAGGGGGGTGTAGTAAAGGGAAGGAGGTCGGTTCAGAAAAAGGGGAAGGAGTGATAAAAAGAGGGAAACTACATCCCAGGAAGAGACATAGAAAATACACCATATCTGAGGGAACTTAGTGAGGGGGAGAATCATTGTGTGAATCTTACTCTCATCAGAAGAGGCTCAAAGAGTAAATAATTAACATATTTGTTTTTCAGAGAATTTTCTCTCACCTCATTAAAAGGGGGGAGAGGAAAAGGGAAAAGGAAAAGGGGAATAAGTGAAGGGACTTAGAGGGAGGGGGGAGGGATCCTAAAAAAAAAAAAAAAAAAAAAAAAAAAAAAAAGAGGGAGGGTTGCGCGTCACAAGGGGGGTCTGTAAATTAAATATCGGGGAGGGGGATCAGGGGGGTCAAGGGAAAAAAGCATAATCTGGGGATAATACGATGGCAGGAAATACAGAACTAGTAATTTTAACTGTAAATGTAAATGGGATGAACGATCCCATCAAACGGAGACGGATAGTAGATTGGATCAAAAAGCAGAACCCTACAATATGTTGCCTACAGGAAACACACTTAAAGCAGGGAGATACATACAGAGTAAAGGTAAAAGGTTGGAACAGAGCCTATTATGCTTCAGGTAAAGCCAAAAAAGCAGGGGTAGCTATCCTTATCTCAGATCAAGCAAAAGCAGAAGTAGATCTCGTTAAAAAAGATAAGGAAGGAAACTATATCCTGCTGAAAGGTAGCATAAATAATGAAGCCATATCAATACTAAACATATATGCACCAAGTGGTATAGCATCTAACTTTCTAAAGGAAAAGTTAAGAGAACTGCAAGAAGAAATAGACAGTAAAACTATAATAGTGGGAGATCTCAACCTTGCACTCTCAGATTTAGACAAATCAAACCACAAAACAAACAAGAAAGAAATTAAAAAAGTAAATAGAACATTAGAAAAACTAGGTATGATAGACCTTTGGAGAAAACTGAATGGCAATAGGAAGGAATATACTTTCTTCTCAGCAGTTCATGGATCCTATACAAAAATTGACCATATACTAGGACATAAAGATCTCAAAATTAAATGTAGGAAGGCAGAAATAATAAATGCCTTCTTCTCAGATCACAATGCAATAAAAGCTACATTCAGTAAAAAGTTAGGGGTAAATAGACCAAAAAGTAATTGGAAACTGAATAATCTCATCTTAAAGAATGACTGGGTGAAAGAGCAAATTATAGAAACAATTAACAATTTCACCCAAGATAATGATAATGATGAGACATCATATCAAAATCTTTGGGATGCAGCTAAAGCAGTAATAAGGGGAAATTTTATATCTTTAGAGGCTTATTTGAAGAAAATTGAGAAAGAGAAGATTAACGAATTGGGCTTACAACTTAAAAGGCTAGAAAAAGACCAAATTATAAACCCCCAACCAAAAATTAAACTCGAAATACAAAAATTAAAAGGAGAAATCAATAAAATTGAAAGTAAAAAAACTATTGAATTAATAAATAAAACCAAGAGTTGGTTTTATGAAAAAGCCAATAAAATAGATAAACCTTTGGTAAATTTGATCAAAAAAAAGAAAGAGGAAAATCAAATTGTTAGTCTTACAAATGAAAAGGGGGATCTTTCCACCAATGAAGAGGAAATTAGAGAAATAATAAGGAGTTACTTTGCCCAACTTTATGCCAATAAATTTGATAACTTAAGTGAAATGGATGACTTCCTCCAAAAATATAGGCTCCCTAGATTAACAGAGGAGGAGATAAATTGCTTAAATAGTCCCATTTCAGAAAAAGAAATAGAACAAGCTATTAATCAACTCCCCAGGAAAAAATCCCCAGGGCCAGATGGATTCACATGTGAATTCTACCAAACATTTAAAGAACAATTAGCCCCAATGTTATATAAATTATTTGAAAAAATAGGGGATGAAGGAGTCCTACCAAATTCCTTTTATGACACAGACATGGTACTGATACCTAAACCTGATAGATCGAAAACTGAGAAAGAAAATTATAGACCAATCTCCTTAATGAATATTGATGCTAAAATCTTAAATAAGATATTAGCAAAAAGACTTCAGAAAATCATCTCCAAGATAATACACTATGATCAAGTAGGATTTATTCCAGGAATGCAGGGCTGGTTTAATATTAGGAAAACTATTAATATAATTGACCATATTAATAATCAAATTAATAAGAACCATATGATCATCTCAATAGATGCAGAAAAAGCATTTGACAAAATCCAACATCCATTCCTACTAAAAACTCTTGAGAGTATAGGAATAAATGGATTATTCCTTAGAATAATCAGGAGTATATATTTAAGACCGTCAGTAAGCATAATATGCAATAGAAATAAACTGCAACCTTTCCCAGTAAGATCAGGAGTGAAACAAGGTTGCCCACTATCACCATTACTATTCAATATAGTACTAGAAACGCTAGCCTCGGCAATAAGAGCCGAGAAAGAGATTCAAGGAATTAGAGTAGGAAATGAGGAAATTAAACTATCACTTTTTGCAGATGACATGATGGTATACTTAGAGAACCCCAAAGACTCTGCTAAAAAGCTACTAGAAATAATTCAAAATTTCAGCAAAGTGGCAGGATACAAAATAAATCCACATAAATCCTCGGCATTTTTATATATCACTAACAAAATGCAACAGCAAGAGATACAAAGAGAAATTCCATTCCAAACAAATGTTGAGAGTATAAAATATTTGGGAATCCATCTACCAAAGAAAAGTCAGGAATTATATGAGAAAAATTACAAAACACTTGCCACAAAAATAAAATCAGATTTAAATAATTGGAAAGACATTCAGTGCTCTTGGATAGGCCGAGCGAATATAATAAAGATGACAATACTCCCCAAACTAATCTATTTATTTAGTGCTATACCAATCAGACTCCCAAGAAACTATTTTAATGACCTAGAAAAAATAACAACAAAATTCATATGGAAGAATAAAAGGTCAAGAATTGCAAGGGAACTAATGAAAAAAAACTCAGAGGAAGGTGGTCTAAGTGTACCTGATCTAAAGCTATATTATATAGCAGCAGTCACCAAAACCATTTGGTATTGGCTAAGAAATAGAC
The DNA here is from genome assembly GCF_048593235.1 of Sminthopsis crassicaudata. NCBI lineage: Eukaryota > Metazoa > Chordata > Mammalia > Dasyuromorphia > Dasyuridae > Sminthopsis > Sminthopsis crassicaudata. The sequence continues at coordinate 549,550,176 of NC_133617.1, read as the reverse complement.
CGGTAGATCAGTGGAACAGATTAGATACAAAGGACAAAAAAGGGTACATCTATAGCAATCTAATCTTTGACAAACCCAAAGATTCCAACATTAGGGATAAAAATTCATTATTCGGAAAAAACTGTTGGGAAAACTGGAAATTAGTATGGCAGAAATTAGATATGGATCCACACTTAACACCATATACCAAGATAAGATCAAAATGGGTCCATGATTTAGGCATAAAGAGGGAGATAATAAATAGATTAGAGGAACAGAGGATAATCTACCTCTCAGACTTGTGGAGGAGGAAGGAATTTATGACCAGAAGAGAACTAGAGATCATTATTGATCACAAAATAGAAGATTTTGATTACATCAAACTAAAAAGTTTCTGTACAAATAATACTAATGCAAACAAGATTAGAAGGGAAGTAACAAATTGGGAAAATATTTTTAAAAACAAAGGTTCTGACAAAGGTCTCATTTCCAAAATATATAGAGAACTGACCATAATTTATAAGAAACCAAACCATTCTCCAATTGATAAATGGTCAAAGGATATGAACAGACAATTCTCAGAGGAAGAAATTGAAACTATATCCACTCACATGAAAGAGTGTTCCAAATCACTACTGATCAGAGAAATGCAAATTAAGACCACTCTGAGATACCACTACACACCTGTCAGATTGGCTAAGATGACAGGAACAAATAATGACAAATGTTGGAGGGGATGTGGGGAAATTGGGACACTAATACATTGCTGGTGGAGTTGTGAAAGAATCCAGCCATTCTGGAGAGCAATCTGGAATTATGCCCAAAAAGTTATCAAACTGTGCATACCCTTTGACCCAGCAGCGCTACTACTGGGATTATATCCCAAAGAAATACTAAAGAGCGGAAAGAGACATATATGTGCCAAAATGTTTGTGGCAGCTCTTTTTGTTGTAGCTAGAAACTGGAAGATGAATGGATGTCCATCAGTTGGAGAATGGTTGGGTAAATTGTGGTATATGAAAGTTATGGAATATTATTGCTCAGTAAGAAATGACCAGCAGGAGGAATACAGAGAGGGTTGGAGAGACTTAAATCAACTGATGCTGAGTGAAATGAGCAGAACCAGAAGATCACTGTATACTTCAACAACGATACTGTATGAGGATGTATTCTGATGGAAGTGGAAATCTTCAACATAAAGAAGATCCAACTCACTTCCAGTTGATCAATGATGGACAGAGGTAGATACACCCAGAGAAGAAACACTGGGAGGGGAATGTAAATTGTTAGCACTAATATCTGTCTGCCCAGGTTGCATGTACCTTCGGATTCTAATGTTTATTGTGCAACAAGAAAATGATATTCACACACATGTATTGTACTTAGACTATATTGTAACACATGTAAAATGTATGGTATTGCCTGTCGTCGGGGGGAGGGAATAAGGGAGGGGGGGTAATTTGGAAAAATGAATACAAGGGATAATATTATAAAATATATATATATATATATAATAAAAAAAATTTAAAAAAAAAAAAAAAAAAAAAAAAATAAGTAATGAACTGAATCAGCTACACCCAGCAAAAGAACTCTAGGAGATGATTATGAACCACTAAACAGAATTTCCAGTCCCTCTAATTTTGTCTGTCTGCATTTTGTATTTCCTTCACAGGCTAATTGTACACTATTTCAAAGTATTCTCTTTGTAAGCGAAACAACTGTTTGGTCATGTATACATATATTATATTTAATTTATACTCTAGCATATTTAACATGTATTGGTAAACCTGCCATCTGGGGGGGAGGGAGGGGAAAAATTGGAACAAGGGGTTTGGCAATTGTAAATGTTATAAAATTACCCATGCATATATCTGGTAAATAAAAATTAATAATTAAAAAAAAACAAGAAGGAGAGATAACCAATGAACAACCTATTTGCTCCATGGGGATCTACATAATATAAAGAGAGGAAGAAAGACCCCCAAGGAAAATAAATTATAGATGGATGGATTATAATGTGTTAGATGAAGTACTCATATTGACAAGATCACAAGTCAGTATAATGTTAAGTGTCTAATTAAGAGGATAAATAACTCATATATAGACTGAGCATGTAATACATTGAGTCCTATGATGAATGCTTTTTTTTTAAATTGAGTATGGACTCCAAATAGAACATTGGAATAAGATAATTAAGGCTGGAAGAAACCTCAGAATCCTTCTAACTCAACCCTCCATTTTACAAATGGGGAAATTAAAATCTATAGTGATTAATTAACTTGTCCAATGTCACATAGATAGAAATGGACTTGAGCTTGAACTTACTCCAAAGCCAATAATCATTGCACAACATCAAAGAGTGTTTCTTTTATTTTTGAAAGTTACATGTTAAGCTTATTATGTAATTTGGTTTTTAAAAAAATCTTTTTTTTTATTTTCTAAATATGATCAAAGGGAGAAAACAAAATTCAAGCAAACAACCACAAAAAAGATAAAAATATTATATTATGTGATCCACACTCAGCCCCCACAGTCCTCTCTCCAGGAGTAGATGGCTCTCTCCATCACAAGACCACTGGAAGTGGCCTGAATCACCTCACTGCTAAAAAGAGACATGCACATCAGAACTGATCTAACAATCTTGTTGTTGGTGTGTACAAAGTTCTCTTGGTTCTGTTGACTTAATATACCATCAGTTCAAGTCTGTCCGTACCTTTCTGAAATCATCCTGCTGATTGTTTCTTATAGATCACATAGTCTTTCATGGGACTCCTAGTTTTTAATTATATTCCTGACACTTAAACTATGTGTGATTTTGTCACAAGCTCTCTGAACCTCAGCTTCTTCACCTATAAGCACCGTCATCACTTCTTGCTTGGACCAAAGATCCCCCTACAACAACCTTCTAAACTTCAAACTCTTAAATCCTTCCACCTTCAATTCAGATGCACTATTACTGACAAAAGAATTTCCCTAAAGTATGTCACAAAACTTAACATAAAACACAAACTTTCCATCTTTGCATTGAAAACCCTTCACAGTTTGGCTCCAGCCTATGTTTTCAGACTTCCTGCAACATATGTCCCTCATATACTAATGTCACAGTAAAACTGACCTACTTGTCACTTCTGCAATTCGTTACCACATGTATGTATGCCTATTTACATGCCTTTTGTACTGTCTGGAATAAACTCCTTTGTTACAAGCACATATTGGAATCTTAGGTCTTCCAGACTTAGATCAGGCACTGTCTCCTAGAGTAGGTGGTTTCCTTAGATATTTAGTCCTTTGTTATTTTCCTTAATAATTTTCCTTCAAATTATCATACATTTATGTTGAACACCCTCCTCCCAACAAATAGAGTATAATCTCATTGAGAACTAGGACTGATTTTTTTTGTTGTTGTTTCCAACAACTTAGCACAGTTCTTTGAACTAGAAAGGGCTTAATAAATGTTTGTTGGTTAAAAAGGATTAGTATGAATTGGATTACATTGGCTTATACTAATAAAGGGAATATAAACTGAATGATCTCTAGTGATAAAACTTACCAATTTTCAATATAATTAAGTCACTTAGGTTGTGACCATTATTCTGTAATAGTAATCTTTCTTCTTCCCATAGGTTATCCAGTTTATAACTAAAGTCCTGATAATCCTAAACTTTAAATATACTAATTACGTATTATATGAAAGAAATAATCACTCACCACCATAATTCTTCAGCAATACTCTTTTATAGGTAAAATTAATTACATGAATAGTTGAGTATTTGAAATATTCTTATAACCAAAAATATATTAAATCTGTGTACTAAATCAATATTATAACTGCCAGAGTGTA